>NC_092345.1:21709453-22023626 GCF_963676685.1 Mytilus edulis
AGTGAAGAACAACTTTGTTTAAAATATGTACTTCTTTGTTTAAGGTTATTTTTTAATAAAGAAAAAAAAAAGAGAATGTGTCCACATTACACGTATGCCCCACTTTACTATCATTTTCTATGTTCAATGTACCATAATATTTGAGTAACACATTGATTTTGCATTTAAAATAGAAAAATTATAGCAAAGGGACATAAGCAATAAGTTTCAAGTTGGTTGGACTTCAACTTCTTCAAAAATTACCATGACCAAAAACTTGCATTATCATTTTCTATATTCAGTGGAACATAAAATTGGGGTAAAAAATCTAATTTAATTTAAATTAGAAAATATCATCAGGAACATGTGTTCTGAGTTTGAAGTTGATTTGACTTTAACTTTATCAAATTCTACCTTGACCAAAAACTTTAACCTGAAGCAGGACAGATGGACGGACAAACAAATGAGCGGACCCACAGACTAAAAAACATAATGTCCCTCTACTATTGCAGGTTAGGCATAAAAAACTACTGTTCCTTTGTTTTGTTTTCATATATGTGTTGTAAATTTGTTAAAAGCTGAATACCAGATATAAAGTAATTCTGTTTTTATGAAGTTTCCTAACTTATAATTTGTAATGTAGTTGTCAGTTTGTCTTTAACTTAAAAGAAAAATATTTCTTTAATGTTGAGACCAGCTTTGAGATCAATATAAATTGCATTCAACATATTGGAAACTTTAAGTATTGTTGAATAGTTTTTTTTTCTCCAGACAAACCTGAAAAAATAATGACTAAAATATTACTAACACCCGAGGACAGGTGATGGTTTTATATTACATCTACAGTCAAACATACTGTTAATGTTAATCACATTCAGCAAAAAACATTTTTTGTAAGGTCAAACTTTTCCTCTACCACTGTTTCAATACTTATGCAGTTTCCACCTCAATTCAAAGGTCAGTTTTCTCTCTTTGAAATGTGATTTTTATTAGCAGATTTATAAATCGCTTAAAGCAAATATTGGTTACCAATAAACTCAAATAATAGTTCATTACCTTTCACCATGTTTTAGACTGAAGAAATACTTGGGAAATTCATGTCTGCATGTGGAACCAAATACAGCTGCATCAGATAGCTTCTTATTCTTATTCTTAGATCTTAATTTATTTCCCGCCTGTAAGTCATTACACTCCCACAAAGTCATTACACTCACACAAAGTCATTACACTCCCATAAAAAAAAATATTCTGTAAAGAATAGTTATTACTAGGCAAAATATTAACAATCATTAGTTGTTGCTCAAGGTATTTAAACACATACTTTAAAAGAATATTTCTCCTAGATTGTTACCATATTGAAGATTCCAAATATCAGTCTTACTAATAAGATTTAAAATCTATGATAGTGACAATTATGAAATTGTTAGCAAACTAGTGTAGTTTAAACTTATTTTCAGGATATTTATTTCAATATGTTTGAAAAGTTACAGTATTTTAAAATATTTAAAAGCAATTTAACTTTATTTGAAAGCAGTTTCATAAAAATTAGTTTTGCCTTATGTAACTACTGGTAACCAGCTAATAATTTATGAGACAGTGGAGACAAGTTTGCCTCATAGAAAAGGCTTCCTGTACTATCTAAAAATTAAAAAAAAAAATTTAAGTAAAGTTTAGTTTCTTAACAAAAAAAATTCTTTTATATCTTATATATGTATATATATTGGTTTACACACAGTAAAGAGTTTTTTTGGAATATATATATATATATATATATATTTCAAAGTTGCCTAATCCTTTATTTCATAACCTCTTACATTCACAACAAATAAATCAATCTATTTTAAAAAGAAATATTTACCACATCAGGCTTTCCTCTGTCTTCATAATAATTGTCAATAAACCCATCTACAAGAGTCTGGTCTAAGAAAAATTTATTATAGTGTTTTGGCTCTTCCCATTTTTTTCCAGATGAAGCTTTCCGCACCAGCTGGAAATCAGCATTGAAACTGTATATTTTTGGTAGAGTCTGAAAATATACAACATTCAGCATAATTTTTTACTCAATTTAAATTTGTATTTGTTATAGACACATATGTACACATAACCCCCAAAATCAATCCTAAACTTCCTTTTTCAGAATGGAACCTTGTGGTTCAATTTCAGAAAAGTTCATACAAGTTATTGTCTCGAAACTATAGAAATACTTATTTTGATCCCTTTTGGGCCCCTTGTTCCTAAACTGTTGGCACCGAAACCCTCAAAATCATCCCGGACCTTTCTTTAGTGGTAATGAACCTTATTTTAAAATTTTATTGATTTCTATATACTTATACTAAAGTTATTATCCGGAAACTATCCGTCTTCACTCCACGCTGACGACGACGACTCGATACCAATATACGACCAAATTTTTTTTTAATTTTTGAGGTTATACAAAAATAGCTTTCGTTAACTTTTAGATACAATAAGTGCTTTTTGGTCAGGAAAAAAAGATTTAAGAAGTTTTTTTTTAGCACGTTATAAGTCCATATCATTTCTATAAACATATATATTTAGTGGTATAAATAAATTATTAATAGTAATTTTTTAACCTACATATAAATAACTTTCCGAATTTTTCTACAAGGATGCAAGAGACATTTTTTTTTATCAGATAATCAAATATAATAAATAAAAAAATCTACATAGTTGAATTCAAATAAAACAAAATCTTACTGTAAAACAAGCTGGTCATTCAGTTCCGTTATCCAAGTTCTCTGGAAATTCAGTTCTTTGGAAGAAATTCCTGAATTCACTGAAAGTCTCTGTCATTAGAGATTTGTAGATGTCTGATACCTAAAAATAACACAAGATTAAAGTTTTTAAACAAAAGTAACATGATGATTAATTGCTATCAAAACAACCGTTAATTCAATACTTTCTAGTTTTAATCAAGGCTAATAAGTAGTTGGACAGCTGAAATCTACCTGTTCATGTAAACTATTTTCAGTACCGCAACTACTAGACATTGTATAGATTGATTGGTTTATTCAAAGTTATTTTCTTACATTTTAGTGTTTTGTTGAAGAAATAACGCGGAAAGATCTTCTTCACTCAGTTGAGCTTTGTAGATGTACACAGATTTTATGTATATGTTTCCTGTCCACGTTTCACCATTGTCAGGTCAAGATCCGGTATTAGTAACATGTAATTTAAAAAAACGAAAGCAATGTTTTTGACCTCATTTTGCACAAATAAAGAGTATAAGGCATATATGAGCACGCTGATGTGCACACTTCGAATAATGCACTGCCAATTTAACAGTTTATGCCAGAACATAAATTTGACAGCTAGTGTCCCGTTAAGATCATCTCATTTACAGTATCATAGAGTAAAAACCGGGACATGTTTAAAAACAAACCTGAAAGTTGATATAATTTCTCTGATATTTAGAACTTCTAAATTTCAAAGCCTCACAAAAACCTTTGCAAGACACTTAGCACTCTATGAGAAGTCATATAACCACTTCAGTGGTTCCATGTCAAATGCCAGTTTAGGAAACTTTGTGGTTGACGGCCAAAGTCTGTACTTCACCAGTGTTATAGCTTCTAGTTCACATTTGCAAAACTGGATTCTGCGTTAAAACTTTATGCTGTCTTCCTAAAAAGATAAACAAATAAGTTTTACTATGATAATGCATAAATTTCATATAACTAGTATAAATGCTATATTGTGCTGCTACTTATTTTTTTCTTTCAAACAAACATGCCTATTAATATCAGAAACTGATTCCCTGTTCACACTATCATTTTCCATGTTCAGTAATATAAATGTATATTACTTAATAAAGTAAAATCTGCAATTTATGAAAATCAAAAGGGAGCTCATGTTTGATAGATATAATAGGAT
Organism: Mytilus edulis; assembly: GCF_963676685.1. Lineage (NCBI taxonomy): Eukaryota > Metazoa > Mollusca > Bivalvia > Mytilida > Mytilidae > Mytilus > Mytilus edulis. The sequence goes on from NC_092345.1 coordinate 21,713,321, forward strand.
TAAAAAAGAACTTTTATGATATGTTTGTGAGTGACTTGGTCCAGTTTATACACCATGTCTTTTGTTAGCGCTACAAAAATGTACTAGTGGTAACATCTGGACTGTACAGTATGAAAGTCTGACTTTGTTAGTGCTACTAGCAGGCTAACATCACTAATAGAATCCTGATAGTAGCAGCTAACAAAGTCAGACTTTCATACTGTACAGTACAGATGTTACCACTGGTAGCGCTAACAAAAGACAGAGACAAATAGATATGGAAAAAAATACCAGGATAAACGTCAATTGGGCAATTTCCAAACAATATTTATAAACCAGTAAGTAAGTCTAGTTCATAAATTTAATAATTTTAATTGAAATGTAAAAAAATGAATCGAATAATTTTATATGAAATTATCTTTTATTGATAAAAAGAAAATTGACATTCCTAACTCAATTAAAAAAAAAGAAAGTGAACAGTGCGAATTGATTGCTTGCACAAATTTTTTTTTGTCATTTCTTAAAGTAAAAGTAAAAGCGAAATTATAAATCTTTTTTATTACCCTACTTGTTGAAAATTGAAAAAAAAAAATAATTTAAGGACTCAACTAGAATCCAAATCAAGTTTACATAAATCCTTCATATAGTAAACTTTGAAGCAGTCTGTCGCAAAGTTAACTTCGAAAACAGTCCTTCAAAAAGTTAATGTTTGAAACCACTCCTGCACAAAGTTAACTTCGAAACCAGTACTAGTTCTGACCAAAGTTAACTTCACACCAGTCCTGCCCAAAGTTAACTTGGAAACCAATTCTTCACAATATTAGCTTCAAACAAGTCTTGTTCATCGTTAAATTAGAAACAAGTTCTGCATAAAGGTAACTTCGTATCAGTCATGTCCACAGTTTACTTTGAATCCAGGTCTGCACACAAAGTTAACTAGTTCGAAACAGTTATGTACAAATTTAACTTCGAAACAAGTTCAGCACAAAGGTAACTTCGAAAAATTTTCTGCATAAAGATAACTTTGAACCAGTTCTGCTCAAAGTTAACTTCCAAACTAGTGCTTGGCAGAGTTAACCTCGAAACCAATCCTTCACACAAAGTTAACTTAGGAACAAATCCAGCATAGAGTTAACATTGACCTGCTAAACTCCGATTGTACCTTCTTTCGCGAGTACATGTAAGTAAAACATTAAGAATACTATAATAGTTGTTTATATTTGTTTATTTTATGGTACTAGTAAGTAATTTGTCGAATACTTTCTTTTTCCGACGTAGTCGTTGATCAGCTCGAATTGTACGCCATTGATCGAATGATGCTCGTATATAGTAACGGCGTAGGTGACGTCAGATCCGTTCTTTTTTTTTCAATTTGTACTGTTTGTTCTTTATTCTGACGTACTGGTAATTATTAATGTTTAAATAATTGAAATAATAATTTGCTCTATGTGTGGAGTAAATAAATTTAAAACCTAATAAAGCACAAATAAAACTACTGATCGCAAACAGTAAAACTTAACGGTGGTAATCATGTTGCGTGGGAATTTACACATAATTAACAATGACTTCTTCAATATATACCCATAGTTTTACCTAATCAACAAAAAGTAACATGAGGTATTATTTAAAAAAAGCACTTACATTTGATTGTGTCATATACAACATCCAAACTCTTAATCCTGTGATAATCCATATCTCATACTTTCTATTAATGTATTATATTCTTTAATATATGAAAAAAATCGTGTTTTAGGGAAAAAAAGGATTATACCATATAATATGTCGCATCCCGCATATGTAACATCTTCATGTAAAAGGAGATGTTATTGTTGTGTTGAATTATTTTGTTGAAATATAACTATGCTTGACAAAGATATAACATCAATAATACACCACAAAAACACATGCATGTCACAGTACGGCACTTTCATAATAAGCAATGCCCTTATCGTATAGTAAGGTATAAAAAGCCCCTTGATGACGAAATTTGAAATATTTAGAATAAAAATCAACCAACGGCCTAGAATATACTAAAACAGTCTTAAAGCGTCAGACAATAACACACGCATGTTTGTAGCCGCCAAACCTGCCATCAACAAGATGTCACAAAACACAAAAAGATCAAATGCTAGAACCTGTTAAAAGGGCTTGACTGATCTGATTAGTATTAATAAGAAACAAAAAACAACTTACACACACAAAAAAACAAAACACGGAAGACACGTATTACCGAAATTGAGTTATAATATGACAACCTTAAATTAAAAATAAAATCAAAGTTGAAAATACTAATTTTAAAGACGATATTTTAAAAATCTTATCACATAGAATATTCAAAACCTTTAGGAATAAGCTTATGCAACATTAACATGAGCATATTAAATATGAGATACGGTCATTGATCATATGGTATAATTCTTTTGTTTTATTCACAAAATCACGGTATTTTGTTTACATATTGAAGATCATTTCGTAAATACGTCACCTTCAAATTAAGGTGTTACATGAAGTTCAGTAGTTTACATACACGCTCTTTTTTATAAGTTGGATTCTTCCTAAATTATCCTCTAAAAATAACATAATTTTAGAAAGAAAAACTGGTGTTTCCAAGAAGAAGAAACATGCTACATGGACTATTGTTTTTCCTGTGTGCTTGAACAGAAATGTTATGATTTAAAGTAACAAAAACACCGAAAGAGAAAAAGTCGGGAATGCATTTACTGCAATAATATACCTAGATCAATGTATGTTTCATTACTTTTGAGCGCAATAACTAAACCTTTGTTTAACCTGATATCAATTGTTCAAATTAATGATTTGACAGTTATTTATACCTTCTAGTGCTATGCATCTTTGGTGGGACATAAAGCCACACCGAATTGCTTTTACTTCTCTCTGTCCTTAACCACGTGGCTACGTTTTGCCTTTCACTTACTTTATTTTGAATTTGAAAAAGAAGATGTAGTATGATTGCCAATGAGACAACTCTCGACGAGAGACCAAAATTACACAGAAACTATAAATCACCGTACGGCCTTCAACAATGAGCAAACCCCATACCGCATATTTGGCTATAAAAGGCCCCGAAATGACAATGTAAAACAATTCAAACGAGAAAACTAACGGCCTGATTTATATAAAAAATGAACGAAAAACAAACATTTAACACTTAAACAAACGATAACCACTGAATTATAGGCTCCTGACTTGGGACAGACACGTATATACATAATGTGGTGGGGTTAAACATGTAAGCGGGATCCCAATCCTTTCCCTTACCTGGAACAGTGGTATAACAGTACAACATAAGAACGAATGTTGATCATCTGTGTCAAAATCGTGAAAAAGATGGAGAAATTAAGAAGACCTTCTAGTTTCGGTAGTATCATTAACTCTCACAATCAGTTAGATAAATTAGATGCAAGCATTAAGAGTTAGGATTCTACTTCGTCAAAATTATCTCCCTATTACGCTAGTTCATTTTTACAATCGTAGTAAATGAAAGCCATTGTAGGGTTGACGCGCTGCCAATTAAGCTCTTGGAAACCGATAAATGTATCCACATAGCACCATTACGATCATTTTTACCTTAGCCGTATTTGGCGCAACTTTGTGGAATTTTTGGTCCTCAATGCTCTTCAATTTTGTACTTGTTAGGCTTTTTAACTGGTTTTGATATGAGCGTCACTAACGAGTCTTGTAGACGAAACGCGTGTCTAGCGTATTAGATTATAATCCTGGTACCTTTGATAACTATCTTATATGTCAGTTGTATCTTAAAAGACAAATGTATCTTCTAGTTAATTGGCATCAGTTATTGTTTTTGTCTACATTGACTCAACTTAAAACTATTGTCTGATCGGTTGTCAGATGGAATTTTCGAAAATTCATAAACATTTTAAAAAATTCTTATTAAATATTTCGTGGAAGGGCAGACTAAAAATTTTCAGTGGTTGAAGACTATTAACCCTACACACATAAAATTATGTTTTATCGAAGATATGCATTTTCACCATCCAACTTACAAGACTGTCGTCAAGTACATGTACTTTAAGTAAAAATTAACAATTCGAACACGGCTACTCTGTTTTGTGATTCATTAGAAAGGTATTTCACTTGACCTATATATTTCATCTTTTAGTACTGTGAATTTCTTATATTATAAAGTCAATCTGTAGCCTTAATATATAAAAATGATAGAATCTGAAGCGAGATTATGTATCAAATGCTCTTGCTTTATACGTTTTCAAGACGAAATATTCAACTCAAAAACGCCCTTACATAAAACGGTACAATCGATTTTTTCTTTTCGTTACAATTGTTACCCATTTCTTGGATTTTTTTCATAAGTCACATAATGGAAGGTCAGACACGAAAATTACTGAACTATAGTGTGTGATAACATTGTGTGAGGGAATTCGACGTTTGATGTACCACTGTTCACTCCAGTGCAATTTATGACAATACCACTGCATCAATCAGAATTATTTTTTTTGTAGTGTTTTAAGAAATGATTTTGCTTTGTTGTCGCGTATTATTTGTGAAACATTCAATTTTTTAAAAAGGCGAATTTTCTTTATAAAGTCAATGATTATGTTGACTTTTGAAGGCCAAACTTTCTACAGCCTTAAATACGCTAATGAAAGATCCAAAAACTATACCAATACATAACGACATGATTATGAAATTATAACAAATCTATTGGTTAACAAATTTTTACTCGTTATTGCAAAATAATGAACTTAATATATCTGACATTTTCTCCCTATCCAGTTTACCCCTATACATTTTTATGATGTGGACTGGTCATTGTTATTGAATCGTAGGCAATTTAATTGGATTAAGTTGTTATTAGTTTACCTTCAAACTTGTTTATGCTTTTCATACATGACTATTGATTAATTAGAACGTGCATGAATGTGACCGGTAACTAAAATGACCTTTAAACTGGACACTGGACGAGTCAATATTATGTTTTATCAATGAAAGTTAAGGTATGAAAGGTAAGAATTGCCACTTATTCGATTTTCACAAAATTTTCGGAATATACAGTTGGAAAGGTTATTTTTTAAAAGCCTATTGTGAAGAGAAAAGAGAAAGTTTACAAATAATACGTTTTGTTCCATTAAACAAGTCATTTTCGTAAGAGAAATACCGAAATATATTTTACGCACGACTACGGCAGGTAAAATTATTATTTATCATAATAAAAAAAAGCATTTTTCAGTCTCATTGGAATATGTTGATTACAATTAATCCCAAACTTAAGAAGTAAGTAACTAAAGTCAAAATATGTCCGATCTGCCTATTTCTGCACATCAAAAGTCAATACGATCGTTTTAAAGTCAATTTCGTCTACCTCACAAAATCTTGTTAGGCACTATAATCGATTGATATGTTCTCCGTCCGTGGTGAAAAAAAATAATAATGTGTTACTATAGTTTACATTACAGTTATCATTTATCACCTTCTCTAACAAAGAGCGTTGATTATTTTGTTCCATTTCAACCGGGTTTCCGCCTCTTCACTGAAATGCGGGTTATTGGGAGACAGGTCATTATCAATATTTATATGAAAGTGAAATTAATGAACATTGACATTTTAGTTTGTGTTTTTTGAAGGTTTTGTATGAAATCTGCTTCATTTGAGAACAAAATTAAGCAACCGAGGGGACGATAGGTGCACATAATTGAAAGCTATTGAAATAACAAATGTCTCTAGAAAGGTCAATACACCAAAAAAGTGATAATATCATCATTGCAAACGTCACATTTGTTTTTGGAATGTGTGCAGTGCTTAAAAATAAGAATTTGCATTACCAAAACAAGAAATATGTATCAACGATAAAAGTCAGGAATCTGCAACTTGATGTTGTCTGGCTTACGCACGCGTGGTAATCCCTTTTAGAGTTGATGCATTGCCTTTCGGTTACGTTTGTTACCTGGATTTACATCTTTTTGATTGATTAATGCGATAAGAATATAGTAAAACTGCTTTTGGCTCAGCATTTAAGTGATTTTCGTTTAATGCTTTTCTCATAATTTAGACCGTTTTTTCATCGCTTTGTTGCATGCCGCTTAAAGCTAACTATGCGGTATTTGTGTTTTATACTTGTAGTTGCAATCGTACCACATCTCCATATTTTATTTTTATTAAAAAAAATGAATTTTTTGTCGAGCTACACTCTAATAATACATGTTTGTAGTATTTGTTTTTATCGATGTTGAATCATCAGTGACGCTAGGACAAAAAAGAGGAAAAGCATTGAGGACCCGACGTTCTGAAAGAGTTTTGCTACATACAGTTAGGATAATATATTTATGTGAAAGATATTCAAGCACCTAAACATCGAAATATTCAACGTTTCGTAAACAGTTTTCCAAAAAATGACCATATAAATGATTATGAGATTTTTTTTAAATTTTTTAAAATTTATTTTAAAAGAATTCAATTGAAAAATGTTTGTGTTACTTTAAGTTTCGAAAACAAACATACAATTTCTAGAAGTCTTAACGAATTCATTCATTAAATAGGAATATTTTACCATGTCACGTTTAAAATCCAAGCACTGAAACGTGCAGTCTTAAAGTGATACAAATCTTTTAAGCATTTGGTTAATGTATTGATTTTAAGGCAAAAACGTTTATTGATATCGTCTATCCGAGCAATTGGTTCGAGAGACAGACAATCCAGATGTATGTTCGCAATGTGTAAAATATTTTAATTAAGTATATACATTGAAGCGTGTATATTTCAAATGACAGTTATCTGCCCTCACTATGTGTTATTACACTTCAAACTATGACCAATGCCGAATGTGGAAGGGTTATACATATGTTGGTTAACATTTTGTGATTAAGTCCATTTAGAGTTTTAAAAAAATGTGTCAATGAACATCGTGTAGCAGTCGGTCTACGACTAGTAGAAAAAAATAAAATCACAAAAATTAAAAACGGAAAATCCCTAATCATGTGGCAAAATCAAAAGCTAAAACACATCAAACGAATGGATAACAATTGTCATTGAAAAGGGTGTTGAAGATATAAACCAAGGTAGCGAACAACAAAAATGTCCGTGGTGTAAATAACAGCGACAGTAGTTCAGCGATGTTCAAGTCTTCAACAAAAATGTCCGTGGTGTAAATAACAGCGACAGTAGTTCAGCGATGTTCGAGTCTTCAACAAAAATGTCCGTGGTGTAAATAACAGCGACAGTAGTTCAGCGATGTTCGAGTCTTCAACAAAAATGTCCGTGGTGTAAATAACAGCGACAGTAGTTCAGCGATGTTCGAGTCTTCAACAAAAATGTCCGTGGTGTAAATAACAGCGACAGTAGTTCAGCGATGTTCGAGTCTTCAACAAAAATGTCCGTGGTGTAAATAACAGCGACAGTAGTTCAGCGATGTTCGAGTCTTCAACAAAAATGTCCGTGGTGTAAATAACAGCGACAGTAGTTCAGCGATGTTCGAGTCTTCAACAAAAATGTCCGTGGTGTAAATAACAGCGACAGTATTCAGCGATGTTCGAGCCTTCATCAAAAATGTCCGTGGTGTAAATAACAGCGACAGTAGTTCAGCGATGTTCGAGTCTTCATCAAAAATGTCCGTGGTGTAAATAACAGCGACAGTAGTTCAGCGATGTTCGAGTCTTCAACAAAAATGTCCGTGGTGTAAATAACAGCGACAGTAGTTCAGCGATGTTCGAGTCTTCAACAAAAATGTCCGTGGTGTAAATAACAGCGACAGTAGTTCAGCGATGTTCGAGTCTTCAACAAAAATGTCCGTGGTGTAAATAACAGCGACAGTAGTTCAGCGATGTTCGAGTCTTCAACAAAAATGTCCGTGGTGTAAATAACAGCGACAGTAGTTCAGCGATGTTCGAGTCTTCAACAAAAATGTCCGTGGTGTAAATAACAGCGACAGTAGTTCAGCGATGTTCGAGTCTTCAACAAAAATGTCCGTGGTGTAAATAACAGCGACAGTAGTTCAGCGATGTTCGAGTCTTCAACAAAAATGTCCGTGGTGTAAATAACAGCGACAGTAGTTCAGCGATGTTCGAGTCTTCAACAAAAATGTCCGTGGTGTAAATAACAGCGACAGTAGTTCAGCGATGTTCGAGTCTTCAACAAAAATGTCCGTGGTGTAAATAACAGCGACAGTAGTTCAGCGATGTTCGAGTCTTCAACAAAAATGTCCGTGGTGTAAATAACAGCGACAGTAGTTCAGCGATGTTCGAGTCTTCAACAAAAATGTCCGTGGTGTAAATAACAGCGACAGTAGTTCAGCGATGTTCAAGTCTTCTAAATTAAATTGGAAGATACAAATCAAGGTAACAAAAAAACCTAAGGAATCACATGATCTCGACGGTGTAAAAAACCTAAGGAATCACATGATCTCGACGGTGTAAATATATAAGCGGCTTCTTCTAACAAAACCGGGCATATAAATTCACACTCAGTCAAAATGTTAAAATCGGAAATAGGAAAAGCTCGGTCAAATTGCAGATCAGACTACTATAGTGTCTAAAGATATAAGAACGCAAAAACAAACCTCAGGAATAGATTACCTTAGCTGTTTTTGCAATACTTTGGGGATTTTTTGGTCCTCAATGCTCTCCACCTTCGTACTTTATTTGACATTCTGAACTTTTTTAATCGAGCGTCACTGTTGAGTCTTTTGTAGACGAAACCCGCGTCAGGCTTAAATACAAAAAATCAATCCTGGTTTCTATGAAGAGTTTATTTACAAACACTGGGTCGATGCCACTGCTGGTGGAGTTTTTATTCCCTGAGGGTGTCACTAGCCAAGTAGTCAGCACTACTGTTATCATTGATATGGTCATACATACTAAATTTACTATTTACAAAACTTTGAATTTTTGAAATATTTCTTTTCTAAGGAATAGATTACCTTAGCTGTATTTGACCAAACATTTATTTAGAATCTCTACTTGGCCTTTTTTTTTTTTAAATTCTTATGATTTTCAACCTATGAAAAAGATTACCTTAGCTGTATTAAGCAAAACCTTTCGAAATTTTGGGCGATCAACCTCAACAAAAACTTGTTTGGTTCAAACGTCTCTGATTGGCCTTTTGTAGACAAAATACGTGTCGTCTGGCGTACACAATTTTAAGCCAGATACATATGATGAGTTTAATCAAACAATTATAGTCATCACTTTACGAACACTTAGTTTAAGTTGTCTTGCAATCAACATAGTTAAATACATTGATAGTTTGAATATACGTTTACTAATTATTTAATAATATGTAGCTTAATAATCAAGCTTCTTTCAAGTAAGTCCGTTGAAAGTTGTAGTATAGCACGTTTGTATACAAACAAACCAAAGAAGGGCAAACGATACCATAGGAATGGTTAAACTCATAAATCGAAAATAAACTGACAACGCCATGGCTAAAAATGAAAAAAATAAAATAATAATAGTACACAAGAAACAACATAGAAAACTAAAGACTAAGCAACACGAATCCAAGCAAAAACTGGGGGTGATCTCATGCGCTTCGGAAGTGTAAACAGATCCTGCTCCAAATGTGGCACCCGTCGGGTTGCTTATGTTATTACAAAACCTGTCAATAGTCTTATTCGGTTGGTCACATTTATCAAAAGGGAAGGGAATTGTAGTTACGACGTAAGGAACATATCCGATATCATCTGTGAAACGGGTATTCCATAACGGTAAACCAAATCGTGATGGCGTCCGTAAAATTTACAAAGGGATGATTTCGACTTCAACATTGGAACTCTTTGTTTAATAGCTTCCTTGTGAGCAGCAAACCTCTATTAAGGAAATCATGATATGAAATACAAACACGAGAATATCGGATCAATTGGGAGATATATACTCCGTATTCAGGCGTTGCTGGAATGTTGCTACTTAGAAATGGAAAGTTCTAAAAAGTGGGAAGCTGAAATCATCTCTTTTGTCGATAAGTTTTGTTTTCAATCTACCCTCATTGTCAATTTCTAGATGTAATTCAAGATATAATGCTGGGAACAGAGGTAACTTATTACAGCGAATCAATGTCATATTGTGAGGAAAAACTCGTGTATTGTCAATTTGAGGAAGCCTTATGCAAACAGCTATTTCCCTGATGAGTATACGGCCGCAAAGTATTCAACATTTCAAAATCCTGGTTAATAAATTATAAATGAAAATAAAGACAAAGTTTGACAATAAAACTTATAAATGACGCGCATTATGAGCATTTAATAGCTAATTATCTCATATTTTATATTCAATACGCTATTCCAGATTAACACAAACAGTTCTGAAGTTTCTGTAAATCCAAAGATCCGATATCATTTGGGATTAATGAATCCTGCTGATATACTAGAAGACTGATTAAGTATCATGATAGGTGTGACTTATAATAAACACTTTGTAGGCGAAAACATGACCCTTATAAATACAAATGCTAAATGTTTTGATTGCAACAGTATCTACTGAGAAATCAAGACGATCAACAGGTAAAGTGTTTAACGTATAGAATTATAATATTTATAGAAAAAAAAATAATGATGAAAGTATAAATATAATAATATTCACACAAAGGAAGATTTAAACAATAATTCGAATTTAATGAAATGTATATAATGTGTGTTTGCATTGTGTCCTTTATGATTTAAAAAATGATAGTGCTATATTTACAATACAAATTTAATATCTGCTAATATCTTTTTGATATTTTCAATATATTGTGGATCTTAGAACAATTTGTAACAATTCGGAACAATTACTCCAATAAATTGCGCAATTGCAAGTTAATTTAAAAAAATGAAATACTGGAAGTTATATGAGGAAGTATTCCAACTTAAGATTGCAAGGTTTCAATGTTTTACAAATAGTTTTATTATTTCATCTTTAGTTACTAACGAAATTATAACAATAAGTTATATTTTATCATGCATGTTCACGTTTCAAATAACCTTAGACAAGTGTGTTATAAATGCACAAAGATATTATATCATTTATTGTATTTCTATCGAAAAAAATATACACACGTTCTTATCTCTAAATAATGCTGTTGATTCTTTTGTCAGACGATAAGTTTTTTTTTCTGCTGTGTATTTTATTTGGCAAAACTTTTAGGAATTTTGGTCCTCAATGCACTTCAACTTCGTACCTTATTTGGCCTTTTTAACTTTTTTGGATTCGAGCGTCACTGATGTCTTTTGTAAACAAAACGCGCGTCTGGCGTAAATACTAAATTTAGTCCTGGTATCTATGATGAGTATTTATTTTAATATAAGTTGAAATGTCCCACATACTTCGTGTTGAATAGAAAATATAGTATATTTATAAATATTTAATTGTTAACATTATTCTAATTTGATAATAACTAATATCATATGATCGTATGATACGCTATAAAACGTCCGTGATAGCAACAACTGAAACCATTCAAAAGGGACAAATAATAACCTGATTTTAGTAAATATAAGCAACAGCGGGAGGGGGTAGCAATTAGGACAGTGGGTAACAACGGAAAAACATTCAACTTCAGATTCCTTGTTAGGTTCATGGCAACACAGGTTAATATGGGTAAAATAGGCTTATTAGCGTTACCTTAAACTAAGACAATTGTTTGACATAATATTTGAACGAACTGTAAAATCAATTTTGTATTTTCTTAGTCTTGTAAGTTTTTTTTATACTTTGGTTCAGTTGGATTGTTTTTTTCGGAGCTTAGTGCAGCGTCCACTTCGCTGAACTAGTATACATTATTGTTCAGAGGTCTGCATGAACCCTTTCTTTAGGTGTAGAATTTTCTTATTGCGTTGAAGATCCTTAGTTTTTTTCATAGATTTTGTCTGTTTGACACACTCCCTGTTTCCATTCTCAATTCTATTTTAGAATCGTAATCGTGTTCTGTACTAGGTACAATTGTAATAAACGATACGCTCTTTGATTGTTTTCCGGTATTTTGTTTTACATGTATGTACTTGATGTATATGCTAATGTGAATATGATATGACTCTTTCATTACGACATACCATACCATTCATAATCCTTAACACTACTATTATAATTATATAATAGCAGAGATCGTGTGATCATGTTGGTGCTTCGGATTGATACTGATGTAATATTAAATAAATAAATACATATATGCCATTCATATTTATTACACACCATTGTTGATGTTAACAATGGAACATCTATTAAACGACAAACTCAGCTGGTGTACTAGAACTTTTATCATTCTTATGACGAACATATGCTACAATTATTTAACCCATAAAATGATAGCTAAAAGTACCTTTATCACTTACAAAACTTAAACATTTTTGTATGCAACTGTCATACAAGTGAGAGGATTAGCTAGCAATAAAACAGGTTTAATCCACCATTTACTGAAGAAAATGCCAGTACAAAATCGGGAATATGACAGTTGTTGTTTATTTGATTAATGTGACTGAGCTTTTGATTTTGCCATTAGATTTAGGACTTGCCGTACTTGTAAATATATTTTTTTCTAATTTCGTAACTAAGAGTGGAAACGGGGAGTCTGTCAAAGAGACAATAATCCGACCAAAGAGCAAAAACGGCACAAGGCTACCAATGATTCTTGAACAGCGAAAAAACAAATGTTTATTCTGGTTAATGTAAAAAGGAATAATAAAATTAAACAGTTACACATTGCCATAGTCCCATTGTGAGGGTCATGTCGTCTTCAATTCATTGATGACGCATTTGTTAAAAAGAACAATACAATTATTGTTGTTGAAACTATATATTGACAAAACTTTAAAATATCAATATTATATGTGAATTCAAACCGTTTCATAAACTCTGTGGAATAGCAAGCCATTGTCATGTGTATATATAAACTGGGATGCATATTATAATACTTGTTAATTACCGCCTTCGTACAATTATACTCATTATGATATCTTTAATGACTCAATTGATGCGGGTTCTTCAATAAGGTCAAATATAAGAATATTAATATGTAGTACTGGACAAATATCTCACGATACTTCTAATGACAATTCACACCATGCTTGTATTTGATACAGTGTATTTGCTAACTATTTTATATCTACAAAAGACGCAAGCCATGACATGAACGTCTTTGGAATAACACCCATCAATATTTTCAACTTGTAAATATGAACAGTGATGAGTATATTTGTCAGCAACAGTTTATAATTGTAGTTTTGATGTTATCGTGTATAGTTTGGTCTATTCAATGTACCAGGGATGTAGGTTCTTAACATTAAAGTCACTATACGTATTACTTGTGCTGTCCCAATTGGTTGATAGACTTCTGCTCCATTTACCAAGTATGAAATAAGTAAAACAAATGCAAGCTTTGTGCATAAAAAATTGATATCATTAATCATACTACGTCGACTCTGTTCTACATTTATCAACCAAATTAGAAGTTTTCGAAATATTTTTCTGACAGACTGTTGCTGATGATAACATTTGAGTTTACCCATTTTCTACATGCATCTTCAGAAGGCATCCTATAACTACCTTTTTTGCCATGGCATTGTCAGACAATGCCATGGCAAAAACAGTCATTTTGTCTTTTACTTAAGGGTTGGATTATCTCTTCGGTATCTTTTGCCGCTCTTTGTCAGTTTCAGGTAATAATTTTATTGTGTATTCACATATGGTTCAAATGACCTCATTTTACCCACGTAGACCGATTACTTATTTGAATGGCGTTTTTTATCGATGGAAATCTTATTAATTGATAATAACTACAAAAAATATATCAAATTAGATGTAAGACAAAATACGGATTATAGCTTTATCTGTTTGCAGACAGGCTTCTCGGACAATAATCTTGAACGCAATGAAGTCTGGATAAAAAAAAACAAAAATATTAAATATCACAGAAACAATTATATTAGAAAGTAGACAAATGAATATATAAAGTCTTTTTTTCCTCAATAACTATTACTTGCAAAAGAAACAAAATAATTAATACTTCATTTAAAGGTTTGTTTATAACTGAATTGGTATTACTTTATGTTACAACAACCTTATTACAGAGATAAATGGATATAAAACAAGTGTGTTAATATACATGTAGGAGTAATATATAAGAAGTACTTTGGTTGTTCTGGTACTCATTCACCTGTCCTATGAATATATTTTTACGCATCTTTTTAGGCACCAACACAATAAGAAAAAACTCAATGTTTGTTTCCACAGTTTTAACAGCTGCAGACAAGTCGAACATTTTATTTATTTTTATTTTTGGTGTTTTGACGACACTTTTAGAGGTGGTACCTAACACTGCAGGGAGATAACTCTGTAAAGTCAGCTAAACGTTTTAATTACGTTGTGTTGTAAAGGGAAGATTAAGCTTCTCAGTGATCAAAATTGGTGTTTGTAAAACTGCTTTGTAACCAGTGTAATTTTTCTGATAAAATGGTTGATTCAAATTTTTAAAATTTTTATATTTTTGAGGGTCAAAGTAAACACTTTGTCAAAATTTGATGAAAATTAAACGAGCCAAATTAATTTTAGTGAAAGTGTTGGGTACCACCTAAAGCACCGCATTTAGGCTATTTCGTGGCGAACATTTTTTTTAGTGTAGACAGTCGAAATGCCCGGAGAAAACCACCGAACTTCGATAGGAAAACTGACTATCATAGTCAATTAAGATTGGAGCCGAGTGCATCCGCACGGGCGGAGTTCAAACTCATAACCTCGGTGTTTATTACCTAGTGATTACAGTAGTACTACATAGACCACTCGGCCACCGAGGTCCCGCGAACATTTGCCGCGAAAACTGCCCATCATTTGAAACGACCAGAATAGTGTAAAGAATTTAGGATCACTTTTTAAAATTACTTTCCTTATAAGTAGTAATGTTCCGTGTTACGGTGTATGTCACCGTTTGAAGTGTACATCGACATTTTCATTTTTTTCAAGGAAATGTTAAGTTTTCAGTTAACGTTATATATTTTCATGTTTTAAAAACCATAACCACAGAGATAAACATACATCATACTGTTTTCTCAATTTTATAACAGCTATAAAAAAAAACATTTTCATTCCAAACAATTAAATAAAATGTGGCGTTTCACATCCATGCTCGGTCAGATCGTTTATTAAGCTTACAAGTTCAATAATTGTACTTCCGTTTTATAATAGATATAGGAAGATGTGATGTGAGTGCCAATGAGACAACTCTCCATCCAAATAACAATTTATAAAAGTAAACCATTATAGGTCAATGTAAGGCCTTCAACACGGAGCCTTGGCTCACACCGAACAACAAGGTATAAAGGGCCCAAAAATTACTAGTGTAAAACCATTCAAAGCATGTTCTAGATGATTCTTAATTTCGCTTATAAATTATCTAACTAACATCATCACCATTAGGCACAAACGCGACAAAAAAACTGAAAAACAAACTAAATATGGAAAAGTGAAACCATATCTGCCCCTATTAGAATACCTTTCCATACAACCCTTTATTATTATATATCTTTCACCATTCGTATGTGACGTCATTTTTATGATTTTTTGCGTTGAGGCCTGGACTAATTCAGGTGTGTCTATTTTTCTGTGTTGGTCTTTGCATTAAGTATTCGGGTTTTGTTTTCTGTAATTAGTTAATACTTCAGTTTCATTATGTATATCTTTTTTATTCATTTGATAAAATTTACTGTTTGCATAGCATAAATTGTTCTTAATAATAAGGATGTTCTTATCCCAAGCATAAAAACATAGCCGTATTTGACACAACCTTTTTCAACTTTTGAACTTCAGTGCTGTACAACTTTGTACTTTTTTTCACTTTCGATCTTTTATATCTGGGCTTCACTGGTGCGTCTTGTGTGGACGAGGCGCGTTTTTGACGTATTGAATTTTAAACCTGATGCCTTTTGTTATCTATTTATCATGTGTTTCTTTGTCTAATACATTCTCCTATTTATTTGTATTGTAGTCCTGTAATATTATGTTGTCATTTCAATGTAATATTTAACATTGCCATTTAAGTGCGAGGTTTGGCATGCCACACAACCAGGTTCAACCCACCATTTTTATCTTTAAAAATGTCCTGTACCAAGTCAGGAAAATGGCCATTGCTATATTATAGTTCGTTTCTGTGTGTGTAACATTTTAACGTTATTTTTTTGTTGTGTCGTTTGTTTTCCCTTATATTTGAGTGTGAATTCACATTACTATAAGACGTGTCAAGGTACTTTTCTATCCCAAATTCATGTATTTGGTTTTGATGTTATATTTGTTATTTTCATCGGATTTTGTCTAATGCTTAGTCCGTTTCTGTGTATGTTACATTTTAATGTTGTGTCGTTGTTCTCCTCTTATATTTAATGCGTTTTCCTCAGTTTTAGTTTGTTACCCCAATTTTGTTTTTTGTCCATAGATTTACGAGTTTTGAACAGCGATATACTACTGTTGCCTTTATTTAGGTTGATGCATTGTTACATTCTATGTGTATCCAAACTTTTTATATTGCATAAAAATAATTGTTCATTTCAACACGACATTAAACCGGAAGCCATGTGAAATTCTTTTCATTGTCATGTCATTGACAATCTCTTCCTATTTCAAATTTAGGGGGAAAATTATATACATTCGTACATGTAACATATGTTTTCAGTGTCGGTGCTTTTTATTTCAGAATGATTAAGATTACAGCTGTTTGTCTATTAACCATCATATGCATATTGGATTTTGGAATGTGCCTTTTCTACACAGACAGCAAAGAAAACGATTACCCACGAATTGGAAAGAGACGACATTTTGATGAAATTGTATACAATAACAATTACCAGCTAAAGTACAGAGAACCCAAAAAGACAATTGATCCTTTAACATTAAGTGAAGCTGTTATACCATCTGTGTTATTGTTTCAATATTTTGACTTGGATAGTAAGTAAATTTAACAAGTTGAAGTGAAAATTCCAAAGACAACCTTGAAAAGATTTACTAATGATTTATAAGCAGCTAAAATATACAATTAGGAGATAACTGTATTGTATTTTAAGCTCCGACGGCATCAATTGGGGATTTGATGGTCGCAAATTAAGTTTACTGGCGACGCGTTAGCGGAGACAGTAAACGGGTATTTGCAACCATCAAATCCCCAATTGATGCCGTTGGAGCTTAAAATACAATATTGTTATCTCCATTCTAATGAAAATGACAGAAAACAACGTTAAAACATGCATTTAAAATCTGTCATATGCAGTCTGCGCTTGCGCGTACGTCCCATAGCATCAATCGTCAATTGATGCCATGTAAATAAGTGACGTTATCCAATCAAAATGAACGTTACAAACGTTGTTGCATTAGAATACAGGTTATAAGCACATTACAAGAAAATCAAATGGCTTGCGTGAGGTTTTAACGATCCCTCCCTATATAGTCATAAATCAAAATGCATCAATATAGAATTTCATAAATAATTATCTATAAACTGTCGATTCTTCAGTCTATTTTCACATGGCGCGTAAAACATGCATGGATAGAGATTACTGGCAAATAAATGAACCCGATATTTATATAATGTTTGCAGATTATTTTTCATGGTTCTTTAATTCCAAAATTGATCTACCGGGTTTATCATCAATAAATCATGTTTGTTGCTTTTTTATATATTTTTTTTTAATTTTTCATGATGGAACATGTGAAATTAATTACGTACTTCAGTATTTGGCACAAGTTATAAAAAAATGGACCACTTGTAAATGGATCAAGTCATAAAGATATAATAAGATATAAATATTACAATTTATTTTGTTTATTAAATCATTGTTGCTACTTATTTAAAACTTTCCACTTGAATCCATTGTACTATCATACTTATATATACATTATATACAAAGGGCAATTTATGTCAAAACTATATAACACAGCAATCATACGACTAAGTTATAATCAGAAAATAAACATCTTACACAGATAGTCTTCAATAGTGTGGTCATTTGTATAAATTTCCTGTTAACAAAACAATGAATTTTTCGAAAAACTAAGGATCTTCTTATCCCAGGCATAGATTACCTTAGATGTATTTGGCACAACTTTTTGGAATTTTGAGTCCTCAGTGCTCTTCAACTTTGGACTTGTTTGGCTTTTTAAATATTTTGGTGTGAGCGTAAGTCTTATGTAGACGAAACGCGCGTCTGGCGTACTAAATTATAATCCTTGTACCTTTGATAACTACTTCAACAATAAACAGGTGTCATGAAAGCACAAATCACAAAAGAGTGCCATTATGTTTTAACACTTTTCAGATTTACATAGCGCGGGAAACAAATAAGTTAAAGTGGCACTATCGCTTTATCGCATCAAATACTAACTTGATTATATTTTTCTATGTATTGATGGTCATAAAACCACGGAAGGTTTAATCCCCCATTTCCTACATAAAAAAATACTGGACTATAACAGTTGTTTTCCATTCGTTTGATTTGTTTGAGATTTTAATTTTGCTATTTGATAAGTGTCTTAACGTTTTGAATTTTGCCTTTGGATTTGGTATTTTTGTTATTTTACTTTTATTAAATTGTTTTACAAATATGTTGGTATGTAAACGAATACATTCAAAACAATATTCAGAAATAGTTGATAGGTTTTTAAAAAAAAGATATGTAATGAAATGTTTTTCTTTTCTTTCAGAAGATGGATTTGTATCTGCAAGCGAATTTTCAAGAAGAATATCAACTGGATTAAGTTATTTGATGCAAAGAGAAATGAACTGGGATCATTAGTTTTAACAATGTGCTGTTTTGTTCATATATGGGGATTGGATATATTTAACACTTGCTTTTTAAAAATAAGGGGTAGTAAATTATTTTACCACGGGTTGGGTAGTGATATAACTGAGGGGTTAGTGATGTCACTGAGGGGTGTTTACTGATATATTATTGAGGGATGGTTACTGACGGGAGGTTACTAATATTACTGATATAAGCACATAGAAAGAATCTTACATCCATAAATACTGAATAGATTAACATGTTTTATTGTTTAAGTTTTCATACTTGTATTGACGATCTCACATTACCTCAGAGGTTCTTTTTCCACTGCTTACTGATCATGTTTCTTTAGAAAATATAATTTATAAAAGATTTGTTTTGTCTTCAGTCTAATTGATCTGGCTATATGTCATGTTATTTTTGTGCGTCAAGTGTCTGTCAGAAAACATTATACATTATCATCTAGGCAAGGACGCTTAGTTTCAAAATCAGATAGAAACCGCTAACAGACAAAAAATATATACACACACTAAACAGATCTCGAAAACTAGAAATCTTATCACTTTCTTCTTCCCAATCAAACATGACAAAAATGAACATTTTAAAAGGAAATACGCTGATATATGTATAAGATATTGGATATTCACCAAAGAGACGTTAGCCATACCGAAACACATACCTGAAAGACATCTAGAGGTCTATATACAGTCTTCAAAAGTACTTTTTGGATTGTAGAAGGTAAACAATAACTGTGAATCTCAAAACTACCCCCGGCCGCTTCTGAGAAAAATAAATATAAAAATAACTTCACTGAAACTATTTACTATCTGTCTTCATCGCCAAAAGCTAACATATGGCTTACAACAACCTCTGTCGAGGTTTCGGACTCGGCCAAGACATTAAATAAAAACTATGTGACAGTTTTTGAGATCTCAACCTCCCCCTTATTAATGCAAATCAATGGACAAACACAAGATTCACCTTTTACCTTACAACATAAAAAAATATTTTTTACACTTTAATCAACGTCCAACTAAATTTATTGGCGTGTAATTTAGTCTGTCGACCCTAAAACAGATTTTGATAATCGATTCTAAATTATATCTGGTCTATACTTACACATTAAATAGTTTAGACTAAAATATTATCGAGCTGTCTGGAGAAGAGAGTGATCTCATTGGTGTGTTCTCATTTCGCCTTAACTGGAAATTCCAGGTAAAAAAGGAAAAAAAAATACTAAGGCCAGATGGGAATAGAATTAAGGCGAAATGTGAATTTAGATAAAAATATTAAATAAACAAATTAAACCTCTGTGTTTTTATTGCAATTTAAACAACATGCAATTAGTGAATCGTTTCTCTTGAATTATTATTTTTAATTAAAGTGACCATTTTTATGATTTCAAAAGTTATGAAATTAGGAAAAATCTAAAATAAAACATTTTTAAGTTGGAAAGTTGCTTCTCTTGAAATATTGTTTGTTTCATATTTCATAAAAGTTGAAACTTTTATTTTATTTTATGCAGTTAGAAGAATCTAAATAATCTAATTATCCTTTTACATTATGCAACACACAAAAAAGTTTAATAGAACAAAAAAAACATGTTTTCCAACAGACATTTATAACAGAAACTTTAATAATAATAAAAAAAAATGAATTAAAAAAAAACTGTGCTTCTTGTATATTAAATTTGTAAGGATTCCGTTAAACCTGGTGTCTCGCTTACTTTTGATGTTAATCGCAGTCTCAACAGAAATGAGAAGCTAAGTCCATTCATAAGTAAAATAAGGAAATAAAGAACAAAATTTTAACTTAATTTCTTTCTAGATACTAGCTTTTGATAATAAACAAGCTTCTGTCTAAGTTTGGTACAAATCCAGGATAGTATACAAAAGTTATCAAAATTTTAAAAACTTTAGCTTCTAAGTGAATGTAATGTTTTCTTGGCAGAAACAATAAGTCCATTTATATGTAAAATACTGAAAAAAATTGAATATTTCATCTTACAAAATTTACTTCTGTATACTATCTTATGATCATAAACAAGCTTCAGTCGAAATTTGGTACAAATCCAGGATAATTTAAGAAAGTTATTTTAAAAACTTTAACCACAGAGGGAAATTGTAATGTTTCCTGGCAGAAAAACTAAGTCCATTTATATGTAAAATACTATCATTATATTAATATTTATTTATGTTTATATTTTGTGCTTTTTGTATTAATGCTTTTCTCTCATGTGATTCTTAATTACATGTACATTATTAGTTTTCTAATTTAAAAATACATTTGAAAAAAAGATGAGCCACTCTTAAAAGAATTATTCAAAAAGAGAGACATTGGAAAGACACAAAAAAAAACATCTTTTAAAAAGTATTTCAAGACTGATTTTGACATTAAAATAACACATATCAAACATAATTGCAATACAAACAAAGAATAACTTAATTCCATTGTTTACACAAGTTCCCATTTCGCCTTAGTTAATTCTTTTAACCTGAAAATTTGTACTAAGGCAAACTGGGATTAATTTTATGTTATGATTTTGACAGCTAAGGCGAAATGAAAATAAGCCATCTCATTGGCTATCAAAGATATATAGACAACAAATTGTAAAGAATGCCTCAAATATTATTTGGAAAATTAATTTGTCTACACTGAAAATCATGTTACAGTGTAGCAAAACAATAGAATACACTCTTAAAAGGAATGCTTTCCATTCTTTTAGTATTTCTGTATTACTTGTTTTAACCTAGTAGCAATATTTACAAAATAAATAATGTCTTTCTTTTGATAGAAGAAAACTTAGTGTATTGTTAGAATAAAACAATCAGTGATAACATTTGTAGTTTCAACTTATATTTCAGTGTATTATCACCTTATACTCTCTTTTCTTAAATAAATATGGAAAAAACACTCTTATTTCTTAGAACAAAATAAACCTCTTGAATACGAATCTGGACATTAGGGTACGCAAGTTATTTACTGTTCTCACAGCTCCACATAAAAGCAAACCAGTAGAAATATATATGTTAATGGTGCATTTTGGTATAAAAATATCATGTCGAAGAAAAATTGGTTTACAAATGCAAATGCACACAGGAGGTGGAACAGTTGTCAGCTTCAAATTAGCTATTTAAGACCGTTGGTTTACCAGTTTGAATTGTTTTACAATAGTCATTGTGGCGCCTTTTATATCTTGCTGTTCGATGTGAACAAAAGCTCCGTGATGAATGCCGTACAAAACATTTAATGGTTTACTTTTTACACATTGTCATTGGGATACACGTAATCCTTGAACAAATGAGCTTTGACAAAAAGAAATAAAACAAACAAAAAATGAGAAGAACTATTCATAAAAAAAAGGCCATAAAAGACAACGATGGGAGAAATGTGATGCTAAAAACATACATAAAAACTTGTAAAATTAAAAGAAAGAAAATAAAAATGTTATTTAAGAAATAATTCATGGAAGCCATAGATTTGTTGGAAATTTACACATGGCCTGGGCCGTGATATTCGAATTTTATCCTGAGCGTTAGCGAGGGATAAAATTAACGAATATCACGGCCCAGGCCATGTGTAAATTTACAACAAATCTATGGCTTCCATGAATTATTTCGATTCTAATAGGACAAATACGATCATTAAAAAACTGAAGCGATGATGGGTATACCGTGTGTGTGGCTGTTCTATTTTACCCACTGTTCGATAAATGTAAAACAAATCTAATAAACCTGCATGAATGATTTCTTAACTAACCGCTAGAAAAAAAATGTGATTACTTTTGTTACTTCTCAGTAAACCCAACATTTGCAATTTTAAATTTACATTTTTTATCGTAAGCTACCGTCAAATTCACTGTTGACATGTTGTAACCAAGGAGCCGCCATGTTGACTTGCTGAAATCAGTAAATGTGCGAATAATGCAATAGAACAGAAAACAAGCAACACCTACCTCAATAATTTATTAATGCAATTGTATCCGAGTTTAGAAGGTAAACGCAATAGAAAAACGTTCAGCTTTGACGTTTTCATTCGTATGACGTCATGTTTTGAAATGACGTTAATGCGCCAAAATCATTACTGGAATTTCGCGGAATTTTAATTTATTTTGTATTTGTCCATTTTACTGTTCTCTAATGTGTAAATTCTTTTTGTTATGCGTCAGAATCAGAATAAATGTTCTGTAGGGTTTTATTCAATTGTAAATTGTTAACACAGCGAAATCCACAACCGTCTACACATAGGTTACGATACATGTGGATTTACGTGGGAGGCATATTTAAACAGCCATTTGTGTACATCTTGGAGTCTGCGCTAAGTATAGATATATCGAGAATTTTATCACGGTGTTGTTTACAAAGCAAAAGAAGCACGTCATATTAGAATTGAATTTTGAAACCAAAAGAGGAACAGTTAGAACATACACAGAAAAGCCAGGAATAACCTATAAACATTAGCGATAACGATTGTAAAAACAAAACTTAGAATGACTAGTTTTATATAGTGCTGATGTGCTTGTCTATTGTTTTTATAATGATAAAGATTATAATGTTGACTGCTGTATCTCTATGTTTTACATTTTAATCTATTTCTTGTATGACGGTTTGTTTTGTTCACACATTGTTGTCAATATAATAAAATTGCATGCGTCTGTCATATAAATGAGAGGTCTAGCTAGCTATGATACCTGGTTTAACCAATCAATTCATACACAAAGACATTCCTGTACCAAGTCACACATAGACAGTTGGTTTCCATTCCTTTGGTGTGTTTGAGCTGCTGCTTTTGTCCTTTGATAAAGGACTTTCCGATTTGAATGTTCCTTTGAGTTGGGTATTTTTGGTTATTTAACTTTTTGTTTTATAATATCGCTGAACATAAAGTATGCAGCAATCAATCATTCCATTTAATAGCTTTAACGATAATTTTTCGAGATTCCCTCATTTAAGATTATTTCTTAATAATAGTTTGAAATGCGTTATTTTCTCTTACACTCAGGATTCGGCTACTCTTCTATGTCTCTTAACGGTCTTAAAGTAGTTATCAGAGGTACCAGGATTATAATTTAGTACGCCAGACGCGCGTTTCGTCTACATAAAACTTACCAGTGACGCTCATATCAAAATATGTATTAAGCCAATCAAGTACATAGTTCAAGAGCATTGAGGATCCAAAATTCCAAAAAGTTGTGCTAAATACGGCTACGGTAATCTATGCCTGGGATAAGAAACTCCTTAGTTTTTCGAAAAATTCATAGTTTTGTAAACAAGAAATTTATAAAGGTCTGAAGATATCATGGATTTATAAATCTATCGCTTCCAAACATTTCCATGGTTCATAATGCAGGCTTTCAAAGTTTTCGGCTTTAAGGCTCCTGATAAATGCGTGGCAATGAAAAGCGCTAAAAAAATAATTAATCAAATGGTTTCCCCCGTTTTATAAGTGTTGGAAAATGTTTCTTAGTATTTGATATACGCAATGTTATATTTTGTGTACCAATAGAGTAACATATGGTGAATAATACACCGATGCAATAAAAAGTAAAATGTGATTTAAGAATTAAAGTATTTTCAACAAATCTAACACAAGTACATTGATACGCTCCATACACACGTTGGT
Organism: Mytilus edulis; assembly: GCF_963676685.1. NCBI lineage: Eukaryota > Metazoa > Mollusca > Bivalvia > Mytilida > Mytilidae > Mytilus > Mytilus edulis. Next base: position 21,737,640 of record NC_092345.1, read on the forward strand.
TGCAATAAAAATTTAGAAATACAACAAATCAAGCCAAACATAAAGATATAAATAGAAGTACATTGTTTCATTTCGTATAAGCCTCTTTTCAGAGCATCCCAATACAGTGATAATATGACAATCTTACAATTCATATAAAGGATTACCATAAACAACGACTTTTATATTTCCAAATCGACAACTTAAAAGAATTTATAGCTGATTATCTCGCAAATATGTAATGACAAATTAAAACATTCAAAGTACTGAAGTACTGAACATCGGATGACCTAAAGTTCTTGTGGATGGTCACAAGCACTTCAGTGTCTCAGAAAAAAAAAATACATGTCTAAACCTGAAAGTGAGGTGAAAGTACAGATAAAAAGAATTCTGAGATAAGTTCGTGCATGGATGATAAATTCAACCTCATCGTAATAACTATTATATTGTAGTGATACAAATCAGTATACTCTGGTTTGTTGTTATATATTATATTAAAATTTGTATATTACAGAAGGCATCTATATACAAAGTATGAAGCATCCAGGCTCGACAATAAAACCTCCAAATTTGGATCTGACGTAACTGTGTATTCTACATAAGAAAATGTCCATACCAAGTCAGGAATATGACAGTTGTTTTCCATTCGTTTCATGTGTTTGAGCTTTTGATTTTGCCATACGATTAGGGACGATTACGTTTTAAGTACATTCTACCCAGACGTCCTCTTTTATCCAACTGTTTGGATCTTTAATCAATCGATATCATTTCTACAACTTGCAAGAAGAGCCAGATGATGCTAACTAGCCAACCAAAAACTATTGGTCGAATAAAAACAGGCATATTTGCATAAAAGACAAACAACAGCGCACATCAATTTAAAAATTTGTTACATCAAGAGAATCGCAATGGCTGTATCAGTAAAATATATGTTAATGACCTGCCAAATGTGATTAATTGCGTTTAAATACTCGTTCCCCTTAACTAAAATTTAAAGGTCTCTTGATTTGGATATAAATCAGGTATGTGTTTCACGAATGACATTGACAATAAAGGATCAAGGACAAAACTAAACAATTAACTGGCACCACAAAGTTATATGCACCAAACGCACATTCCATATGTTAAGTTCACACCAGTGTTGCCAAAAATTGAAAATCATAAAGTGCACTGTGATAAATCATGCCAAAAGACACAAAAAGGGTCTTAATTACCAATCCGAGACAACCTATGATTTTTTATTTTAACTTTATAGGTTAACAAAGCATAATGCATTAAGAAAGACTATTATACTATATACATATGTAAATTGCAAAAAATAAAATTGTCAAGATAAAACATGAAGTCCCCGGCCAGAGGAAGACAACATTTTGTCAGACTTCCAACAGAACATTCAATTTGATATTTATAAGTGCGAACACGAACCGTCTCTCTTGAGGGTATTTCTTTACTCTTCTTGAAGGAGAAGTCGATTTTTTTTATATATTGATGTTAAACACCCAGTGGTAAATATTACATATATTTTCTGAACAAAACGTAATAAAGTTTTGTGAATATATGCTGGACGTATTCAATGTGCCAGATTTGTATGCTTGTGCAACATAAACAGTACACAGGAAGACATGACACCATTCCCTGACGCATTATTTGACTCAGAGTCAACGAGACTCTTACTCCTAAATACTAAATCCGAGTTAAGAAGCATATATATATATATATATTAAAATATGTGGTTTGACCTGGCTGTGAAACGTGGTGAGTCCCCTACTACCAAGAGACGATTTTATTCATTTTAAGTTTCATTACAAAAGAATTAAAAATATATTAAGATGCACTTTCTCGGGTAAATAACAAATTCGTGAAATTTATTCTTCATGCGTTTCAACGAAATCAACATTCAGGACTATGGTAAACACAGCAAGGTGTGTTTCAAAAAGTTATATAAAACAATTATCACATATTATATATTTATTGGACATACAGTGACTTCTTAATTGAATGCAATAAATGTCTCATAAGTTGCTTAGGTCGCATTAACCTTGCAAATAAAAATTTGACATCGTTATCGGGCTAAGTGTTTTACAAATGGCTTAAAACATGTGTCAACTATTCATGATTTACAAAAAAAAAAGAACATGCTTATATCTTTAAGATATAAAGAAATTAAAATATATAAGAACATTATAAAAGTCATACACAAATAGTCAGAACCTGAACTGTTTTTCGTTTTCTTTTGATGTTGGACTGGTCTCTGTTGAGTGTATTGGTGAAGAATCTGTAGAAAGTGATTTCTGCTTCCTAAATTTCTTCTTCGTGCTATGAAAGGTTTCGGATGCTACTCGGACATTAGAAATGTTCCTTGTTCCGCCACACTTTGTTGCTTTTAATTCTCCCCTTTCTTTCAAAGATCCGTGTCTGTTATGTTTAATTTTCAGTATTGTTTTTCTTTCATCTTCTAAAACTATTTTTTCTAATAGTGGTTCTTTAACCTTCGGTGGATTCGGTGATAAGAGTTTCTCTGGATCTAATATAGTCTTTTCTTTGCATTTTTCTTCACCTGTCTCTTGACGAACAGTTTTCCTCTTTTCTTTTGACGAATTACTCCGTCTCATTTTGGAAGAATCCATATCTGTCTTTACTGTTTTTCTTTCTTTCAATGACCCACCTCTTCTATTTTTATGTCGTCCAATAGCACGCGGTGATATGTTGTCATCTTCAACTGTACCCTCGTACTGCAGATTGCCGAAATTTGTTACGTCCTTTTTACACGATAGCGGACCATGTCTCGAAGAATCAACTCGTCTCGGTGACGTCATTGAAGATACAGATAATGAATGACCAGAACCAGGTCGGCAGAGAATTTCACTTTTCGCTCGTTGCAATAGCTTATGCTGATTTTGTTCTGCGATTGTTTTTCGGGGTCGACGGATCGATGAAGTTGATTCCCATTGGTCACAATAGTTATCGTCTCCGCCATCATTTTGTCTCTTGTACTGAGAAGAACGCAGTTTAGATATGAATGATGCCGCAAGCAGTGTTGTTCGTATACCGGATGTAGATGACTTTATTTTATCAACATCTTCGTATTCTAAAGATTTCCTCCTCGACATTTTGAAGCACTGTTTTGAACCTACTAATAAAAATCAAAAGGATTATTTCATTAATTTCAAAACATTTATGAAAATAACGATGACAAGTTTATAAATTCGGTGTAAGGTGAAATTTGGCGTCTGAGCTTAGTACTTATTCTTTTCCTTTTTGTGACTCAAATAAAGATCTAAGCTTCACTGTCAACCAAATTCAAATCAAATTTGAAACACAAATTCAAAACACTGGAAAGCCATGTTTATAAGACCAGACAATTCAACGATTGAGTTTGACAAAGTAACAACCACGCTTATAAATGTTTCAAGTTTTTTCAAATTTAAATATTTCTCAATGTATCGGCCCGAATTTCCGAATATTTCCCGATGGTGCCATTAGCTCAGTAGTCAGTGCGTTAGCACTGGCAGGATTACTAAAGGCTACATGTAAGATACGGCTTTACATAATCCGTAGATACATTTTAAATTTATTCTAAAACTTAGGTTCCAACTCCCTTAGGAAACGTTTACTTTTAAGATAGATGGATTGGCTATTCTTTTTATGTCCGTTGGGTATATAGCTCCTCACACATTGATTATATATCCTTGATTTTCTCATGTTATGGGTTTGAGAAGTTCTGGTGAAAGCGCTTCATTTGAATATTACAAAACGTAATTGAGAAGGATATATTTTTAGGAATTCGTTAGATCTTACCAGTGCCTTTGTACTTTCTATCTAATGATATTATTCCCCAACTTCATACATGTATTAAAACTCATATAACAATATTATATGACTTGTCAAATTGATAAATAAAAGTCTACGTACATTTTTGTAAATTGTATGTAATATTGTTAAATGAGCTATAATAAAACATGTATGCAGTTGTGGAATAAATCATAAATTTGTTGAGAAAAAGATACCTGGGCTGCGTTCAATATCGTAGCGGCTACAAAGGGCTACGTAGATTTATGACTATTGAACGTATAGCTAGCCTAGCTGCTACATAGATATTGATAGCAACTAGGCTAGCTTCATGTTCAGTAGACAAAAATCTACGTAGCACTACGTAGCCGCTATGATATTGAACGCAACCATGGTAGTATTTGTGTATAGAAGAGATAGTAATTAAAATCGTGTTCTCGGGTTTATAATCATGATAAGCTTGTGATAAACAATAACATGATATTTTAGAGAAGAGGAGTGAGTTGTCAAACTTGATACCAGGTACTTTTACTGCTTAGTAATATTGTTTCAAATCTGATTAAACACCAGATCCTGTGTCAACGTTTCGCTGAACAGAATCCGAAAAGATTGCATTCTAGTTTCTATTTCGATGGCCTTTCGTGATCCTTTGGCCAAGCATGTGTGTTTACTGTTACATTGAGTCTATGGGAGTAACATTGTGACTTTTACAGTGCTAAATTAAAAATGGTCAAACAAACTTTAGGGTAGGGGATGAAAATTAGGGTAGGTAAGGATACAGTAAACACGCATACATTTTTGTTTTGCCTTTATAGGTTTTGTCGTTATGATCGATACAAACCTCCAAAATTTGGTAGCAGAAATATGGGTTGATATAAAAATTAATCAGAACAAAAAGTAGGACGGATTGTTGTTAGATTCCTTTTAAACAAAACGCGGACACGTTAACTGTATTTAAATCAGATTGTATTGTTTCACTTTTGATGAGATTATTGGTCGACAGCAACAATTTCTTTAAATGTCATGTTGTAATGGTTAATTTAAATTTAAACTGAAAAAGGTCACTTTACTTAAAAAAATACTTTTAACCAAAATTTGTATCAATGCAGTTCAGAACTGTATAGATATTTAAAATTAATTAAACATTTTCATAATAACTTTCAACGATTGTTTTTTGTTGTTGTTGAAGCAAGTAGGCACCACTTACCATGAGGGAAGAACGACATTATACTTTCAAAAACCAGTGATATTAACACAAAACCCAAAAGTATAGTAATGTACATTTCAAAGAATTGTTTTCGAAATTACAGCTTAACATCATGTAAATACTTTGTTATTATTATTTAAATTCGAATAAGATACGACGAATGTTTCTATTATTTTACAACAATAAACCATGACAGTCAAACAATTATAGCAATACCTGTTATTTTGTGTTTATCTTGTTTGACCGGTAACTGGCTGAACTTTGGCATTATCATGACAGGGTACGGATTTGATATGAAGTCGTCTTCATTGCTCGATTCTGACGATTTTTCATCTTTCGCATCTTCATCTACAAGACACAAAAAATACCTTAGACTTCAAATATTAACATGCTTATAATAAAAATGTTTGTACACGTACGGTTTCTGTATCATTGGTCTCTTGTGATTAGTTGACTCATAATTGATAATCATACAAATCTTCTTTAATGTTTTATATGATTGTACTTGTATACAAATTTAATGTATCTTTGTTAATATTAATTTATAAACGGAGATGAGAGAAATGTTTCAACGAGAGAGAGAAAAATCAACGTTAGGCAGTTTTTAACGATAGGCAATTGCTTTAACAAAAATTGAAACAAAATGTTATAATGTTCATGTGGTGAAGGGCTAAGGAATTGAACTTCACCGGGAACGCTCAATGATGAATATTTGAAAGCCAATGATGTATACATTTTGTAAGAGTCTAAACCGTTGAAGAACATAAAAATAATCAAGCATAAGATATGCCTTTTGGTTATATAATCATAGTTGACTTTGGGCGTGTCTGGTGAAGGTAAATAGTGAAATGCGCTGCGGAAGCATTATTTTCCCATACTTTGTTCAACCTCTAATCGCCCCAAGTCTATGTAAACTGTAAATGTAAATGTCACCACAATCGTACAAGTAATCCTGTGATAAAAAAAGGGGAAAACTATTAAATAGATGTTCCAGTTGACTTTTAACAGTCGTAACTACTGATCGTACAACATCTTCTCATTTTGATACAATTTCTGCAAATAACAATTTCGTATTACAGAATGTTCACATATACTGAGAGCATGTTAAATAAAGTCAACTTCAGCAGAGACGTCATATAAGTTAACAAGCTTGTCCAATGCCCCCCTTTTTTTCTTCTTTTTTTAATCTCAGTTCAGTTGTATGATACTTAATTTTCTTCAAACTGATATTTATATATGATAAAAGTTTATCGTGCCTGGTTATTTATTGGGTACGTGTTGCTCAGTCGTTTTCATTGTAATTTGAGTGGACTTTCTGAGATTTGTGTTGTTGGTTGTTTTTGACGTTGCGTTTTAAATGTCCCAATGGTATCTTTCGCCCTCCTTTTTTCAAATACTAAAAGTACAAGATCATCCGTTTTCCTTTTCTTTCATATCCCTTGGATGAAAATATATATGATGTCGAGGTCGAAAATTTTTTGTAGATTTGAATCATTTTGAAGTCAAAATTCTCAACGCCAAAGTAATATTTCAACCAAGAACGTGTAACCAAAAAGGACATAAATAAAAATGTACGGTTAGCTAGTACATGTAATGATAATAAAACCTGAAGAAAATATTAGATCAGTAAAGTTGGAAACAATATTCAAAGTTCAATTAATATAATTATGTTGATTGTGTAAAAAAAGAAACTGTAAATTCAACAAAAAAATATGCGCATAACTGAAATGGACTATGATGATGATACACGTTAACCACATGTTTGTGTTTTATATGTAACATTTCATCAAAATTTACTAGTGTGATCAGGTACGAAATTTATCATAACACTATCGATTTCGTTAAGTTATTATAATTCATTTTATCACTTTTAAATTACCGTTGTAATTTCTTGTCAATCAAGTGTGAAATACACATTTTCATCTTATCTGATATTAAGCGATGAAAAGTGCTTTTCAAGGTCACATTGTTAGTTCAAGAACACAATATAAATTAATCTTATAATGTGGGAACAATAGAATCGATATCCTTTTCATTGATCTTTCATGTGGACCCTATTATCACTATCATAATAACCTAATAAACGAAACTAGATATTACATAGATTTATGTCATCCAGTTAATGAGGGTCTAGTCGAGGGGGCCTACAGTTTTCAAGCTGAAGCCCGCCTCCAGGTGCGTGATTTTCTCGCTGTGTAGAAGACATTCGGCGGCCTCCGGCTGTTTTCTGTTCTTTGTATGGGTTGCTGTTGCTTTTCGGGCCTATCTATCCATTATCATATTTGTTCATGCATTGCATTTCACGAAATGGTGAAAAATCATTCTGTAAGGGCTACATGTAGTTTATATACACAAAGGGCTAGTTTATACACACAATATTTTTTGGACACAAAGAACACTAAGGTATAATGTCACACAAACTCAAGTCGTCAAATGATATTGGCTACCCTATTTCATGCTTTTTCAGTTACATATGATTAAATCGTTGAAAGATCGCCTTCCTAAATTATTAAAAACTATAATTCTGCATGACAATGATATCTAAGACTTATACATGTAGCTAACACGTATTTTAGTTATAACACATACTCATCTATACAAAAATAACGGTGCTAGTTTCAACACACTCAATTTCATCAATCATTACCGATTATAAGAAATAAAAGGAACATTTAGATTTTAATGCTTCTTTATTGACGTCTGTGTTTGAGGATTTATGAATTAACATGGGAGTTATTTGAGTCGGATTATCATCACAACAATATGTGTTTATATGATATTTAAGAAATAATAATTAACGTCTACAAAATGTAGGAAGTCTTGTTTGATTAAGAGTAGTTGTGCCTTGACACTATTTAGTTGTGCATCGAAAATACCTTCAGAGTGACACATTTGCAAAGTATATTAAAATAATAACATTACATATATTATACATGAATGTTTCTTAAAACTCCTTACTTTTGATTGGCCGACAATAATCGATGGACATTCCAAAATTGAATTTTATTTCCTAATAAAATTCAACATTCCTTACAGTTTTACTGCCTATCGTGATAACAACACAACAATGCATAGGAAATCAGAACATGAAATGTCTTTTAATTTTTGGCATTAAATGGAATTATAAGAGTTGAATGCTTCTTTATGTAATTTAGAGGTTTGTAAAAGTGATAATCGTGCGCGCAGTTTTATTTTAAAGCCCTTATATTATTACAAAAGGCTTTAACTTTATTGTTATCCAGTTATTAAAATTTATATTCCAGCATTATGTCGATACTAGTATATGCATATATTAAGGCATTATATAAGGTCTGTTTTTTAAGACTATTCGTAACATCTGAACATGAATACGTTGGATGTGTACCGATTGATATTTGATAGATATAAGAAGATGTGGTATGAGTGCCAATGATACAACTCTCCATCCAAGTCACAATTTGTAAACGAAAAACCATTATATTAGGTCATAGTACGGCGTTCACCACGGAGCCTTGGCTCACATCGAACAGCATGCTATAAAGAACCCCAAAAATGACTAGAATAAACTATTCAAACGGGAAAACCAACGATCTTATCTAGATAAAAAACGAGAAACATTTATGAACCACATCAACAAACGACAACTACTGAAAATCAGGTTCCTGACTTAGAACAGGTGAAAACAAATGCAACGGGTTTAAATGCTTAAATAGGTACCCACCTTCATCCTAAACCGAATAGTGTAACATCACAAAAAGTCTGGACGAATATGAATACTCTACCAAGTAGAAATAACCATGCCACGTCTGATCTGTGATTTTCTTGGATATGTTTCTGCTTTATATCGATCTTAATATGATCCACGACTGTCGTTTGTATCTATCTTTGTGAATTGTTTCATATTTTTTATTCCGGGGCCTTCTATAGCCAGATACTAGTATACAGTATGGTTCTTCTCATTGTTGAAGACATTAAGATGACCTATAGTTGTTTACATCTACTTTATTTGGACTCCCGTGTTACATGCAACCATGCGACATTTTTATTGTTAGGTACTCCAAGTATTCATTGTAGTAATAATGAAAACAAACTCGTCAGTTATGTTGTAAAAAACATTCAGGCCAAGATGGCAATTATTTAGGACTATAGGCTCTTGACTGGACAGGCACAGCCAAATTAAGTATTTGGCAATACTAAAGAAAGTTTACCCATGTGTTCATTCTTTCCATTACTATAATAGACCGTTTAAGAACATCAAACTAATTAAACTGAAAGGGTGTTCATATCTTATAAATTTCAATAACTGAAAGGGTTTATCCATACCTGATAAATCATTGACATCAGTTTCAATTAATTGTTGCTCAAGTTGTAATCTCTGTAAAATCAATTTAAGTTCGTTTTCATCCTTTGAGTGCTGCTTTACAAATGCTTTCTTTTGTTTATCAATCTGCTTTTGAAGTTTTTGATGTAAAACTTTTTCTGCAACATTCTTCTGTGCCATTCCTTTTATACTATGCAATTCGGAGGTAGCGTTATCCAGCAGTACATTTTGTTCCATATCTCATAAAAGTTGTCTCTATTTTTTTTCATTGAAAAAAAAAAAGACAGAAAAAGAAATGCTTACTTATTACGAATGAAAATTCGCAGTTACAAGGACTTGCTCTGAATGAAATAATTCCCATATGATATAAACATTATAAGTCCAGTGTATTGTATTTTTCAAAATGCGCAGCATTTATGTTATTTTTCAATTGTCTTTGTTTTTATCCAGTTTTTATCTCAAATGGAAGATAAAGCACACAAAGCCCGTTTCACACCTATGGCGTATCTTAAACGTTAATAACTAATATGCTAATTACATGTATCAATCATTTGAAAATCTGAATCACTTTTGATCTTTAAGTCTTACTTAACAAAAGAAATGATCATTTGAAAGTTTAATTCCAGTATCTTCATACATAATAGGCACTCGAACACATATAAACATTTAAGTTAAAGTTCGTCCAAACAAATTCATCATGGTTTTTATTACGCCTAATCTGGATATTTAAATGTTACAGCGGTACTTGAAAGGTGTATATTGCATATACAATAAGAGTTTAAGTACAAACCTCATGTCGCTGAGAGAAAGACATATAAATTTCTTTTTAGGTACAACGTATAATGTCAGTGTGCGAAAATACACAATTGTCTATAAAAATATACTGTGTTGAATTTGTGTAATGCTTAACTTGTCCACAACATGCATTTTCGATAGTTTGCATTTATCGCAAGTTTTTATTCAATAATAATTATTACGGAGAAGAAGAAGAAAAATAATATTTATCAAATTTCAACCTATTACATGTACATGTATCATATGAAATGTAAAACGTTATGCGATACCCTGTAGCTATTTCAATTTTAAGCAGGATTATGATACTTTATGTCTGCATAATTAAAAGAAATTAGAATAATTATTTATTTCCCCAAGTTGAATTTACTATTTGAAGTATCTTAAAAACAGCCAAGTTAAAAAAAATAGTCAGAGTCTACGTCAAGAGATATTTTACTCCGCCGAAATTTGATAATAGGAAGACATTCAGGCCTCTTACTTTATATTTCGTTCTTTAAAGGCCCATGTTTATGTATATGTACCTTCAAAATATTGAAAATAATTATGGCTGAACTATTGTTAGACTGTATGTTGACCTCTTAGATGTTTTGGGGTTATTTGCGTCGTTGGTTGTTGTCTTATAGGGGCACACCATATCTCCAGCAGACTATTGGGTAAAGTATTATAGTTCATTTGAGAAGAATAGAAACGACAATATCCTCACCAGATCAGTTAAATGCGTTTAAATCTTGGGACTTTCCTTTTTTTTTTGGGTTACAAGATGCCTTCACACGACATTTAAATCTTTTGTATTTTCCATATAAGCAGACCCGTATCTCAAAATATTCCTGTTACTTTAAGGATTCTGTAATTAATATAACTATAAATCATTAGGTTAACCTCCCCCTTCCCCACACAATATTGTGATAATTTTGTACTTCGTCATTATGATATTATCAAAACACCAAATTTCGAACCGACTTACTTCTGAGTTAAAAATGTTATTAGTTATGGGCATCAAGAAATATTCTTACATGTTGAATTACAAGGACTAAAACAGGTTTTTATATCTTTAGTAAAAAACCCTTGTATTATCACAGACCGTTTTGAACTTGATTTTTTTACTTTAATATTTCACTGACAAATATCAAAGTCATCAATGGTAGATTCGAAACATTCGATCAACTGCAAATCAAAGCAGATTGAACGAAAAAAATTCAAATTATCATAAAATTATGTACTACATATCAGAAATAATATGTAAAATAATACAAGTACACATTGAGAAATATTAACGTGGGCAATGTAAATAAAAAGTTAACTATAATATTTAGTTGATATATGTCTAAACCGAATTGTTAGTTCGCGTGTGGAAATGATATTTTGTCTCTCTGACACTAATTTTGTCATTAAAATTACCAAACGTGAGCCTCTGGCCTTTGTTAGTCTTGTATTATTTTTATTTTAGTTTCTTGTGAACAATTTGGAAATTAGTATGGCGTTCATTATCACTGAATTAGTATATATTTGTTTAGGGGCCAGCTGAAGGACGCCTCCGGGTGCGGGAATTTCTTGCTACATTGAAGGTTGGTGACCTTCTGCTGTTGTTTTTTTCTATGGTCGGGTTGTTGACTCTTTGGCACATTCCCCATTTCCATTCTCAAGTTTAGTTTCTATTTATACACATATAACTATATACGACAATGGTTGATATAAGTTAATATTAAAATAGCAATCGGAGATTAGTCGACATTATTTAGGTTAGTATAAAATAGGCCATTTCCAGTTGACATAATGTCACTTCAGGTTGGCCCTTTTTAAACTGGTCATATGTCTTGTAACCTAATGCAAAGTTAAAAATCTAGAAAATCAAATTGACTTTTTACCTTGATCTCAATTTCAAGGTCACACGGCACTTCTCAAATCGAAAGCTCGCAGGTCATTCATTTTTGTTGTTGAGGAGTAATACTTATTTCAAATACACAGAGGAAAAAAAAACTCATGTAATGGGTGACCGAAACACTTCGACTTACAAGGGTTGAAGTTGTGCCATGTCGTGAAATATTATTTGACAAAAGCTGGCAATCAGAAGTCCGTCTAAGGGTGCGGTATTTTCTCATTGTGTTAAAGACCCATTGTTGGCTTTTTGTATCTTTTGTCGGGTTTTTGTCTCTTTTACACATTTCCTATTTCCATTCTCTATTTATCATTTGCTATTACGGTTCATTTTGGGGATAAGATGGCAAGTAAAGTTATCATTTGCTGTTACGGTTCATTTGGGGATAAGATGGCAAGTAAAGTTCAAAATTTAGGCCATGACCTTGATACTTGACCTTGACCTCAGTTTCCTCCAAATGAACCAAGGACTTCATATCAAAAGACTTTCGGTCTCTTTGACTTATGATGTATGATTTATTCAGCATATCACCTATGTTAAATTGGAAAAGAAATCTAATAAGATGTCACGTGCACTGGATCACATCACTTATGTTTAACTTAATTAAAACAAATAAAGATAACAAGAAGAAAAGGATCGCGGAGAGACAACTACTATAAGAAAAAGTGTTCGGCCATTCAGTGGGAAATCGTAATCGCTGTATATGTACTATATTAAAGGCTTAATTTCCTACCAACAAAATAAAGAAAAAAAAAAAATCTCAGACGGCAGAGAAAAAAATTTAAACAGAACAAAAGCAAAAGGTCGTTCCAGCGAAAAATGGAAAGATATTAAACCATTTGCAAAGTATACCGTATATATATATATATATATTTAATACAATACTTTAAACCACATTACGTTTATAAATCAAATGGGATGCGTTAGATTTGTGTTAAAAGATTTGACACATTTTCAACATTTTAAATAGAAGTCCAATAATTTAATACTATGTAGTGGGATTTTTTATGTGTTTTTTATTTTGTCAACAAGTGGACTGGCTGATTGATAATCCTAAATATATTTTTTTATGGATACAACTGTTATCACAGAACTATTTTTGTTATAAAACAATAATTTATTAGAAAAGGAAATTCACAGGAGTTTGGGCGATATAATTACTTAATATATATATTTTTTTTAATATACACAACTGAATCATTTCAGTAATTGGTTTTACTTAATATATATATATATATACGTTCGGAGATAGTTGACGTTTGTGAAATACTTATGCAAACTAAATATGGTAACCACACCTTTTACACTGTTACAATAGAATAAATCAATTAGAAGCGAGTACGCGTTAAATTAAAACAAAACACGAAGGATTATGCTGTAAGTGTCCAATTCCATCAATTATAAAGCAGACTGAGTGCTTGGTAGATTATTTTTATACAATGCGTATTAATTTTTTGGCATTACTAAAAAAATCGACAAGACTAAAATGAAGGCGGAAATCGCACAAAAATATTCATGATAATGTTTTACTTGTTAATAAGGATGTATAACAAAATTTATCATTTGTGATGTCATCTTCTATTTGTTCTGTTTTAATTAATAATTATCAGAATGTTATAATTACTACCTTCGGTGCTCAGAGCTCTGTTCGGTGCTGGTACAGTACTTGTCACTCAAATGTATTATATGTTTACCTACATCTAGCCTTATTTAGAAAATACAACTACGTAATTGTAAAGTGTTTATTTGATAATACATTGTAAGTGTACCTAAAGTTATTACATGTTTACGTCTTCTTCCAGAAAAGTTTACCTTACATAATTTTGATCGTCCGTATGCTTATATATATGGACGCAACTATCGGTCACCGGATGGCCTTCACATATTCCCATATCAAAATTCACATCACACGAAGTGTTCCTATGACGTTAATGGTGAATGTGACTTCAATTTATAGATTACCTACAAGCAATAATGTATTCAATCTATTAATAATGAATGTATCACGAATTAGAAATACTGATATATTGACTTGTTAGAAATAAGTGATATTAATCCAAATATCATGTTGAATGAATACGTTTATCTCAACCTCGTCATTTAGGGAATGGTGCACGTCGATAGTTGTTTCATTTGAAATCATACACGTACGTCTGCACGTACTAGGTCACGTGTCTTAATATTTATATTACTAGAAGATGCCAGCTAAGTCTAGGTACAATTGGGCAAATGTTTTAACCTTTTTTTGTTTTTAATTTAGTGCTATAAGTCGGAAGAGCATTAATTACTCCCGAACAAAATAAGCTTAAATTTTAATAGGGTTACGGAGCTCCTTTTCAAGATATATTTTTTTTCAAATGGTGGGAAAATGTTAACTCGGACTTTTTATCTTATTTTTATTCAATTTTTGCCCCAAGGAAAAAGAATTGTGATGTTAAGGATCACTACATGTACATTTCTATCTTTTCTGTTTGTTTCAAATGGTATTTTTTTCCAAGGAGTATTTGGCAAAGGGGGTAATTTTTTTGTTTTTATTTCAAATTGTATTTTAACGGATCTGAGATACTACACAAACAAACAATTAACGTGAGCCTCAGTAATGCATTTATGAGTGAATCGTTTTTTGAGTAATTTAAAAGACCAGTGGCAAATATTTCTGTCAGTGTGTACGTCCAGTCGATTCGGGAAGATCTTTTCAAATCAATTATGTGTTTTGCATTGATAATGGATGAATCGAAAAGGGGTTAATAAGGCTACGTAAAATGTTTTTATAACAAATAAATGTATCAAGTTTAGACAAATATTTCTGTAAAGAACTTTATTAGTAAATGTTATTAGTATCAACTTTATATAAAAATCGGTTTAAAAAGAAAATATACATGGGAAAATTAAAATTCTGAATGCCTAGTTTTGTGTACACTTAACCTACACAACATCGACTATCGACTGCATGTAGACAAAACCTGATGTAAACTACATGTAAACATTGAGTTTTATCAATGGGAACGTAATTATGTTTAGTTTATTTGTGAGTTACACTAACACAACACCGAGTTTAGGTCAATGTGAACACGGCCTATGTTGAAATGTTACACCATAGTTTCAGATAAGGGTAAAGGATAGTACCTATAAAACGTTTAAACCCGCTGCAATTGTTTTCACTTGGCCTAAGTCAGGAATCTGAAGCTCAGTGGTTGTCGTTTGTTGATGTGGTTTAAGTGTTTCTGGTTTTTTTTATATATATATTTGACCGTTGTTTTTCTTGTTTGAATGGTTTTGCACTAGTCATTTTTGGCGCCCTTAATAGCTTGCTGTTCGGTGTGAGCAAAGGCTCCGTGCTGAATACCGTAAATTAAATAAACAGATAGTATAATGTTTTTTTATCGCATCGACAGATAGACAATTAGAGCCAGATACTAGCAAAAATGGATGCCCTACATGATAGTCATTCATATTGATTAATTTGATATAAAAGTAGACATTGATACGTACTCTTTTTTTTTTTTTTTTATTTAAACCTTGTTCGGCTTAAGGAAAATTGTATCTAAAGCATCTCTATCATTGTATCACAATGAAAACAACAAGTATACTTAAAGTCCAAAATAACTTTTTATTTTCATCCTAGTTTGCGCGGGAACAACAGCGTGTCCTCCTGCTCCATCTAAAGACTGTACCACTAGTACATACCACAGAACAAGCAATAATGTTAAATGTGAATCAGGATGTAGACATTGGTGTTGCAAAACTGAAGAGGAAGTTCTTAAAGATTGCCCAGACAAACCATGGTGTGTAAGCACATATATTAACCGCTACACATTAAATGGGAAGGAGTGTCCAGTATCTTGTGGCTGTGTTCCGGACTGGAAGATGGACATGCTAATTTTTTCATTTTTGACAAAAATCTGTTTGTCAGATTGCATTAGAATAAAATTTGACCATATTTCGATTTCATCTACTGGTATCAAATCATGGTTTTCATACGTGTCAATGCATCAAATGTACAGATAAATCTATTGATATTTCAATATTTTCGGTATTTCATTTCATTCACCTATGGTCTATTATTAACAGTGAAAAAATAACAACGAATACTAGTATCAAAAGCTACATATGAGAAGGATATTTATAGTATTTCATACACAGAAAGTAGTATACATATCTTTTCAGATGAGATAACGTTTAATAGGCAGCACTATCATCATATTACATTTTCAACAGTTCAATCTTTAGAAATAGTAAATACGTACAATGTAGCCTGTGGAATCTCATTCAAAATTTATACGATCACGGAAATAATTGAAATAAATTGGATTAATAATTTACAGGTGGCACGGTAGTATTTCCTGGCCCATAGGAATAATGATAGCCTTTTTAGAATTTTCACCACTTTCTAACACTGCAAAAAAATCTATATTCACACTTAACTGAAGTACTTTCATTTTACTATTCAGAAATGAATTTGAATATGTATCATGACCGTTTACTTTTTTTGCTATTTTTAGAAACCTAAGGCCACTAGTAATTTTAGGTCTTTTATGGTGCAGTGAATACAAAATTTAAAAAAATTCTCAAAAATTCATTTTCATCTGTATGTAAAATTATTTCATATTTTTCTACACCTGATTCATCCCTCAGTTTGAGAAAGTATGTTCAGTTGATACTGTATTTTTTGTCCAATCACACTGTTTAGATACATTTACCTAAGTAGGGTACACAAAAGAGCAACCTAAATTCTGGAATGCAAATACTACCGTGCCACCTACAGACAGTATCCTCTCGGTCTAAATAATATTATCATGGGGAATCTGTAATATTGGAGTACATCAAGATCCGATTCCGAACATTTTTAATATTGTTTCTAAAATCGTTCTCATGGGCGTAGAATAAACCGCAATCGTGGGAAAGTTCGTACATATAATACTAATATTTCGGACCTAATAACTATTACAAAAAACAACGACAGACATTATCTGTTAACCAAACTCTTTTCTTTCCAGGTTCAACCCACCATTTTCTTTAAAATGTCCTAATATACGAAATCAGGAGTATGGCAGTTTCTGTCAAATAGTACGTTTTAAGTACAAAATTTAAAATGGAAATGGGGAGTATGCCGAAGAGACAACAACCCGACCACAGAGTAGCCAACATCTAAAGGCCACCAATGAGTCTTCAAGGCAGCCAAGGCAGCGAGAAAACTACACACCCGGAGATGGTCCTCAGCAGGTTTTATATAGCCATTCTTCCCCTATGCCAATTTGTCCCCTAGGGAAATTTTGGATGATTGCAGTTCTCCCACCGTGAAAATTTGGCATTACGTATACAAATAGTCACTTTTCCCACATGCTAATCTTTCCCTTATATGATAGATTTCATTATATTTATATAAGTCTGAAAATTCATTCCAACAGAGTTTGAATTAGTTTTTTATTTTGACAAATATTTATTGTCAATTTACATTTAAATTACACAATTGTTCGTTCGTATGTCTATGCGTCCACTAGTCTGTCTTTATTTTCACCGGTCTAATATTTCCCTAGTTTGTCTACATTCTCCACATGCACAGTCTCTCTATGTGTCCACAAGTCTGTCTACATGGTTACCAGTCTGTCTATGTCCACTAGTCCGTCTACATTTTTAACGGTCAGTATATGTTTTTTATTAGTCTTTCTTTATGTTCAATAGTCGGACATCATATTCACCAGTCATTCTTTGTGTCTAATATACTGTCTACATATCCACCAGTTCTACGTTTTTTATAGTCTATCTACATGTTTACCAGTCAGTGTACGTTTCCAACAGTCTGAAAACGTGTCCACCAGTCTGTGTATGTGTCCATCACTCTGTCTACTTTTCACACTACCAGCCGGTCTATATTTTTACTATACTATACTGTACTATACCTACATATCAATCAGTCTGTCTGTAATTGCTTTTTGTCTGATCGTCCGAATCTTCAAAAAGGTGACATTTGCATGCATTTTTTTGACATGACAACTTACTACATGTAGGTGTATACACCATACTAATACTCTCATCCTTTGAAATGCCAAACAGTTTTCATTTGGGTTTATTATTACCCAAGGAACATTTTTATGTTTTGCCACAACAATTCACGTTTTAGGTTTAGTTTTTTTGACGACAAGCTAGTATGACGAGGAAACTTGTATTTCAAAGATGTAAGTAAAGCTTCAAAATTAAATAGTTTTTCTCTTTTTTTAACAACATTATAATAATTTAAAATTAAATAGTCTTATCTATCTCCGGTTGAAAACTGTCATTTCACAACCATACTTAATAGACATGTTTTCTCAGTCAATGTCTGTTAAAATCGTTCGTAGTTATTTCGTTATTATGCCCGCGTCACACTGTCCCGATTTATATATACGACGGACACCCGAATGCGAAAATTGTAAGTTCGTACGAAGTTGGTCCCGATCTCGTTAAAATACCAAAAAGTGACCGAAGCAAGTACGATGATTAACGAAGTCTATACGATGGTGCCGAAATTATATACGATAGCAAAAGATGGACATACGAAGGTTAACCGAAGACGGGTATTTAAGCTTCATATCTCAGCCGAAGCCTACATGATGGATCACGAAGGCTACACGATGGATTACGAAGGCTACACGATGGATTACGATGATGGCGCGATGGCCATACGAAGTCTAAATTTGGTTGCTTTTTTTTTACCTGCTGGTTCTAAAGACAATATTAAAGGTATTTCCAGTTACTGAATGTTTTGGTTGATTTCTAAAAAAATAGTTTATGTATCAAATACGCATATTCAATTTACCATTTTCTGCATGTGTCATATACAAATATAGTGTCCATATTTGTCCCCAATATGTTACATACGAGGGGGTGCCACGCTCGGCATTGCCTTGTTTGAACTGTAAAAAGTGTGCGCTAGTCTGAATAATCACCAGGGCCGTAACCTACCTCTTTTAATAGTGAGGCAAAATTTATTCGCCTGGCGGAGCGAGGCGAAAAATTTTGGGCGAGGGGTCTGGGGGCCGCTTAAGGCCCCCAGAAGCTCTGAGAAAAATAACGCAAAATCGTGCATTCTGAGCGTTTCCCAGATTCTATCTTGAATTAATTTTTAGATTTTTTTTTTCGACAATCAGGTACCAAAGCAAAAACAAAGATTCATTGTAATTTAAGACTTTTAGGTATTAGAGACAACATTAAAAGACCGATATGTAGGATAAAGCAAAAATCGTAATTCTCCTAATTATTAATACCGTATCTGTCTGTTTGTTCTTGTCTTGTATTGTAATTAGACTTTGGAGATTTTTTTATGACTAGATTTAAATATAGTGACATTGCAGTATTATACTTTAAGTACTAGTACTGCTTAAGTCCACACTAGGGACCATCTTCACCTTGTTTTACGATCTTTTACGGTATTAATGATTCTTTAAAAGTATTGTTGAAGACCATCCGGCAACTATCAAGATGAAGAGCAGAACACAAACTCTGACCATTGATCATTTGTATTTTTTCTATGCATTGACTTTGTGTGCGATTATGTCCCCATACTCCTTTATTATCTGTTAAAGGTTCTCAACACGACTTAATGCAAGTTTAACCTTTCAATGTAAAAGGTCATATATGGCAATACCTTGTTTTTTTCTTCAAATTATTTGATACCGGGAAATATGTGACCTTACTTTGATTCAAACCATGTCAGCTATCTAGTTTTATTTACAATAAAACAAACTGTTTTGTATTCTTTAATATAAACTCTGAAAACTAAAATGAAACTAGAAACATGAATAACGAAAAACATCCAGGGGATACACCAGAGATTGAAGAGAACGTCTTGTTTCTTGCAAGACACTTTCCGCGAATTTGATATGAGAACAACCTTTTGTTTCATTTTTTTTTTGAAATGTTTTACATGAGGCATTTGCCTCATTTGCCTCAATGTAGTTACGGCCCTGATCACCCATAATTATGCCCATGTTTACTGATCTATCTTAAAGGTAAGGTAATGGGTTCGTTGATCCCTTTTATTCAAAAAGAGCTCTTTCCAGGAGAATATCATGATAATATAGACAAAAGGAAGGATGTGGGGAAAGCAACAAATGCGGCAAAATATGACATATATATAGAAAACAAAATGGTCATGGAGTAAACATTCGTGTGACAACAACTCAGACGATACATACAAAATCAGAATAATGAAGAAAAAGTTGATTTCCCTATATACGTGTACCTGCAGTGTTGGTGTACGAGGCGCGTTTATGATTTTCATTATGTTACTTGATATGAAAAATTGACAAAAATAATATTTTACTTGTAAAAGTAAAGCCTGTAATAGCTGCTCTTCTTGTTCCATTTGAATTGATAGAAACAACGCTGTCGCCTTTCTTGTTCTCATAGAATTATATGATATGAGCTCCATGTTTTGTGAACGTCTTTCTTAACTGTCGTATTAGACTGACCAGTGCATATCGCGCATGGCACTTTAAATGTATTTTAGCGCGAAAATTAACTTACATTTACCTGGATTTATTGCCGTCGTAGTTCAATCATGTCGCCTTCGTACTTTTATTCGATGGCAACACGACGGGATTGCGAGGTCTTCACGAAGTCGTGTTGCCATCGTGAGACCTTCGGGTAGCTTCGTGATTCATTCGTGTAGACATCGTAATGTCAAAACTGCCCGATGGAAACGATGGAAACACGAATGCAATACGATGTTCAAAGATGCATTTCCGGTGACATTTCGATGGTGAGGATGGTGATACGAACTCAATACGAACCCTCAACATCGGACGCACCTTCGGGGATTTTTTAACATGTTAAAAAATTTAGAACCCTTCCCGAAGTTGTCCCCGAAGGCTAGAAAAAGTGGCCGATGGTTCTAAGATGGTTAAAGATGGCACTACGAATAGCCCGATCTGGATACGATCAGTCCCGATTTTGAAAATTTCCATAATCGTGTTGCCATCGGCGTAAAAATCGGGACAGTGTGACGCGGGCATAAAAAAAGACATGCCGACGTTATATTACAAAAGGCCTAGGGGATACAAGGGAGTAAAAATGATTCTGCTATCCCCGCCCCATCACGCTGAAGGGGAAAAGTTGGATTTGATCAATCCAGCCACCCCCCCCCCCCCCCGGAAAATTGGCATGGGGAAGAATGGCTTTAGGACACCGGCTCCTAAATAAAATTGTTGGTGTTTGTTTTTTTGCACTTACCGAATTTCTCGATCAAATTATGACTTTTGAACACCGGTATACTACTGTTGCCTTTATAGAGGTTCTGCTAAAGGATATTATAAATTCATCGACATTTCAACTTACTCCATTTTTGGAAAATGCCATCTGTTACAAACATGATCTTCAAGATACCTATTAACAAACAGAACCAAATACATTGACTGTACTACCTATTTGTACTGGCTTCCCAAGCTGCACACAACACCTTACATGTTATATAGATTTATCTCGTCTTCAAACCATAATTGTTCAAGTTTGAACTACTACATTGTAGCCTGTCTATTCTATTTACTAGTATATAGTTGTTACAATTAAAAACATGGTCATAATTTTTTTCAATTAAGGCCAGTGAAAATAGTGAAATTAATAACTTTCGTAGTGTCAGAAATTCGTTGGAAGTACTTGATAAATTGCATGCTTATACTGGTGATTTCGAGTCTATTCAAAATTTTGATTTTCTACTCTATATAACACTTTACCCAATAATGTTATTAAGAAAAAAATCACAATCCTAAGTAAATGGACATTTAAAAATTCAGAATGCAAATATATGTTCAAACTCTTTTAGGTCTTTTAAGTAACAACAAACGACAGAATTATGTTAATTAAACCTGGTTTGATACGATAACTGCCGCTGAACTTTTTTGTTCCCCATATGGAATTTACTGACCCCATATATACCGCATTACGTCACCAGCACACTATGTAACGAATTTGTTTTACCGACTATCTTAAAGTGTGAAATTTAGACTAGTGACCTATCAAAATTTGCAAGTCTTCAATGCTGTTAGCATTAGGAAACTACTTCCGTTGATCCTACCAAAAACAGATTGTTAGATTTAAATATGTTTTATGAATTTATTTCAATCTTAATCAATTTCTTCCTCTGCTGAAACCTTTAAGAGTTTTTCTCAATACTGTTTTGTTTTTATAAAGGGACATAACACCATCACTAACAGTGTATGAAATAAGCCCCGCCTCCCTTACCTAATATGTAATATAAAGGGACGTCACACCACTACTAACCGTGTATGAAATAGGCCCCGCTTCCCTACTAACCTTATAAAAAATATACACAGTCTCCACGTGGACGCTTTTAACTAATCATATTCCTAGAAATGTATAGGTAAGATAAATAGATTTATCCTGCTGATCTACCTTTACAAAAAAACTGATATTAACAAAAGAGGGACGAAAGATACCAAAGGGACAATCAAACTCACAAATCTAAAACAAACTGACAACGCCATGGATAAAAATGAAAAAGACAAACAAACAACAGCACATATGACACAACATAGAAAACTAAAGAATAAACAACACCAACCCCACCAAAAACTAGGGGTGATCTCAGGTGCTCCGGAAGGGTAAGCAGAATCTGCTCAAGATGTGGCAGCCGTCGTGTTGCTTATGTGATAACAAATCCGGTAAATATTCTAATTCGGCACGTCACATTCCTTAAAGGTAAGGAAATTGTAGTACGACGTAAGGAACATATCCGATATCATTTGTAATACGGTTATTCCATAACGGTCAACCAACTCGTGATGGCGTCCGTAAAATTTAAGAAGGGATGATTTCAACTTCATCATTTGGAACTCTTGGTTTAATAGCTTCCTTGTGAGCAGCAACCCTCTATCACTTTCCTTTCCTGGAACTTGATATCTATATCTTTAACGGAAGCTTAATACCAAAAATTATGATAAAAGATATTATTTTTCATTTTCTATAGTTAATTATCCATTTTTAGATGGTGACCTTCTCTTATCACTACCTTATAGTGTTTATATATATCAACCTGTTCGATTCGCTCGTGTATGTAACAACGTATTTGATAGACATCTCTGACGGAAAAATTATTACACCAGGGTTTTCGATGTCACAAACTAGTCAAAATAGTTACTAAATTTTATCATCGGTACCTGGAGATCATTCGTAAATATAAATCAACATGCAGACATCTTTTAAGTTCGGGTATTTCACACTTTTCACAAAAGCTAACCAAACCTTTAAACAGACTTATTCAGAAAAGATATGGTTACGAAACTCTTGTCAGATCATTAAAGATGGCATATTTTGTATTTATATTGATTCACTCGTTGGGTCTTTGCATCGAAAATAAAAACTTTTATTCTAAAACAGTTGTTGACATGATACGGATTTTGTCCTTCTCATAATATGTTGTGATGGGATCATACATGTACCACCTCCCTAACCGGAAGGATTGTGCTTCATATGATGAAGACATAATCGTCAATCAGTTAAATTGAGGTCTAGAGATTGCATATGATTAACTGCTAGTAGCTCTTTGGTACATTTAACTGTATTACCATTGTCATTCTACTTACAATGTAGTTCTTTTGTTACCTATTCTGACATCGGACTAGAACATTTTTGAACTGAGATTTACTGTGCATATTGATTTGTGTTTGGTTATTCTAATTTGGTTAGATGCATAAGGGAGGGTTGAAATCTCACAAAACATGTTTAATATAACCCTGCCATATATTCAATTTGTGACTCTGCCCTTTGTTATGGTTTTTTGTGGGGTTCGTGTTGCTTGTTCTTTAGTTTTGGCGTTGTAAGTTTATTTTCGATTTATGAGTTTGACTGTCGCACTGGTATCTTTCGTCCCTCTTTTATACTTGTAAGTATTTTTTTTTTATTTTTATTTATATGTTTTGTAGTTTATTGTCCATTTTTACTGAACTAGTTCACATTTTTTTGGGGTGGGGTGGGGTGGGGGCAGCTGAAGCACAACGGGTTGCTGTTTCTTTGACAAAATCTCCATTTCCGTTCTCAATTTAATGCCAGACATCAATTTGCAAAATAATATAAAATAAAGAAAAGAAAAAAAAAGGCAACTAACATAGGTCTCACAAAACATCCACAATTGTGTAGTTATTATGAGCGTTTTTATTGATTTTTTAGGATATATCAATTTAAACAAAATCTGGTGCGAAATTATTAAACTAAGAAAAACCATTAAAGGTGCAAGTGGAACGAATGCGATGTCGACTTTGTCGAAACTGCATATAGTAACATCTGCATGAGAACCATATATGAAACAAAAAGTTAAATAACAAAAATACCGACCTCAGACGAAAATTCAAAACGGAAAGTCCTCAACCAAAGGCAAAATCAAAAGCTCAAACGAATGGATAACAACTGTCATATTCCTGGCTTGGTATAGGCATTTTCTTATGTACAAAAAAATACATGTACAGATTTTGGGGATTTATAAAAAAAAAGACTTATAGATATATATGCTCTGTCATTAATATAAATTATTAAGAGAATATATCGTATGTGCCGATATTAAACAGAAATAGAAATAGAGGATACCAAGCAGGCATTTGAAAATTATAAATTCGACAAAAAAGGTCAAAAATAAGAATTACGAAAAAAAGATATTCACAATAACAAAGCATTACACAAGAAACCTTATTTGTACTTTGATATCATGAACTTACGGTTTTGGTCAAACATCAAAAATGGGATAAGAAAAATATCCGACTGTCTCGAATTATTTTACAAGGAAACTCATAGCGCAATTGGAAACGATTATTTCTTACAAGGGGCAAGTTGAATTTTTTAAACAGAATAATAAAGATACTATAACCACACGTAACTGTTTTATTTAGTTTTTTTTATTACAAAAAGTCGTAGAAAATGTTACAATTGTCAGCTATGACAGAATAAATAGAACCGATTTTCCTGTACAACAGAAACAAAACAGATACTTTTCTTAAGTTTTACTCAGAAGCAAATTCCCAGGTAGTTCTAGCTTCGTTCCGCATACTACTCTACATTAATTGAGGTAGCAAAAAACAGTTAGGAAAATATATCAAAATTTACCCTCATGAATTTTACCATCCCCATTTCCTTGCTTTCTTAAAAAAATTAGCTTACTGTTTGTATTATATATGTGCATATGTTTGTAATTAGTATCTTTCATATACTTGATTTCTTGTTATTAAAATTGTAAAATATAATTTCTGTATGTGTATTCATGGCAACAGTCTGCATTTATTGCTATAAACATATACGAAAAGGGGGATAAAGTTGTTACATATTGCCCTAAAAATTGGCTAAAAAAATTCCAATCCCTTGGAGTGATACCTTTTCCACTTGTTAATATATCTTTTATAAGAAATCAAATAAAAATCATATATCTTTCATCTCACTTTTTTTTTTTATAAAATTGCGACAAAAACTTCGTTTAGAAAAAAGTGTTTGTAAACAATACATTAATTTATGGACCTATGGCCGGTCTAGCTATGAAAATACGGACAGTCAAACAAAAATAGCACATAAAACATGCTCAAAATAGTCTTGATATTCTTATAAACCAACTTTGTAGGCTAAAATGTACTCAGCTGTCTCAATATAAATTTTATTTCACAATAAATTTCATATTTAGAAAAAAATCCACAGGGGTCAAATTAAATGTATATAATCCTACATATATTTTATTGTCACAATTTATATCAAAGCAAAATGTTACCATTGAACATCTTTTAGACGAAAACTTTACATATCGACTTATTTTCCTTTCTTGATAAATTCATTAAAATCAATTAAAACAGTTAATGGAACTGAGGACACAAGAACTCTTGTTTGATTGTTTAAGGATTTGTTGTATATGTTGTAATAAAATCAACGGTACCAAGTTTGTTGCACCAGATGCGCATTTCGACAATACATGTCTCTTCAGTGATGCTCGTGGCCAAAATATTTGAAATCCAAAGCTTATATAAAAGATGAAGAGCTATAATCCAAAAGTAACTTGCATTTTTGTTTTGTCACTGCATTATATACTTTACAACAACTGATATGTTAATGAGTGTATGTTGTTTCTTTTTATTTTTAACAAACATGTTTAAATATATTAATATGACAAAAAAGATTATTATTATTATTAATCATCATTCTGGAAAGAAAAATGTAAACAAGTTCTTTCTGTGCCATACTATTAATAACCCTTTACATTATCTACGTACAAGGAAATGACTAGAAGTACTTAAATTGAAGTCCCAGAAACCTTTTCACTAATTCACATTTACTTTAGACGTCCAATACGATAAAAAAAAACTATTACAGTTAAGCTGTACAAAAACATACGAGGTAAGCATATATCATTTAATTTATTATTATACCTCACATGTATTATAAAGAATTATATTGGGTAAAACGCAATCACGTGAGATGGAATAATTCATTAAACTTGTATTTAGTTGCAAGGAAGGACACACAAGATTTATACACAAGCAGTGAATAACTCTATTATTCACCGTCAAAAAACCTTTTGAGTTTCTTGATTTGTAAATTCGAGTGATCGGACTCCCTTGAAATGACGTCAGAAACTTAAGTAAACAAAATAGAAACATTCAGGATTTACAGAAAGCCTATTGGTTGACGAGGAAACAAGGCTTCAGACATGCATCGAGTACCGATGATATCTCTCATAAACGGTCCTTTTTAGGGCCATCAATATTTTACAGATTATCTACCTTTGTTGTACATACGAGAAATTCAAACTTCAAAGACTCAAATTTATTTTCAATAGTTAACTTTTTTTTGTTTATTTTTTTTATGGCAAGTGCCTTATGAATGATTAAAACAATTGTGGCCCCCAAAAAGCGACGAAAGTCCACAAAAATGGTCAGTCTAAAAAATGTTTCACCTAGCGCTGCGCCCTCAGTGAAATAACCTTCTCGTGTTGAATTTAAAAATGATAATGCATTTCAATAAATTTCAAGAGATTTTCTATTTTTCTAAATCAAATATTTACGTTATCGCGTTAAGAAGAATACAATATTCAAACATTTTTATTTATGCCGAATCTATATTACCAATTCAAAAGTTTTTGAAACAGATGTGAGAAAAAAATGGCAAAAGTCAATTCATTTTGTTATTTAAATATTTTTTTAAAACATTTCACAACCACAAGGCAGCAGTTAAATTTCTTCGACTGTTGGTGCTACTAGCTGTATTCAGTATCAGTATTATAAATATACTACAAATGGGTTAGTATTCTTCTTTCATTGGTTATTATGACCGAGTTATTCAAATTGTATTCCATCAAAATATACACGACGTCTTTTTTTTTTTTTTTTTTTTTTTTAGGAACAACCGGGCCCTGGAGGTTATGTTTCTATTAACTAATATATGTATGCAACATGCAATGTAAAATAAACAAGAAGTCAATTTTCATAATACACGATTAATATAATTGGTATGTAAAATATGATTGGTAAGCACACGTCTCTCATAATTAATAAGGAGAACAATAAATAACAATCATATTATATCTAGCTTTGAATGTGCATATTTTTGTGGATTGACCCTTCAGAAGACCAGTTTCAAGATGTTCAAATGGTCGAAGCAGAAGACAACAAAAACAATTAAAAACTAAGTTTGAGCAGCACAAAAAGGAGTTGCCTCAGATGTTCCAAAATGGAGAAGTTTAAATATTCATAAACACCATCGGTCCAGGATAACTGAACCATATTTGTCAACTTCCACACATGTATAACGGACGAACAATGTTATTCAAAATGACCATAAGAGTCAACATAACACTATATAGTTAGATGCATTTAGAAAATACTATATAATATGAAAAATACAGAAATAGCTCTAGTCTATTGTAGTGAATAAACTCATCATAGATACGAGGATAAATTTTGTATCTACGCCAGACTTCAAAAGACTCACCAGTGACGCTCGAATCCAAAAAAGTTGAAAAAACAAAATAAAGTACGAAGTTGAAAAGCATTAGGACCAAAATTCATAAATGTTTTGCCAAATACAACTAAGGTAATCGTGATAGATAGCGACTGCCATTAACACAAAATGTTAAAATAAACAAACATTAAGATATTAAATTTTCAAAGCAAGTACCTATGATATATGATATTTTTTTCTTTCTAGGTTCTCCATCTAAACGACTTTTATGATGCATCTGATATTGATTCTTCTTGTGACTTCTTTTGTTTTCGGTAAATATATAGTTATTTTATATCTACATAATTCTGAACGATTTCTAAATGAAAATAAAATATATATAGACAATAACTATCTAATGTCGTTAAATTTCAGCTGTATTTGTACTAGGCCAATACACAGGTGTAATGCGAGCTTCAGCGACCTATTACTCCTGTTTCGAGCCGAGTACACATACTGCCGATATTTGTTTAACTTTGTACATCTTTTGACATCTTAAGCGTTGAATTTGTGTTTGAAAGAAATCGACAGGACATAAACGCAGACCACAATGAGGACCCCAAATTGAACTGTAAACAAAACTTTGACACAACCGTTAGCTTGCAACAGAAGCAGAATACCATGAAACTATTTACGTCTTGTATATGTATATCGCTTCGTGTTATCTGGTAACCTGTATTAGTATAGTAGCAATGTCGATCGCTTGATAAATATAAAAAAACTGATTACATATACCATTTTATATAGAAATCCTAATTATGTAATTAAACTGTAATTGTTTTTCGTAGAGAGTTCTTTAAATGGATATGTTGCATGTTTATAATTTATATAAGTATCATACTGTTTTATAACTGTTAAACACATACACTATCGCACATATTAGCTATTCGTCATTTGGTTTTTTGAAAAAAATCTAGAGAATGCAGATTAAATCGCAGAAACAAAACAAACAAAAAATTCCAAGTCTCATGCTTTTGAAAAAATAAACAATATCATTTGGAAATCATGTGTACTTTTGAAATTTGTAAGAAATGACACTGTGTTCTAAATCTATTACCATTTTGCGATATGTGCAGAATAATAATTATCTCCTCATGTAGCCAGAAACGTGGGCGTTGAGTCCAAGTCTACATTAGTGTAAAATACAAACCTTACATTTTGTTTTTACATTGAAACTTCAAGGATTATACACACAACTATTACATTTATATATTGTGATCTGTAAATAATTAAGAAAAGGTATCAAGATTTTTTTTTTTTTTTTTTTTATGTCAAACTATTTCTTTTTTGCTTTACACATGTTACAATTTTTGCAATATAATTATACTGCATATACTTCTGTATTGCAAGTTGTTCTTAATGATTATATTCTTATTCTACAGTTTCGGGAGCTCGAAATTGTCCAAGGCGACCACGTCACCCTGATGGATGTGATAAAGTAATTAAACACTACACGAAAGGATGTTTGACAAGATATGAATGTAAAAACAACTTTCCAAGTAAGTAAGATTTTTAACGAAACACATGTGTGTTATAGTTGGTATGGTAACGTTACATTGAAGCTTCTGTGACATTTATTGTGCATCTTGGTATAATACACACACGAGGAGAGAATGCGTAATATCCTGATACAATGAACTGTAACAACACCAGCACTATTTGGCTTATATAATTGAAATTATTTTAAACTAGAAATAATAGTACTATTTCTTAAACTAATATCCAGTTCCCTCTACTTATAATGTGTATGGTATTTGAAGCGAGATGACGGACTTTCCACTAATTATTAATATTCTTTAAAAAAAGTATTTAGTGATGTTTTAAGCATGTACTTATGATATAATTATATTATTGATATTAGTGTATACGGTGAAATGAGATTAGAGCTATACCATATATGTATATATATATAATTTCCGTTTAAAATAGAAAGATCGTATTGACATCGTTGTAAACAATATCGCAAATAAAAATATATAGTTTTTTTCAGTAATAAAACTAATTCCAGATTCTGTTTTAATCTAGATTTGCATTTTTTGTGAAATTGTTGCATTGTATTTCGATGAGTCACTAGCTATAAAATATTCCTTTATTTTCATCCTAGCTTGCGCTGAAACAACAGGATGCCCTCCTGCTCCATCAAAAGACTGTTCCACCCGAACATTTTACAAAACCATCGATAATGTCAAATGTATATCGGGCTGCAAACATTGGTGTTGCAAAACTGAAGAAGAAGTACTAAAAGATTGTCCCAAAACCAGCCCTGACAATCCATACTGTATACACACTAATGTTGTACGTTACACTATCAATGGAAGAAAGTGTCCAGTATATTGTGGTTGTATACCGGACTGCAGAAAATTGACATGCTAAATCAAATAAAGAGTTGCCCTTAATAACGCTTATATATTATATTGTATAATGTTTACATGTGTCTTTCTCCGTTTAACCGAAATATTCATATTGTTTTTTAATAGGTTTTCAAAATATACTAAAACACTTCCCAATTAATCCAAGTTATCTCACACCACTGTATTAAATATAGTTACATGTATAAACAATCTTTACACTACATACATTAGTGTATGTTCTGTTATGTTAATAGTGTAGTTCACTGATCAGAATTTAAAAAAAGGAGAGATTAATTAAAAACAAATTGTTTAACCCCGTCTTATGTATTTTGTTTGCTGCCCCGAAGTCAATAACCTCGTCCTCAGCCGGCTTTTGTCATATCTTAATGTTGTTTTTTTTTTAATTATTATTTGAGAAAATAAAACAGAATGTAACATCCAATGTATTATTTGATAAAATTGAGCATGGAAACAGGGTGAGAATATCCCGCCCTCGAAGTTTTATGTAACCCTTCATGTGTCTTCCATATTTCCACCATATTTCAAAAAAAATACAAATAACTTATAGATACGACACACTCACATTTCTTTTTTCGATAACAAAACAACAAAAATCGACATACGGGTTTTTGTTGTAACTATTTGTTGTTATATGAGATAAAATCTATTCTAGATATACATTAATCAAAGAAAGATAATCAAAGGAACGTTAAATCTCTCTATACACCTCGCAACTAGAATCAGATAATTATTGTTACAACGTCTGACTTTTATATTTTGTCAGTTTTCTTTTACATTTTTAACATGGGTTAACTTGAACTAAAATTAAGTTTCAATTAATTATGAGGAAATGCCGGTATAATAACCCAAAGTGAGATATGAAAGAATACTTAATTTATTATGTCGACTTAGCAAAACCATGATTCATTTTTGTATATAGTAACATTTGTCTTGATGACGATACAAAAAAAATCATGCCGAACAGTTGATAAGTAAAGGTTACAAGGATTTCTGAACATTGATATCGTTAAATATCAGCCGCGAGCCACAATATGAGCTTCTGGCGAGTTAGCACAGCGAAAAAGCTCATATGTGTCGATCAGCTGATATTTTACTATATCTATAAGAAGAAAACCCGATTACATATATCTGTTTATCGTTCAATTACTGGTCATTTTCCCCTCCCTAAGACGGCTTTACATAAAGGCAACAGTAGTATACTGCTGTTCAAAATTCATAAATCGATAGAGAAAAAACAAATCCGGGTTACAAACTATTTTCATTATATCATTTAAGATGATCCTGGGAATCTAAAAGCCGTGATACGAGAGTTACATACCTAGTGAGCAGGGTAATATAGGCGTAGGGAAGGACAATAAATACATATATATCATCGATTTACTCTGAAAATGAGAGTTACCAGACACATTTCTAACCTGGTCACATACAAAAAGGAGATATTTCATGTGCCTTACTGTCTGTAAATAACGAATTTATATCAAATTCAATATGTCGGCTTTGATAAACAAGTAAGACTGCTGTTCGAAAAGATATTAGTTTTGAATTAGGAAAATATTTACCCTTGCAACACGGCGCTTATACATCCAAATGATTTCTTAGGGTTCGATTACGCAAAAGAGCGTTGTCCTCTTCGATTGTAAACTTCACATACCAAATTGGTTATAATGATGAAACACGTATTTAGAGATTAATCAAGTTAGTAGTAAACTAAAAAAGATCTTCAAATAAAAATGAGTGAAACTAAATAAAAACTATTTGAGAAATTTTCAACACGTTCTCCTTTTATATTTAATGCGTTTCCCTCAGTTTTAGTTTGTTTTCCCGACTTTGTTTTTTGTCCATTTATTTACGATTTTTGAACAGCGGTATACTACTGTTGCCTTTATTTACAGCTACAAAGTATTCCTGACACAGAATATTGGCTATCTTCTACATTAATCAGGAGTCTTGGCGTATAGCTTTACATAGGCAGTGGTTTGTAATTAAATTTTACTCCAACAAACTTTTTTTTTTCTATAATTGTCAACCAAAACAGGATGCACAGGCATGTAATAAAAAATGTAAAAATAACAACAACAAAAAAACTAATTCTGAGAAAAAATCAAAACGGAAAGACCCTAATCAAATGGCAAATCAAAAACTTTAACACATCAAACGACTTGATAACAACTGCCATATACTAGCCTTTGTACAGGCATTTCTGATGAAGAAAATGGAGGATTACAAATGATTTAATAGCTAGCTTAACCTCTCATTTGTATGACAGGCGCATACAATATCAACTATATTGACAACCACAGGCATAATAGGTGAAAATGTAAATATTAGGTGTACAGCAGTTAAAATTGTGTTATAATCTAAATCTGATAAACAAACAAATATGTCAATAAAGAAAAGCAAAATGGCATATTGAAAGCTATACTGGTTCTCAATGTGTAGCATAAGTCATTAAAAAAAGTGTAAAGTGTATCTTTACTTGTCGCTATTTTAATTACTGAAGCTTCATCAAGAAAAGCAGAAACAGCAAGTAAGTCTTCATCGTTGATTTTGTCGTTCTTGTCAGTTGAAACTTCCTCCTTTACATCTATCCCATAGAACTATATAGATATATTGAACAGAAGTTGGAGAGGAAAATCAAAAACAAAATCGGCTACACATTCATGAGACAATGTCCATACTTAGTTCATATCAAAAGTGACATGATTAGTCCTTAAACCTGTTTATATAACACTTTTTTGTTACTTAAAATCATAGTATTATGACTATTTCCCCCCTTTCAAAACAACATAAATTCTAAATTTCGTCCAAATCACTTTGTGTTACTATGCTGGAATTTGAACAGTAAATGTCAAGACACAACTAGCAAAACAGGCAATTTCATGTTTTCGGCACGAATATATATCTTCTTGAATCAAATTTCTGTTCGCAGTTACATCGTATTTCTTAAAGCAGTTTTTCTGGTGTTGGTGTTGCACCCATTAAATGCACGTATTAACGGCAACAACCGACAGATGGCTTCACCCAAATGTTCCTTTGTCTTTTTGATATCCCATATTCGGATCTTTTAACACATTGCTCGGTTCTGACTTGAATGGCATGATAGCTAAGTAAAACAAGATGATCTGTGTCTTCACCTATAACTACAACATGTCGTTCATCCGAAATTGAGACTGCTGTCCGAACAATAATCAAATCGGCATCGGCAGGGGCATAGATTACGGCATAATTAGTTTCTTCAAATTTATTTTGCACTTAACAGGTTGATAAATCGGTGTTTGTTCTCTTCTCAAGAATTCATCCTTTTTAGTTTTACAGGGCATTTCAGAGGAAATATTAATTTTTGGAGAAATACATCCTTTTGATCGTCGTTTGTGAGTAATATCTTTCACAGTTGGTACAACTGGATAACCATCAAATACAATACTTACTTCATAGTATTTGCTTTTAATGTAATCAATATACGCTTGACAAATACTATTAAATGAGTTTCCCTTTGTCCAAGGTATGCGATGTATGAGAGACCCACCATCTAATACATGGTGAACATTGGTGCCTGTTTCTAAACATCCACTTCCATCAAAGTCCAAAATAGAGTCTGCTAGAATGATTTATTTGCTTGTCTAGGTAAGCCGTTATTGTCAAATAACGAAGATGAAACACTACAGAGTTCATATTTCTGATGTCTTCAAATGGTCCATTAGCTATGGTGGTGCATCTTTGGTTTTGATTGTTGGTTGCTTAACGTCCAGTGGCAAATATTTCATGCATATTCAGGACGAGAACAAGTTCACAATAAATACAATAAGTAAGTCTTGTCACAAAAGAGGCCATCTGGGATGATGGTTTGGGAAATTTGGACTGCCACGGGAATATGAGGGTATATTGTAAAGGGACAGATATTTTGCCTTGCACCTACGGACCCTCAAAGAGTTGTTGCAAAAGTTCTTAAGGTGCAAAGAGCGTGGCACTCTCCTTACACGAGGCATCGGATTTAACGCCCCCAATCTGACCGGACGTGCCTGCGAACTTGATACATCCCGCACAGCCAAACGGACGCCCCACTTCGGCAAGCGTTTTACTGCCGGTCGGAAGAATACCAAGTGACCATATGTCTATGCCCCAGTCACCCTTGGGGGCTGGTGCATCTTTGGAACAGTAGCTGTGGGTCGACTTGTATTAATTCACCATCTACTTTGATACTAGTTTTGCTATTTAAAGTTATTACTTTTTTTCTTGAAAGTAAAGTCATTGACGTTTTTTCCAACAAGAGATTCCATTATCGCTGTCCCCACATCTTTTGAATTGTCTACATTAACAGAGCTGTCCTGTTAGGAAAAAGGGTTTAATATAGGCAACTGTTGTATATCGCTGTTCAAAATTCATAAATCGATTTTTTGCGGCATCAAAACTTTTGATTTTTCTACGCTATATACTATTATTCCACATGCTCAGTTGAAAGATCGACTTCACCATCTCATAAAACAGAGCTTTTTCTATAAAAATGGGAATCGTAGATACAAATTTCTTGTTTTGGGTTACAATAATTCATATTTTGTAAAGAATCACACTGAATCTTCCAGAAAGTATACCGAAGATGATATTATCAAAATGCTGGACTTTTTGATTGACAATATATTTGTTGAAATTTCAACAGACAGTCGGTATTCCAATGGGTACTAATTGTGCACCCCTGCTGGCCGATTTGTTTTCGTACTCGTATGAAGCAGAATTCATATAGAACCTTCTAAAAGACAAAAAGAAAAAGCACCTTGCGAAATTCTTTAATTTTACTTTCCGATATATTGATGATGTTCTATCATTGAATAACTCATATTTCAGCCAATACATACATCTCATATATCCCAGTGAACTTGAAATTAAGGATACTACCGATACTAGAAGAACTGCTTCATACTTGATCTTTTTCTCAATATTGACTCAGATGGACGACTCCACACGAAAATCTATGATAAACGGGACGATTTCAACTTCCCAATTATCAATTTCCCATTTCTCAGCAGTAACATACCCTCTGCCCCCTTGTATGGTGTTTACATATCACAATTGATACGTTAATCTCGTGCGTGTTCCCACTATACGGACTTCATATACAGGAGTGTGCTCCTTACGCAGAAACTGCTCCAACAAAGTTATGAGGAGGACAGATTAAAATTGACACTCCGTAAATTTTATGGATATCATCACCAATTGGTGGATCCATACGAGGTGTCTTTGACCAAACTAGCTAAGGACATTTTCACTTCATGGTAGATTGTGGTTTGTCATTACGTCGTCTAATCTTTTAATTACCAAACGTGACTTATTTCCGATTGTGACTGTTTTGCTGAGTGTGAATTCCCATTACCATAAGACGTGTTACGGTACTTATCTATCCCAAATTCATGTATTTAGTTTAAATGTTTAATGTTATATTTGTAATTCTCATCGATTTTGTCTAATCTGTTTACGTATTTTCTATTATATTCATGTGTTATGGTAAAGAAAAATAATCACCGCCTTCATTTATTAGATTTGATTTTGTTCAACGTAATCTGTACAATGTTTTACTTACGTTTGAAGTTAGATTCAAAACAAACGCGACATTGCTATATAATACAGTTAATTGCTACCTTAGTTTGCTATTAATAAGTTCTGAAAAGTGCATTGTCATTAAATGTAATATCAGTATTTAGTTCAAACATAATCTTAAATCAATCCTAGTTCTATCTTATTAATTCAAATGTGACGTCATTTTTCATGATATGTTTTCTAATTCAAATGTGACGTCATTTTTTACAATTTCTAATATCACGTCACTTGGCGTTGAGGTTTAAACTTATTTGGATGTGTTGCATTTTGTCGGGTTATGTAATGTATTTCGGTTGTTTCCTGTAAATAGCTATTACTTCAGTTTTATCATTTGCATCTTTTGTATAGAAATTTTACAAAATTTACTGTTTGCAAAAGTATAAATTGTTCTAAATAATACGGATGTTCTGGTACCTAACAGAAAACCCTGGCCGTTTTTGGCACGGCTTTTTTTAACGTTTTGTCCTCGATGCTGTTCAACTTTGCGCTTGTTTCAGCTTTTAATTTTTTGTTTCTGGCGTCACTGGTGACTCTTGTGTTGACAAAATGCACTTCTGGCGTATTAAAAAATTTAAACTTGTTGCCTTGTTTTAGCTATTAATCGTGTGTTTCTTTGTCAATTGTGTCCTATTTATTTATATTGTAGTCCTGTAATGTTGTGTTGTCATTTTAATGTTATATTTCACATGGCCATAAAAGAGGGAGGTTTGGCATGCCACAAAACCAGGTTCAACCCACCATTTTTTCCTTCAAAAATGTCCTGTACCAAGTCAGGAATATGGCCATTGTTATATTATAGTTCGTTATGGTGTGTGTTACATTTTAACGTTGTGTTTCCGTTGTGTCGTTTGTTTTCTCCTTTTTTTGAGTGGGAATGCACATTACTATAAGACGTGTCACGGTACTTATCTATCCCCAATTCATGTATCTGGTTTTGATGTTATATTCGTTATTCTTAAAGGATTGTGTCTCATGCTTAGTCAGGATCTGTGTTTGTATGTTACATTTTAATGTTGTGTCGTTGTTCTCTTATATTTAATGCGTTTCCCTCAGTTTTAGTTTGTTACCCCGATTTTGTTTTTTGTTCATAGATTTTTGAACGTTTGAACAGCGGTATACTACTGTTGCCTTTATTTATACAATAGATATACATGATAAAACCGAAGTGTGGCTAACTACAGAATAAAAACGGATGCCAAAAACAACCTAAAATAGCACATTAAAATTCACAGCCGAGTAAGCCAAATCGATAATTGAACAAAGTGACGTCACAATTGAATTTCTAAAATTGTCACCAAAATAGGACAGAATTCAAGATTAGGTTTGTAATACTGAAAAAGACATGTATTAGTAACAATAAAAAATAACAATACTTATTAATATCAAATTGTGGTAGTAATTAGATAATTAATTGTATTATTTAGCTAGGTCGGTGTTTCTTCTAAATCAAACTGTAAATAAAGGCAACAGCAGTATACCGCTGTTCAAAACTCGTACATCGATGGACTAAAAACAAAATCGGGGTAACAAACTAAAACTGAGGGAAACGCATTAAATATAAGAGGAGAACAACGACACAACATTAAAATGAAACACACGCAGAAACGGATTTAGCATTAGACAAAATCCGATGATAATAACAAATATAACATGAAAACCTAATAAATGAATTTGGGATAGAAAAGTACCGTGACACGTCTTATAGCTAATAAAATTAATGGTATCAATTTTCTTGCACCAGATGCGCATTTCGACACAACATGTCTCTTCAGTGATGCTCGTGGCCAAAATATTTGAAATCCAAAGCTTATATAAAAGATGAAGAGCCTTTAATCCGTTAAAATGCGAATTCACACTCAAATATAAGAGAAAACAAACGACACAACGTTAAAATGTAACACACACAGAAACGAACTATAATATAACAATGACCATATTCCTGACTGGGTACAGGACATTTTTAAAAGAAAATAATGGTGGGTTGAACATGGTTTTGCTGCATGTCAAACCAAATATATAGTATAAATTTAGTTGAACGAAATTTAAATCTCATAAAAGTCTATTCCTGCTTTGGAGTGATCCATTAAAACATACCAGGTATCTAGAAAAAGTACTTTTTTTTATCCAGGGAAGGAAGATTTAACAAGTTTTTACATTCCCCTTGGAGGCCTTCCCCCTAGTTCCTTGTACGTTTTGGTATGTATGATGAGTTATTTGCTTAATCATCCCTTTCTAACACGTGCCACAGCAACTATATTAGTGACTGGTGTCACATGTGGAGCAGAATCTGCTTACCCTCCCGTTGTGTTTGTGTTGCTTATTCTTTAGTTTTCTATGTTGTGTCATGTGTATTATTGTTTGTCTTTTTCATTTTTAGCCATGGCGTTGTCAGTTTATTTTCTATTTATTAGTTTTACTGTCCCTCTGATATATTTCGTCCCTCTTTGTATACTAGCTGTATAACTTCACCTCAGTGCATTCTCAATTTTACAATGTTTTTATGACAAAAAAAAAAAAGCCACCTAAAAAATAAACAAAATCATCTATAATATAAAAAGAAGATGTGGTGCGATTGCTGTTGACACAACGCTCTACTACAGACCAAATCACAGCTTCCAACAATGATCAAAGCCACCACTGCAGTTTCAGACATAAAAGGCCCTGAAATGACAAATGGAAATTAAGTAAAATGAGAAAATATCGAACGAAAAACGAATATTTTACACATTAACAAACGACAACCACTGAATAACAGGCTCCTGACTTGACAGACACATATAGAATGTGACAGGGTTGTACTTTTTTGAAGGTGCCAACCATACCCTAACCGGGGACAGTGGTTTAATAGTACAACATAAAAATACGAACTATTAAAGCAAGTCAAAAAACGTAACATGTAACTCATCAGTTGGAAACAAATAGAAATACATTGAACAAAAACTAAGAGTTCACGTGTACTTTTACATCCCCCCCCCCAAAAAAAAGGCAACAGTAGTATACCGCTGTTCAAAACTCATAAATCTATGGACAAAAAACATAATCGAGGTAACAAACTAAAACTGAGGGAAACGCATTAAATATACGAGGAGAACAACGACACAACATTAAAATGTAACATACACAGCAACAGGACTAAGCATTAGACAAAATCCGATAGGAATATCCGATGTAACATCAAAACCAAATACATGAATTTGGGATAGAAAAGTACCGTGACATGTCTTATAGTAATGTGAATTCACACTCAAATATAGGAGAAAACAAACGACACAACGGAAAGACAAGGTAAAAATGTTACACTCACAGAAACGAAATATGATATAACAATGGCCATTTTCCTGGTACAGGACATTTTTAAAGAAAAAAATGGTGGGTTGAACCTGGTTTTGTGGCATGCCAAACCTTGCACTTTGATGGCATTGTTAAATATAACATTAAAATGACAACATTATAATACAGGACTACAATACAAATAAATAGGAGAACGTATTAGGCAAAGAAACACATGATTAATAGACAACAAAAGCATCAGGTTTAAAATTCAATACGTCAAAAACGCGCCTCGTCCACACAAGACTTACCAGTGACGCCCAGATATAAAAGTACGAAAGTCAAAAAAGGGGTACAAAGTTTTACAGCTCTGATGATCAAAAGTTCAAAAAAGGTTGTGCCAAAAAAATCCAAAAATCCAAAAATCGACATGGAGTACAGATTTGCGAGCAATCGCAGTTGCTGGCAGCTTGCGTGGATACAATAACAAATATTAAGAAAAACAATGCATAAAAAAAAACCTACTTCTTTCATAATTCCCACAATGATAAACGGAAATTTAAAAAAAAATTATTAACTATCTTTAGAACAGAGTACTGCGCTGATGAGGTTATTGTAGAGTTTATGAAATACTAAAACGAAACGTTGATCATTCAAAACTTTAACATCAGTAGTGACCGCTTTGAATAAAACTAGTGATCGTTTGCAACAAGGTCAAGCATGCCGTTTATCATAAACGTTCACATACGGTACATCATTTTATTTGATAAGACTTTCTCCCAAGAATTAACGTGGAAGGCAGTTCATCAGGTAAGATGATAAAACTTTGTTATAATTAAATAAGGTTAATTATAGTCATATTATAACACGAATTTGTGTTGATGTTCTTTCAATTCTTCATTCACAAATACATATCTTCTGATCCACAAAATGTTTTATCATCTCCTATTCCTGGATTTCTAATACATTAACCTAACTGTTTGTGTTGTACATGTGCATATGTATGTAATCAGTATATTCCATAGATTTGATTTTCAAAAGTTAAAAGAGGGAAAATTGATTCCTTTTATGTGTATCCATGGCAACATTCTACATTTCTTTACCATAAAATATTGCAAAAAGGGGGGTGGACATGTCCCATATCCCCCCAAAATTTGGATCAAACTAGAATTTCAATGCCTTTGAGTGATACCTTTTTAGAAACTGTTTTCATAAATCTTCCTAATGATCAAATGAAAAATGGGTGTCTTTCGCCTCATTTTTTCGTAAAATCCAATCACAAAGTTCGTGCGATAAAAAGTTGGAAAAAAACGGTAAGCGGAAGAAGGGATCCCGTAGACCGCCCTACGTCACGATTCATGAATTATGCATATTCTATTTATAGGCTATTTTTAAACGATTCGGAAAATACTAATGCTAAAAATAGAATTTTCTTAACATGTAAAACTATCTTAAAAAAACGATGCAAAATCATTAACTTTCATGGAGAGTGGTAGAGGGTTATTTTCGTGGTACGTGATTGTTTTTTTTTTTATTTCACGTTCGACGTGTTTTTACTTTTTTATTTAACGTTCAGTCGTGCAAAACAGCGAGGTGTTCAATATGTTCTGCTTATGTAAATTTTATACGTGCTTCGTGATTCAAATGCTTATTTTGCGTGCTCAGTATTTTTCAAAAAAAAAAAAAAAACCACTAGACAGGGATCGTCAACATGGACAAGAACGAAATTGATATAATTTTGTTTCCGTGATAAGAAATGATAAGGCGGTAAGACCAATGATGTTGTTCCTTTATTTGCATTTTTAAAGTTCAGGATATCTTTATATATACTTTTCTAAAAGCTGTAAATTATTTATATCATAAATGTGTACACACTAAATAGGGAATATTAAGTAAAACAAAGACTTCATATATACAAGAGGACAGTGACTCAGTCACAAAAGGTTCACCTTAAAGTCTTTATTTTTCGTGCAACGTTCATGACAGAAATTATTTCACGTTCAACGTGAACTTAAATAGGAAAATGTTCCGCATTACAGTAGTATATATCATTGTGCCCTCATTAAGCAAATACATATTCCTTTTTGAGATATATATGATATTTCACATACTAGTATATATGACACACAGTATTGGTGCCTTAATTATGTTGTAAAGACTTGCAAATGTCCCATGCACGTGATCCCATGGCTTTGAATATACTATGGAGTTAATAATATTTTTATTATCTGCTTAATAGAGTACTTTGATGTAGGCAAATTGATAAAAAAAAACAAAACATGTAGCTAACACGTTCTTAGAAACGAGACATTACCTTTACAGGGTGTGAGGGGGGGGGTGATAGTGGCGGTGGGGAAGGGGGTGCTGGTCTTCGTTTCCCCTGTTATTTGTTTATAATGAAGCTACATGTTCTATTAGGGCGTTCTACGGGATCTTCTGGTCGGTGTACATGATCCCCTGTTGTCTGAACCTTATATTTATAGTTATAGAACGTTCTATAGGATCTCCTATATTGTTTGTTTATCATGTATATATCAAAGGACGTTCTACAGGATCCCCTGTTGTCTGAACATTATATATAAAGTATAGAACGTTCTATAGGATACTCTATTGTTTGTTTTTGAAGTATCTAATAGAGGAATTCTTACGAGATCCCTTGGCCGGTCTGTGTGATCCCCTGCTTTCTCAACATTATGTATCTACTACAAGACGTTCTAAAGTATCCTCCGTTGTTTGTTTTTCAAGTATATACTATAGGGCGTTCTACACGATCCCCTGGTCGGTCTACGGGATCCCCTGTTTTCTCAACATAATATATCTACTATAAGACGTTCTATAGGATCCCCTATTGTTTGTTAAATCAAGTATATACTAAAGGGCGTTCTACAGCATCCCCTGGGCGGTCTTCAGGATCCCTTGTTGTCTGAACATTATATATCTACTAAAGGTCGTTCTATAAGACCCCCTATTGATGGTTTTTCATGTTTATACTATAGGGCGTTCTACAGGATCCCCTGGGCGGTCTTTAGGATCCCCTGTTGTCTTAACATTATATATCTACTATAGGACGTTCTATAGGATCCCTTTATTGTTTGTTTATTATTAATATACTAAAGGGCGTTCTACTGGATCCCCTGGGCGGTCTACAGAATGCCCTGTTGATTGTTTTTTTTATGTTTATATTATAGGGCTTTCTACAGGATCCACTGGGCGGTCTACAGGATGCCCATTTGTTTAAAAATCTATATCTACTATAAGACGTTCTAAAGTATCCCCCGTTGTTTGTTTTTCATTTATATACTATAGGGCGTTCTACAGGATCCCCTGGGCGGTCTACAGGATTTCCTGTTTTCTCAACATAATATATCTACTATAAGACGTTCTATAGGATCCCCTATTGTTTGTTAATCAAGTATATACTAAAGGGCGTTCTAAAGGATCCCTTGGGCGGTCTAAAGGATACCCTGTTGTCTTTACATTATATATGTACTAAATGGCGTTCTATAAGACCCCCTGTTGATTGTTTTTTCATGTTTATACTATACGGCGTTCTAAAGGATCACCTGTTTTCTCAACATTATTTTTCTGCTATGAGACGTTCTATAGGATCCCATGTTGTTTGTTAATCATTTATATACTAAAGGGCGTTCAATAGGATCCCCTAGGCAGTCTACAGGATCCCCTTTTGTCTGAACATTATATATTTACTATAGAACATTCTACAGGATCCCCAGTTGTTTGTTTATCATGTTTATACTAAAGGGCGTTCTACAGGATACCATGGGCGGTCTACAGGATCCCCTGTTGTCTTTACATTATATATCTACTATAGGACGTTCTATAGGATCCCTATATTGTTTGTTTATTATTAATATACTAAAGGGCGTTCTACTGGATCCCCTGGGCGGTCAGGATGCCCTGTTGATTGTTTTTTTTATGTTTATATTATAGGGCTTTCTACAGGATCCACTGGGCGGTCTACAGGATGCCCATTTGTTTAAAATTCTATATCTACTATAAGACGTTCTAAAGTATCCCCCGTTGTTTGTTTTTCATTTATATACTATAGGGCGTTCTACAGGATCCCCTGGGCGGTCTACAGGATTTCCTGTTTTCTCAACATAATATATCTACTATAAGACGTTCTATACGATCCCCTATTGTTTGTTAATCAAGTATATACTAAAGGGCGTTCTAAAGGATCCCTTGGGCGGTCTAAAGGATACCCTGTTGTCTTTACATTATATATGTACTAAATGGCGTTCTATAAGACCCCCTGTTGATTGTTTTTTCATGTTTATACTATACGGCGTTCTAAAGGATCACCTGTTTTCTCAACATTATTTTTCTGCTATGAGACGTTCTATAGGATCCCATGTTGTTTGTTAATCATTTATATACTAAAGGGCGTTCAATAGGATCCCCTAGGCAGTCTACAGGATCCCCTTTTGTCTGAACATTATATATTTACTATAGAACATTCTACAGGATCCCCAGTTGTTTGTTTATCATGTTTATACTAAAGGGCGTTCTACAGGATACCATGGGCGGTCTACAGGATCCCCTGTTGTCTTTACATTATATATCTACTATAGGACGTTCTATGGGATCCCTATATTGTTTGTTTATTATTAATATACTAAAGGGCGTTCTACTGGATCCCCTGGGCGGTCTACAGGATGCCCTGTTGATTGTTTTTTTATGTTTATATTATAGGGCTTTCTACAGGATCCACTGGGCGGTCTACAGGATGCCCATTTGTTTAAAAATCTATATCTGCTATAAAACGTTCTAAAGTATCCCCCGTTGTTTGTTTTTCATTTATATACTATAGGGCGTTCTACAGGATCCCCTGGGCGGTCTACAGGATTCCCTGTTTTCTCGACATAATATATCTACTATAAGACGTTCTATAGGATCCCCTATTGTTTGTTAATCAAGTATACACTAAAGGGCGTTCTAAAGGATCCCTTGGGCGGTCTAAAGGATACCCTGTTGTCTTTACATTATATATGTACTATAGGACGTTCTATAGGATCCCTATATTGTTTGTTTATTATTTATATACTAAAGGGCGTTCTACTGGATCCCCTGGGCGGTCTACAGGATCCCCTGTTTTCTCAACATAATATATCAACTATAAGACGTTCTATAGGATCCTATGTTGTTTGTTAATCATTTATATACTAAAGGGCGTTCAATAGGATCCCCTAGGCAGTCTACAGGATCCCCTTTTGTCTGAACATTTTATATTTACTATGGAACGTTCTACATGATCCCCTTTTGATTGTTTATCATGTATTTACTAAAGGGCGTTCAATAGGATCCCCTGGGCGGTCTACATGATCCCCTTTTGTCTCTACATTATATATCTACTATAGGACGTTCTATAGGATCCCCTATATTGATTGTTTGTT
Source organism: Mytilus edulis (assembly GCF_963676685.1). Lineage (NCBI taxonomy): Eukaryota > Metazoa > Mollusca > Bivalvia > Mytilida > Mytilidae > Mytilus > Mytilus edulis. The sequence continues at coordinate 21,782,194 of NC_092345.1, forward strand.
ATTTATATACTAAAGGGCGTTCTACCGGATCCCCTGGGGCGGTCTACAGGAGGCCCTGTTGATTGTTTTTTTTTATGTTTATACTATCGGGCGTTCTACAGGATTCCCTGGGCGGTCTACAGAATCCCTTTTTGTTAAAAAAATATGCATCTGAGATAGGTTCCACTGGTCTTTGTTTTTCATATTTATACTATAGGGCGGTCTACAGAATCCCCTTTTGTTAAAAAAAGTATGCATCTGAGATAGGAAATTTTATAGGCTCCCCTGTTCTTTGTTTATTATGTTTATATAATAGGGCGTTTATGATCCCTTGGGCGGTCTGCAGAATGCCCTGTTTTCTCAACATTATATATCAATCATAGGACGTTCTATAGGATCCCCTGTTGATTGTTTTTCATGTTTATACTATAGGCCCATCTACATGATCTCCTGTTGTCTGAGCATTATATATTCTTCAGGATCCCCTGTTTGATTTGTATGCATCTAGGATAGAACCTTCTATAGGTTCCCCTGTTTTTTTAAACATGTATCTACTTTACGTATATACTAGAGGGCGTTTTATAGGATCCCCTGTTGTGTAATAGTCGTGTATTTGCATGCTGAAGGGCGTTCTATAGGATCTCCGGGGCGGTCTTCAGAATAACCTGCTGTTTGTTCATTATGTTTCTAGTATACGACGTTCTGTAAGATCCTCTGGGCCGTCTATATGTTCCCCTGTTGGTTGGTATTGTTTGATAATCGTGCATCTGCTATAGGGCGTTCCTTAAGATCCCCGGGTCGGTCCATAGAATCTCTAGGTTGGTCTATAGGAGCCCTGTTGTTTGTTCATAATGTATCTATTGAAGGGCGTTCTACATGATCCCCTGGGCGGTCTATAGGATTCCCTGTGGTTTAATTTATAATTGTGTATCTGCTATAGGGTGTTCTATAGGATCCCGTTGTTAAGTAATCATGTATCTAATAGGGAGCGTTCTATGGGATCCCCTGTTGGGTCTATAGGATCACCTGTTGTGCAATATTCATGTATCTGCTATAGGGCGTTTTATAGGATCCCCAGGGCGGTCTATAGGATCCCCTGTTCGTTGTTCATGTATCTATATCAGGGTGTTCTATACGATACCCTGGGCGGTTTATAGGATCCCCGGGTCGGTCTTAGGATCCCCTCTTGTTTAATAGTCGTGCATCTGCTATAGGACGTACTTTGTTGTCCCTTTCAAAGGGGGCATATTATATTGTTATTGTTCGTTTCTTTTTTTTTCATTTCGTTTATAATATATCTTCTTAAGTGTATAATATATCTTATTGAATTAATAAGATATCTTATAAAGTATAAAAGCTATCTTTTAAAGTTGATAAGATATCTTATAAAGAGTAAATTATATAAAATATCTTATATATTATATATTATATGAGATATCTTGTATATTATATATGGGAGAGATATTTTATATATCATTTGAAATATCTGATATATTATATGAGCTATCTTGAAGTTAGCATAAATAGTAAAACGACTTGCCATATATACTCATTGAATCTATTATCATTAATAGACAGTACATCATCAATATATCGGAAAGGGATATTAAAAGACGGGTCAATTTCTTTTCTCCTGTCTGTACAAATCCATAAGAATACGCAAACAAATAGAATTGCCATTGCGAGCAAAGGCGGATGTCATACTGTTGTCAAGTTGCCAGACGACCTTGCCATTGCTAGGTTACCGTCAGCAATTTTGAAATAAAATTTATACTAAAAAAACACGACTACCTACTGCTAGGTATATGTAGTTCTGAGGATCATACAAATTGTTGACACCTACTTTGTATATTGAATATCATGGTTCTATGCTCAGGAATACTAGAAATATATACAAAAAACATAAAAAAAAATACTGTTGACCAGTGTTTATAGTAATCGAGACCATCTTGGACCATCCCCTTATTAAAAAGCACAACTTTATATAATGGTTTACATTATGCCATAATTCCATAAAGATGAATGTGTCTATCCTTTTCCAAGAATTTGTCAGGACAATAAAATTATGGGGAAAAAGAAAAGAAAAAGAAAAAAAACAACCAATAACAATATGCAACCTCGACCTTTGAAAGGGATAACATAGAACGCCCTATAGCAGATGCAAGGTTATTAAACAATAGGGGATCCTATAGACAGACACAGGGATCCTATAGAACGCACTATAGAATATGCGCGATTATTAAACAAAAGGGGATCATATAGACCGCCAAGGTATAAACAATAGGGGATCCTATAGACAGACCATGGGGATCCTATAGAACGCACTATAGAATATGCGGGATTATTAAACAAAAGGGGATCTTATAGACCGCCCAGGGGATCGTATAGAACAACCTGTTATAGATACATGATGAACAACCAACAGGGTATAGTATAGACAGCCCAGGGGATCGTATAGAACAACCTGTTATAGATATATTATGAACAAACAACAGGGGATCCTATAGACCGCCCTGGCGATCCTTTAGAACGCCCTATAGCAGATACACAATTATTAAACAACAAGGGATCATAAAGAACGCCTATGGGAGCATATATATATAACGCCCTCAAATAGATACATTATCAAAAAACTACAGGGCTCCTATAGACCGACCCTGGGATTTTATGGAACACCCTCTAGAAGAAACATGTTGAACAAACAACAGAGGATCCTATGGACCGACCCGGGAATCCCAAAGAATTCCCTATTGCAAATATGCGATTATTAAACAATACGGGGTCCTATAGACCGCCCAGGGGATACTATAGAACGTCCTATAGCAGATACACGATTATAACACAACAGGTGATCCTATAGACCCAACAAGGGATCCCATAGAACGTTCTCTAGTAGATAAATCTAGTGAATACATGATAACCAAACAATGGGAGCATTTAGACCGCCCGGGGATCCTATAGAACGCCCTATACAGATACAAAACTATTAAACCACAGGGGATCATATCGACCGCCTATGGGCGCATATATAAATAACTCCCTCTAATATATACATAAAAAACAAACAACAGTCTAACCTATAGAACGTCCCATAGTAGATATATAATATTAAAACAACAGGGGATCCTGTAGACCGCCCAGGGGATCCTGTAGAACGACCCTTAGTATATACACGATAAACAAACAATAGGGGATCATATAGAACGTCCTATAGCAAGTATATAATGTTCAAACAACAGGGGATCCTGTAGAACGCCCTTTAGTATATACATAATAAACAAACAATATATGGGATCCTATAAAACGTTCTATAGTAGATATATAATGTTCAGACAAAAGAGGATACTGTAGAACGACCTATAAAATAAACACGAACAACACCAACAGGGGACCCTATAGAACGTCCATTTTTTTAGATAAATAACGTTGAGAAAACAGGAGATCCTAAAGACCGCCCAAGGGATCATAAAAGCCTTATAGTATATACATGAAAAACAAACTACAGGGGGACTTATAGAATTTTCTTTCTCAGATGCATAATTTTTAACAAAAGAGGATCCTCTAGACCGCCGTGGGGATCCTGTAGAACGACCTATAGTATAAACATTCAAAACAATCAATAGAGGGTCTTATAGAACGTCCTTTAGTATATATATAATGTCCAGACAACAGGGGATCGTAAAGACCGCCCAGTGAATGAACAACAAACAACAGGGGATCCTATAGAACATCTTATAGTGGATATATAATGTTTAAAAACAGGGGATCCTGTAGACCGCCCGGGGGATACTGTAGAACGCCCTATAGTATAAACATGCACAACAAACAACAGGGGACCCTATAGAACGTCCTATAGTAGATATATTATGTTGAGAAAACAGGGGATCCTGTAGACCGCCTAGGGGATCCTGTAGAACGCCCTATAGTATACACTTAAAAAAACAAACAACAGGGGATCCTGTAGAACGTCTTATAGTAAATGAATAATGTTGAGAAAACTGGGGATCCTGCAGACCGCCAAGGGGATACTGTAGAACGCCCTATAGTATAAACATGAACAACAAACAACAGGGGACCCTACAGAACGTCCTATAGTAGATATATTATGTTTGGAAAACAGGGGATCCTGTAGACCGCCTAAGGGATCCTGTAGAACGCCCTATAGTATACACTTGAAAAACAAACAACAGGGGATCCTGTAGAACGTCTTATAGTAAAATAAATAAATAATGTTGAGAAAATTAGGGATCCTGCAGACCGTCCAAGGGATACTGCAGAACGACCTATAGTATAAACATGAACAACAAACAACAGGGGACCCTATAGAACGTCATATAGTAGATATATAATGTTGAGAAAACAGGAGATCGTGTAGACCGCCCAAGGGATCATAAAAGCCTTATAGTATATACATGAAAAACAAACTACAGGGGGACTTATAGAATTTTCTTTCTCAGATGCATAATTTTTAACAAAAGAGGATCCTGTAGACCGCCCTGGGGATCCTGTAGAACGACCTATAGTATAAACATTCAAAACAATCAATAGGGGGTCTTATAGAACGTCCTTTAGTATATATATAATGTCCAGACAACAGGGGGTCGTGTAGACCGCCCAGTGAATGAACAACAAACAACAGGGGATCCTATAGAACGTCTCATAGTGGATATATAATGTTGAGAAAACAGGGGATACTGTAGAACGCCCTATAGTATAAACATGAACAACCAACAACAGGGGACCCTATAGAACGTCCTATAGTAGATATATTATGTTGAGAATACAGGGGATCCTGTAGACCGCCTAGGGGATCCTGTAGAACGCCCTATAGTATACACTTGAAAACAAACAACAGGGGATCCTGTAGAACGTCTTATAGTAAATGAATAATGTTGAGAAAACTGGGGATCTGCAGACCGTCCAGGGGATACTGTAGAACGCCCTATAGTATAAACATGAACAACAAACAACAGGGGACCCTATAGAACGTCCTTTAGTAGATATATTATGTTGAAAAAACAGGGGATCCTGTAAACCGCCTAGGGGATCCTGTAGAACGCCCTATAGTATACACTTGAAAAACCAACAACAGGGGATCCTGTAGAACGTCTTATAGTAAATGAATAATGTTGAGAAAACTGGGGATCCTGCAGACCGCCAAGGGGATACTGTAGAACGCCCTATAGTATAAACATGAACAACAAACAACAGGGGACCCTATAGAACGTCCTATAGTAGATATATTATGTTTAGAAAACAGGGGATCCTGTAGACCGCCTAAGGGATCCTGTAGAACGCCCTATAGTATACACTTGAAAAACAAACAACAGGGGATCCTGTAGAACGTCTTATAGTAAATGAATAATGTTGAGAAAACTGGGGATCCCGCAGACCGCCCAGGGGATACTGTAGAACGCCCTATAGTATAAACATGAACAACAAACAACAGGGGACTCTATAGAACGTCCTATAGTAGATATATTATGTTGAGAAAACAGGGGATCCTGTAGACCGCCTAAGGGATCCTGTAGAACGCCCTATAGTATACACTTGAAAAACAAACAACAGGGGATCCTGTAGAACGTCTTATAGTAAATAAATAATGTTGAGAAAACTAGGGATCCTGCAGACCGTCCAGGGAATCCTGCAGAACAACCTATAGTATAAACATGAACAACAAACAACAAACAACAGGGGGCCCTATAGAACGTCATATAGTAGATATATAATGTTGAGAAAACAGGAGATCCTGTAGACCGCCCAAGAGATCATAAAAGCCTTATAGTATATACATGAAAAACAAACTACAGGGGGACTTATAGAATTCCTTTCTCAGATGCATAATTTTTAACAAAAGAGGATCCTGTAGACCGCCCTGGGGATCCTGTAGAACGACCTATAGTATAAACATTCAAAACAATCAATAGGGGGTCTTATAGAACGTCCTTTAGTATATATATAATGTCCAGACAACAGGGGTTCGTGTAGACCGCCCAGTGAATGAACAACAAACAACAGGGGATCCTATAGAACGTCTCATAGTGGATATATAATGTTGAGAAAACAGGGGATCCTGTAGACCGCCCAGGGGATACTGTAGAACGCCCTATAGTATAAACATGAACAACCAACAACAGGGGACCCTATAGAACGTCCTATAGTAGATATATTATGTTGAGAATACAGGGGATCCTGTAGACCGCCTAGGGGATCCTGTAGAACGCCCTATAGTATACACTTGAAAACAAACAACAGGGGATCCTGTAGAACGTCTTATAGTAAATAAATAATGTCGAGAAAAGAGAAGATCCTTTAGACCAACCAAAGGATCTTATAGAAAGCCTTATAGTATATACATAATAAACAAACAACAGGGGAACCTATTGAAAGTTTCATGTTAAATGCATAATTTTTATAAACAGGGTATCCTGTAGATCGATCGCTCAGGTATTCTGTAGAACGCCCTATAGTATATACTTGAAAAATAAACAACAGGGGAACCTTTAGAAGGTGCTATCTTAAATGCATAATTTTCATAAACAACAGGGCACCCTGTAGACCGTCCAGGGGATCATGTAGAACGCCCTATAGTATAGACTTGAAAAATAAACAACAGGGGATACTATAGAACGTCTTATAGTAGATAAATAATGTTGAGAAAACAGGGTATCTTGTAGACCGCCTAGGGGATCCTGTAAAACGCCCTATAGTATACACTTGTAAAACAAACAACAGGGGACCCTATAGAACGTCTTATAGTAGATAAATAATGTCGAGAAAAGAGAAGACCCTTTAGACCAACCAAGGGATCCTATAGAAAGCCTTATGGTATATACATGATAAACAAACAACAGGGGAACCTATTGAAAGTATTATCTTAAATGCATAATTTTTATAAACAGGGTATCCTGTTGATCGATCGCTCAGGTATTCTGTAGAACGGCCTATAGTATATACTTGAAAAAAAACTCAACAGGGGAACCTTTAGAAGGTCCTATCTTAAATGCATAATTTTCATAAGCAACAGGGCACCATGTAGACCGTCCAGGGGATCATGTAGAACGCCCTATAGTATAGACTTGAAAAATAAACAACAGGGGATCCTATAGAACGTCTTATAGCAGATAAATAATGTTGAGAAAACAGGGGATCCTGCAGACTGCCCAGGGGATACTGTAGAACGCCCTATACTATAAACCTGAACAACAAACAACAGGGGATCATATAGAACGTCATATAGTAGATATATAATGTTGAGAAAACAAGGGATCCTGTAGACCGCCTATGGGATCCTGTAGAACGCCCTATAGTATACACTTGAAAAACAAACAACAGGGGATCCGGTAGAACGTTCTCTTAGCCTAGTAGATACATCAAAAACAAACAATAGGGTATCCTATAGAACGTTCTATAGTTTATATATAATGTTGAGAAAACAGGGGATCCCACAGACCGACCAAGGGATCCAGTAGAGAGTCCTCTAGTATACACATGATAAACAAACAACAGGGGACTCTATAGAACGTTCTCTTAGATTGGTAGATACATCAAAAACAAACAATAGGGTATCCTATAGAACGTTCTATAGTTTATATATAATGTTGAGAAAACAGGGGATCCCACAGACTGACCAAGGGATCCAGTAGAGAGTCCTCTAGTATACACATGATAAACAAACAACAGGGGTTACTGTAGAACGCCCTATAGTATAAACATGAACAACAAACAACAGGGGGCCCTATAGAACGTCATATAGTCGATATATAATGTTGAGAAAACAGGGGATCATGTAGACCGCCTAAGGGATCCTGTAGAAAGCCCTATAGTATACACTTGAAAAACAAACAACAGGGGATCCTATAGAACGTCTTATAGTAGATAAATAATGTTGAGAAAACAGGGGATCCTGCAGAACGCCATGGGGATACTGTGGAACGCCCTATACCATAAACCTGAACAACAAACAACAAACAACAGGGGATTCTATAGAACGTTCTCTTAGATTGGTAGATACATCAAAAACAAACAATAGTGTATCCTATAGAACGTTCTATAGTTTATATATAATTTTCAGACAACAGGGGATCTGGAGAACACGCCCTTTAGTATATACATTATAAACAAACAATATGGGATCCTATATATATTTTTTCCCAAAATTACAGGGCCCATAAAGGGTATAAAATCAGATGCAATTGATTTACATAATTGGTAACAACAACAATTATAGAGGCATATACATATATATTTGGAATATAAGCATTGGTCAGAATCAAGCCAAAAACCACATATATATTGTGAATAAAAGAATAATAAAATTACATTATATATGTATTTATTCTCAAATTGTTTACTTGACTTAGTGTCAGTGTTCATACCTGATCTCCTTAATTCAAAACAGTCACCAATATAACAGCCCAGTTTTTCCATAGAGTAACATTTTCTTGGGTCAAGAGCCATAAAAATTTAGAAGATTTATTTAAATTTATAAAATAATAACAATTGTTAGAAATGTCTTGGAAAAAATCGTCCCTTTGAATATCATAAAGAGGGCATTCTAATAAAACATGAAGCTCATCTTCAACTTTACCGAATGAGCAATTAGAACAAAGACGCTCAGATCTTTCTATATGTTTTTTTGAATATCTGTTTGTCTCAATTTTAAAATGAGCGCTTATTCTTAATTTACAAATTGACTGTCTTTTTTTTTGAAGTCCTGTAATTCTAAATATTTTTCTTTCTTAAAACAATTTTTTCCCTTTTTCGGAGTTAATGGTTTGATGCTTCAGTTTATTCCAAAATATGACAGAACTTTTACATAGTTTATTTTTAACATACTGACATAAAAAACAATTGCTTGGTCAAAATTTGGTAATTCAATCTCTTTCTGAATATAATCTATACTATAGAATACCATGTATTTACATAAGAACTATGTAACTGTATGTTTACAACATATAAATGCATCAAATAATAATCCTTCTTTCAAACGTTCCAGTCTATGACAATATTTTAACATTGATAAAATTATAGTAAAATACATAGGATATCTACCAATCTCTGACATTACAGCTATATTACTTGACTTTCTGTTTACACCAAAAATATATTTCATAAATTTGGTATGAGCTTTTTCAGAAGAATCCTGACAAAAAACTTGTTCCTATAGAGAACGTTCTATACTATAGTAGATATATAATATTCAGACAACAAGGGATCCTGTAGAACCATGAGAACGTCCTTTAGTGTATACATGATAAACAAACAATATAAGGGATCCTATAGAACGTTCTGTAGTAGATATATGAGGTTCAGACTACAGGGGATCATGTAGAACGACCAGGGGATCCTGTAGAACGCCCTAACCATGCTAACAGTAGCTTTATTGTAAACAAGTCACAATGGTTCCTATAGAACGTCCAGCTATAGTAGAATGGTCAGACAACAGGGGGTCAGATTACAGATTCGTTTCTTTAAACGCAGACAGTTTAAACACCCTCTCACACTCCTGTAAAGCCTTAGTACGTGTAACATGTTTAACACGTGTAAGCTACATTTTTTTTCAGTTTGCCTACATAAAAATACTCTTTTAAACGGATAATAAAAATATTAGTAACTCCATAGTATATCCAAAGCCATGGGACCACGTGCATGTGACATTTGCAGGTCTTTACAACATAATTAAGGCACTAAATACTACTGTTGATCATATCTATATGAAATGTATCATGTGTATTTTAAAAAGGAATCTGTATATATATTTGCACAATGATATATGCATGATATGCTACTGTAATGCGGTACATTTTCCTTTTTTTTCATGTGATATAAATAAAGCAAATTCACCGTGTTTCATGAAAGTTAATGATTTTGAATTGGTTTTTTTTAATAGTTGTACATGTTGAGAATATTCTATTTTTAGAATAAGTATTTTCAGAATCGTTTATAAATAGCCTATAAATAGAATATGCATAATTCATGAATCGTGACGTAGGGCGGTCTACGGGATCCCTTCTTCCGCTTACCCAACATTACAATAATTGCCGGACCAATGTATGGTAGGGACATGCAAATACGGACTGTCATACAGAAAACAGCCTATATTACATACATTGCATAATCTTGATGTTCATATAAACCCAATACAAAGGCTATTTTAATACTCAGCTATCCAAAAATGAATTTTATTGCACACAAGCTCTCATATTTGAAAAATCCACAGGGGCCAAAATGCGAAACTACACACCTAACTGTGGAGTGCTACCATAGGCTACATAAAAATGTAGCTTTCGGTGGTATATTTCAGTTATAAAGACACACATTTAGTTATGGTTTTTTTATTCATCAAATTGACAATAAAAAAATCAATGCAAGTAACGATATAAAATCAATATGCAGATTATTCGGATTGATATCCATTAACTAAAAATACAGTATCTATTTAAAGGAACAATGAGCGAACGCACACCGTATCTAAATATGCGGGCTTTATAGACATCATTACCACATAAAAATAAGGATGTAATATCTCGCGAGTAAGGACATTTCATTTAATCAGAGCCGTCAAAATAGCCACTGCCTTAAAAATACACTCAAGTCGAACATTTTGGTCACATGTCGCTTAAAGGATTTATTAATATTAAAACAAATTGGACATTCCTTCACTGAAGTTTTCTTTTCTAGATTTTAAGAATGTCATGGTAACAATCCTAAAAAAAAAGGCGCGTGGTTGCATTGGAAACTTTGGGCTTGCTACGTAATGAGCGATAGATGTGATCCACTCAGAGACATCTAATCATATGTCTCTGGACTTGCTGGAATACATCAGTTTTTTCAAGCATCATAAACCTAAGAATCGTGCAGAGGGTGATACAATGATAGATGTCAAATTGACTTTTTGGGCTTCATATGTTTTATTTTGATAGGAAACTTAAAGAAATTACAGTTACACATGTGTTTTACATTTGGTTGCTATGGTTACGATGGCACTGTAACAATATTAATTTCAGTCCTAAAACCAAAAAAAAAATCTGTTTTTCATCACAGATTTTTTTATAAACTGCTAATTAATTTCGATAAAACAAATGTATGTTATCATAGTTCCACATTTGTTCTAAAAATTAAAGTTGATAAACAGAAGTTGCAACTATGGCAACTATTTTTTCCATGGCAACCAATTGTCGCAGTTTTTTCATTTTCTTAAAAGGAGTGAAAATTACGTTTTTCAAGTTCTATTTTCTTCCAAGAGCAGGGTCCTATGGATAACCTGTTTGTTTGCATTTGTTCATTAGACCTTTGTCTATAACATATAAAAAAATAATCGATTGTAGCCTCCTTTAAATTTTTCAGAAAAAAAGTTTTTTTTGTCTTATTTTTTTTATGCATTTTTTTCTTACAATAAGCTACATTATTTTCATGTATTTATAGCACAATTCATTTGATTGTGTCTTTTTAACTAGTATTACACCTAAATAGTGAAAAAGGTAAAGAAAACAGTCACTTATTTATCATTATCCTCAAATCAAACTACCAGTTTCCATGGAAACAGCTAGAACACACCGATTTTGAGAATTACACATTTTTGATAAATGTATGCTTTATAATAATAAAATCTTAATCAAGCATTTAATTTTTTTCATTTGAAACCGGATTTTTGTGACAAAAATGTCGGTTATTGATTTGGGGATGTACGGAGGGCGGACGTTCGGTCGGTCGGTCGGTCGGGCGGGCGGGCGGTAGCCAAATGTTGTCCGTGCATTTACTCATGAACCGTTCAACCAAAGCTTTTAAAATTTTAATATGTTGTTACTGACAACAAAATGGAGGTCAAGTTCAATAATACGATTTTGACTTTTACAGTTCTGAATTTATGGTTCTTGAAAAGATTGATAAATGGCGTTTCCAGTCCTGTCCGTGCATTAACTCATATATATGTTTATCTATTTTGTTAAGGAATATATGATACAGTCGGCCTCTTCAAATCGTTTATGGGTGGTGTTCTGAAGTGAAAAAAACGTGTCATCAAAGAGATCAGTCATATAATTTTCGGCAAGTCGGACACGTTCGTCTTCAAAGACTCATCAGTGAAGCTCGAATCAAAAAAAGAATAATGTCAAAGAGGAGCATTGAGAACACAAAACCCGAATACAGCTATTAAAGGTTACAAATGGCTAAGGTTTTGACTCTGACTCTTTTTCTCGGGAAGCCGTGAGAAAATCCTTACTTTTTTGTTAACAATTCAGAGTCGGTAAACGTTAAATTTAGTAGCTGGTGATATACGCAGTTGAAGCAGATCGCAAATTATAGGGTGGGCATTTGAAATGACCACCCTAGCTATATCCTCCTGTCCTAACTTAAGTCTGTTCTCTGGACTTCACTTATAAAAATAAGCTCATAACTTATCAATCATCTTGAAATTTCGGAAAGTCATCGAGACCACTGCGGATATTGTTAACGTCAAAATCACAATCACGTGGTTTGTTCTACTTTGACGTCATAAACGTTGTCTCGTCTGTCTTTACTTCCGCTTATGTTTACATGGAGCGAAAGACGATCTAGAATAGATTAAGCATTCTAAAGAGTTTTATATCGACATTTTAATATCGAGAAGATGACAGTCACAAAGACTAAGAGAAGAAAAAAGTCGCTCTTGTGTTGTGGGGGCAGTGGTAAGTTCAACTTTATAAAATGATAATAAATGAAACCATAACATAAGGTCAATGTGATAACTGTATGGCAGTATGCATCATGATCTACCTACCCTGTGTGTGTGCACTAGTTTAGTAATTATCGTAGTGAGAAAAAAATATGTAATACAAATTGTATCAGCGGTTTTTTTTCTGACTAACTCATAAATTTTTATATCATGAATCTTGGCCTTCTTTTACTTTAGGGGTCCAAACCCATATAGAGCTATACTAAACTATCTCTAACCCCAAATCTTATCCTAACATATACCTAAATCTGACACAAGCCCTAACCCTAAAACGTAACTGAAACCTAGAAAATCCTCTTAACCTAACCATAACCATGATTGAGGGTCATGATTGAACCCTAACTCTAATGTATAGACATGATAGGGACCCTTTCATAAATGTCAACGTACACCTTGAATTAAAATAAAGATTGAAGATCTATACCTATAGTATGTATAAGTGACTTATGTTTTTTTACTGCAAAAGGTCATACAAAATTGATACAAATTGTGACTTTTAACATTTTTTGGCAGAAATTTCCTTACAAAATTAAGACTTGACAATTACTGTACATGATAGCAGTTCAAAATAACTACCTTAAAACTTTTGATATATGTTTAATAATAAAATACCTAATTATAATTTCAATGACAGATGTGGAATTCAAATTTACCAAACGTTATTTATCTTAAATGTGTCTCCCAACAATTTATCATTTTTATTATGTTGACTTGTTTTGATTGTGCACTGTAAAATGTAAGCAAAACTGAAATTGTTTTAACCCCAAATTCCTGGAAAATACCATTATTTAATAAAGGTAACTGTAAACACCACAATACAAAAATGTTAGAAATTAAAAGTCTTAACAGGATTAGAAGTATATTTTTATTACACTGCAACTATCCATATTGCTAAACTGTTTACCAGTTTGGAGAGATACAATTTGGGTAAAAAAAATAGCAATTGGTATTGGGAAAGAGCCATAAAGGCCTTTACTTGTAAGATAATACATACTCTTCAAATTGGATTTTCAGGAATTGGTCATTTGTTGAATAATGATAAAGTCCCTTTGATAAAGGTAAATCTATAGTACTAGGGCCAGCACTTCACTAATTGAACAGTGGGTTATTCCAATCAATTTAGGCCACACTTAAAAATATTTTGGTTTGCCCAAAACCTACCCATAGGTTGAGACAGTGGGTAGGTAGGTAGGCATTTTCTTTTTCTTTTTCAAAAAAAGAAATTGAAGTATCAGGGGTCTGTTGTTCAACTTGTGATTAAACTAATCATATGATTAATTTTAATCAGTCGTTAAAAGTTAATCGGATGATTAGTAAATGCAATGATTAAATTTCGTTGTTCAACTTATTTTAATCATTGTATTTACTTATCATGCGATTAATTTTTAATCATATGATTAAGTTTGGGTAGTTAGCAAGTGTTTCCCACAATGCATTGTAAATCAGGGCCTACAAAACTTCCTTTGATGCATTAAATTATAACATTCTTCTTTTAAACAGGTTTTGGGTGCCAATAATTATTGAATAAATATCTTATAACATGTTCATGTTTTTTCTTATGGAAACATAAAAATATTTTAGATATGTTTCCAGTTCAAAATGAAATATGCTTGAATGAAAAAATAATTTCAGTGAAATTCAAAAGTAATATGCATTTATTTACCATGAAAATGGTTTAGGGTGCATTTTGTAATAATCAGCATTTGCATTCCACTTTAAATTATGACTAGGGCCAGAGTTTTTCATGTTATTGCTCATAAATCTTGGTATCTGAAATGATGAGGTCATGCAGGTGAGGCCCCTCATGGGGGGGTCCTAGTAATCACATAATCACCATTTTTTTGCCAATATAATCACATAATCATTAAATTTTTGCTTATCTTTAGTAATCAAATAATCATAAACTAAAAATACAGTCCTAGGTAATCAAATAATCATGAAATATTTGGCTTAATAATCAAATAATCATTAAAAAAACGGCCAAGTAATCACATAATCAAAAACCCCATGAGGGCCCTCGCAGGTGGTCGAAAAACCAACATTCAATGAGTAACTTGAAATCGCTTTGTTTCTTAATTATATTAAAACATTTCAATCGTTGTTGAAATAGTATTATCATGCAACATGTGACTGTTCTAACTCAGAAGCAATGTCAGAGATTGTCTTCGGTCCTCAATCAAAATGCATCATTCATGACCATGATTTTAATGACGGAATTTGGTGTCTGACAACAACGACAGTGTCCGTGATTGCAATGATAATTCAGTTGAAGTCTTTATTTTTACATAATGATTCCTTCAAATATCTGCTAAAATATTTTTTGTTAATTAAGTCATACCTTCTACACATGCGAAAGATACGCTTTTGTTTTTTAAATGACGAAATAATTTGGAATAACGATCTCCATTGACGCGTATGTGAAGGGTGCTTTCTTTCACGTCCGCATTTTATCAAGTATGGCATGCCAAGTTAACATTTCAGATAATTTTTACGGATGGTGTAGATTGTAATAAATAACAGAACTGTAATCGATCGCAGTTCACACGGCATAAGAAGATACAGCGTGACAATTTTAAATATTCACTTGTGCAAGTGTAATTATATAATGGCACAGTCCGAGAACCTTTTCAATGATTTTTTAAAACTGAAATAACAAATTGTTAGTTCTAGAAATTTTCATAAAGGGGGAGGGGCACTGACTGCCTAAGAGGGGGCCCGCTCCAATCATGCTTCAGTGATTCCCTTTATATATATAATCAACCAAATTTTTTCCACAAAAGGGGAGGGGGCCTGGGCCCCTGAAAACACCTCTGAAATAGTTCGTTCTGATGTTGTACTGTTATACCACTGTCCCAGGTTAGGGGGAGGATTGCGATCCCGCTAACATGTTTAACCCCGCCACATTATTTATGTATGTGCCTGTCCCCAGTCAGGAGCCTGTAATTCAGTGGTTGTCGTTTGTTTATGTGTTCCATATTTGTTTTTCGCTCATTTTTTTTTTTATATATATGTAAATAAGGCCGTTAGTTTTCTCGTTTGAATTGTCTACATTGTCTTATCGGGGCCTTTTATAGCTGACTATGTGGTAGCGATATGGGCTTTGCTAATAGTAAATATAAAGACAAGAAGATGTGGCATGATTGTCAAAGAGACAATTTCCTATCGGGAACCAAACGATGTAGTAGTTAAGAGATATAATATAGGTCACCGTATGGCCTTCAACAACGAGAAAAACTCACATCGAAGCATAAGCTATAAAAGACCTATAGATATGACAAATCAAGGCAGTAAAACAATTCAAACTAGAAATCTAAAGGCCTTATATATATTCATGAACAAAACTAAGAACGTAAAACAATAATATATATAGCAACAAACGACATGCAACAACTGAATTACAGGCACATCCAAATGCTGATTTACGGTATACAAGTAGAAGATGTTCATTTGGTCTCTATTGGCCCGAGAACACAGTTATTTCGTAGAGCATTTCTTTTAGACAATAAATTCAAATTAAAAAAATCGCACCTACTCTTTCTCAAAAAGATTTTTACAGTGTAGTGTACTACTAGTGAGACAAATAATATCAATAGAAACTTCTACCAGCTCTAACTGACAGCTTCCGATGTAATAAAAATTGACCTTTTTTAAACTGACCAAATCACTACTTAACATAAAGATTCAGAACCCAAATTTTTATAACATATAATAACAGCCCCCTACTTAATATTTCATGCATTAGATATCAAGAAATAAATTGTGAAAGTGTATCAAATACAAATGCAAGTTATACACTGTTCACAGTAGGGACTAACTAACGAAAACCAAAGGACGATAACTGTGTCCTTGAACCTATTGTGTGGTCTTTTTTCCCATTTGATGAGATTGTGCTACAACCGACCAACAAAGATGGCTGCTCACTGTGAATAAAATAACTATGAATTATGATTATGTATCTATTTTTGTGGCAAAAAGTTTAGCTTCTTGTTTGAAATACATTCTCTTAATTGTTCTCCGTTTTATAAAGGCATGAAGTATTTGCCACTGGATTTTTAACATGATAATTCACAAGATAACAAAAGAAAGGAAGAAAGACCAATCACAATTTGTCTATTTTTTTTATTTTTAAATTAAACTGAAAAAAGATAAACCTTTCAAATAAAAAGTTCTTTATATAAAAATATTCCCTGGATGTGGAACTTTTGCTCCCTCTATTTTCAACACTAGAAATGAGGTTTTCCAGTGTACTTAAACTTCAAACCTTGCTTTCTAACTGATCTATTCAAGGACGTCATGACTGACAACAACTGTCTTTATTTAAAAAAAAAAGAAAATCTTCAGTGTCGTTATACGCATGCATGTTGTCTGCTTGAAGTTGATCCCTACCCGGACAGAAAGAAATAGTCCAACTCCAAGATGTTTATTATTAATATATTCCTGCATCAAGTTATTTTTCACCTTGGGCTTACATAAGAATAAATACAGAATATAGAAAGTGAAACTAAAATTAAAAACATAAAGTCTGAAGTCACATAGAAGAGAAATAGATTTATGTTTTTGGGGGAAAACAGCCGGTGCCAGGGGTACCCTCTGTGTGTTCAAATATGCATGCCATATTTGCCACTGACCCATGTCTGTTTTATGAATTCTGACCCTAAATTGTCCATCTGTTACATGCCAAGAATTCCTCTCTCAAAACTCCGGTGGACCTCCTACTGCACCCATTACCTGGATCCATTCGTAGATTTGATCCATTGTAAAGTGAAATTAATTTATGAAAGAGAGACGAAAGAACCAAAGGGACAGTCAAATTCATAAATCGAAAATAAACTGACAACGCCATGGCCAAAAATGAAAAAGACAAACAGACAACAATAGCACACACAACATAGAAAACTAAAGAATAAGCAACACGAACCCCATCAAAAACTAGGGGTTATCTCAGGTGCTCCGGAACATGACCTGCATGTTGGTGTCGCCACTGAAGACGACAACCATATAACAAATGGTCAATATAAATTATCCGTGTTATTTGCTCTATGAGATATTTGCATGCTCTTTTTTTTAATATTGATGCAATTTATGATCATTTATACTTATCATTTCTTACTCGGACTAACCAGAGAAGCATCTATAGATGAGTTGGAAGTTAAAAAAATGAAAGATATATTCTGTGATGATCTGGAAAAACAAGCACTAGTCACATAAATCATACATTGTTGTACCTCTCTCCCAACGGTTGTATAATACTTCTTTTGAAATATATCTGACACTCGAATATGAGATTTCCTAGATTCTTAATCATACAGGTGCTTGTTTTTGTATATTGTGTCAGATAAAAAATATGAGACATTTTATTGACTCAGTCTCTTAATACCTAATCAGTAATATTAAACACTGATGGCAGTATATTTTCATTATAAATATTTGCAGTTGCGGATCCTAGGCCTAAGGGGGAGTCCGGGGGTTGGAATCCCCCTTTTATTTGACAATCAAAGTTTTTGAAAGGCAACGTGAGGTTTGAAACAATCCTTTTAATCTGGGCTACGTTGTAACCCCCCAAAATGGCTGGATCCACCCATGATTTGGATCCTCATAGCTCATAAGCTTTACTAAATGGGAAAACAATATACACTGTTTAAAAACTCCGTGTTAAGATAAAAAATCGTAAGGTCCGAGATATACGGGGACGAATTCACCCATCATAATTTACCTGCGTAAACAGTTAGGACTAGGTCAAGGGCGCTACTGAAACTGAAAGTGCTAATATTTGAACTCCGAAAATGGGGAAATTAGCAAAGACTTGCTTTGAAAATCAATTATGGCCTGTACATTAATGCTATGGTAACATTATTTATTTATGAAAGCTGTTCGTCATAATTTGCTAAATGGTTCCGCACAATAACATGTGGCCCGTCTCAGCGTACGTTTAGTTTTTTTGCAATCAACACTGTCACTGAGCGGTAAAATACAAACGAAAAACTGCCGAAATGTGCAATTTCTCTCTGTTATCAAATGCCCGTTGTATGAGTGCGTCCGATCCTTTGCCCCATTTTGTCAAATATCTTTCCAATTTATGTTTCAACTCAACTCCTAGTAACTATATTGTGTTTCTTTCAAATATTAAGGTATTTTATGGCTGAAAACTCTTTCCAGGAGCTAAATATCTCTTAAACGCCTCATATTTCGAGGATAAACTAATTTTTGCATTGATACAGCAGCCATCTTGGATGCTTTAATCATATGATTAAAATTTAATACACCTCAAAGAAGTGGATTAAGTTTAACGACAGTTTTAGCCTTTTTAACGCAGCGTTAAAATTATCGACAAGTTGAACAACACACTAATCATATGATTAATTTTAATCGAATGATTAAGAAATTTTAACGACGCGTTAGCCCTAACGACAAGTTGAACAACAGACCCCAGATGTTTATTAGTCTTCATGTCTACTTGATTAAAAAAAAACTTCTTCAAATCAGGACAATAAAAGAATTTGAGTAGGCAGCTTTTTTCTGGGTAGGTAGCGTTTGGGCAAACAAACCTATTATTTATTATGGCCTTAGGTATATTAACAACTTATTAAAGATCAAAATTTTTAGATAGATATCTCCTCAGTTTCAGCTCAATCACCAGTGCCACAGTCACCAAGACCAGACAGTCCAGATGATGATCCAATTGTGTCCACACCAAGACCAGACAGTCCAGATGATTATCCAATTGTGTCATCACCAAGACCTGGCAGTCCTATTGAATTTGGATTTAAACCAACAAAAAGGCCTAGCTTATGGAGAAGATTTAAAACATATATTAGTGACAGAATTCCAACAAGGAGTAAGTATATTTATTATGATAAATATACTTATTTGTGTGTTATTTTTGTTTTCATATTTAAGTGTTAAATCAACAGCCTTGTTTTACTTTTACAAGAAGCCAATCCAATATACAGCTTTACTATCATTTACCTTAACCATTACCTTAACCCATATCTAACCTAATTAACTAGAACATTCCATAACCTAAAAATAACCATAGATAAAAACTTATCATAAGCTATAAGCATAGGTAACTCTAAAGTTAAAGAAGGCCAAAAAAACAGTATTCTTCATAAAAACAAAGAAAAGACCCAATAATTCTCAAAAATGGGAATCGGAGGGATTTGACCTCCATAATTTGCAATGGACACAACTTTTGAATTTTGTAATAGATATAGTAGTGAGGACCAGCAGTTTTCTTCAGGGACCGCCAGATATAAAAAGATTTTGAGAATTCTGATAATTAAATATTGTCCAAGTTCAATTTATTTCCAAACAATTTGTTGTAATTAGTTATCAAAGGTACCAGGATTATAATTGAGTACGCCAGAGGCGCGTTTCGTCTGCATAAGACTCATCAGTGACGCTCATATCAAAATATTTATAAAACCAAACACGTACAAAGTTGAAGAGTATAGAGGATCCAAAATTCCAAAAAAGTTGTAAATTAGCCCAAGACATTAGAATGAACCTTATTAAGGCTTATATTTGGCATTATCTTACATGATGCTATACTATTAGGTAAAGTCTTAACTAAATCAATCAGACTATTACAAATTTAAGGGTTTTGCTTTTGTTATATAGTAAATATATTTTTGTAAGGTTCTTATATTTATATAATTTTCTATATAAGATATCTTATAAATTATAATGCGATATTATATGAGATACCTGATATATTATATGAGATACCTGATATATTATATGAGATATCTGATCTATTATAAGTATAGCCTTTTTATGAGGTCCATACAAGGATATATTGACCTGAAAGAAGTATATTGACTGAGGACGAAGTCCAAGGTCGATATACTTCTTTGGGTCGATATATCCTGTATTAACCTCATACAAAGGCTATATTTGTTATATTATTTATTTCCAACCATATTTGTATCAAAATCGTCATTTGATTTTGTTGGAATTTTATAGATATCATATTGTCTCCTTGACAATAACAAAATATTATATGTTATTTCTGATACACTGTATATTATAAGAGATATCTGATATATTAGAGAAATATTCTATATCATGAGATATTTTTTAAAGTTTATTAGATATCTTATGTATAGTTTATAAGAATTTTATATAGTTCATAAGATATCTCATATATTTTTGTATAAGGATATCTTACAAACCATATGAGATATCTAATAAATCATATTACATACCTTATAAACTATATGAGATATCTTATAAACTGTATAAGATAAGATATTTCATTAAGAATAAAAGATATCTTATATAACAAAAAATATAAAATATCTTATAAACTTTATAAGATATCTTATATACTTTGCAAGATATCTTTTAAAATTTAGAAGATATCTTATAAAAAAGGAGATATCTTGAATTTGGAATGAATAATAAAACAGCTGCCATACTTGATAGTGTTTTTTGCTGAAGGATTTAGAATTTTGTATTGTTGTATTGTTAAACCAAAATAATGAAACAAAGTATTCAGTTTATCTAATATATAACCATTACAACACAATTTCAAAATGGCTAAGGTTGATAACATGTGCATATAAGAAAATGTATATTGAGACACTGTCAATTTTGCCTTGGTTCTTTCTGTCATATTTAAAATTTTATTCTTATTTTCAGTTCGTATAAGAATCAGACACCCATGTGGGAGTTGGGAAGGGAGCCATGAAAATGTTCATGATCTTGATATTGGAATAACGGCATTGCATCTCAGCTTCAGGAAAAAATCTATTCTTCCAGTACCATCATTGTCCATTATTGATGAAAGATTTGATGAGGTCAGTAAAGATAGCTAAAGTTATCTGTTTTGAAAAAGACAAATAAACTGTAAATTCAGAAATTTGATATTGCAATGTTTTTATTATTGCATGAAATGCGACAGGGTTATAATCACAATAATTTAAACTCGCATTTTGGAAAAATAATTTATAAATTAAACAGGATTTTTTCTTTAATGCAAAATTTAAAAGTGCAATAATAAATGCACGCAATAATTTCTAAATTTACATGAAAAAAACAACAATTTTGAAAGCATTACAAATTACATTTTCAGGATTTTATGATTTTATGAGTATTAATATATATATATGCATTTATTTTGTAACTAAAAGAGATTTGGATGTATAGTCTTATTTAGTCTTTACATGTTAAATTCAAATTCTAAAAATCCCCAAAAAGGTTTCAAAACATGTACATTAAGCTTTAGAAATAAGAAATAAAAATAAATGAATAGAAATGTTATTTATCACAGTTAAACTTTAAAAGAGTTTTTAAAAATGCCTATACAATATACATTAGACCAATTATTTTACTTTTGGGATGAATCAAAAACTATGAATTTTGAATTTAGAACATGAAAAAAATAGTATTTTACTTCCCATGAATATTGAAATTCAAGTAAAAGCACACAGTCACTTTCACAGTAGTAGATAGCATTTACATAATACAGTAAGTATATATATTTTTTTTCCAGAAAAGTGACTTCTGGTCTACCAGTTCAAGGTCACAGAACAAAAGAGGTATTTTATTGTCACACTTTATTGACCTTGATTTAATTGAAAACACTTTTTAAATTATTATGCCATTTTATAGTCAATAATTTTGAAAAAAACTTTGTGAAGTATAAATGCTTTGTTGTCCAAATAAGCAAAACATTATTTAATGTACTGGTTACTGGACTTTTAGAAATATTAATAAAAAGATATACTTTTTTTTAAATAACTGGTCTGCAATGACATACTCCTATACTCCTGACACCAGATGTCCATCATCTTTTGTTGAAAGAAAATTGACCATAATGTGATCCTAAGATATATTACCCTAAGCTACTTGAATTATGATAATTTAACATACTTTTAAATAAAAATCGCCAGCCAGCCAAAGTGATGGCATCAGAGTTCATAAAAAGAAGTGGTCTACCGGCAAAGGTTTTGACCCCCAAAATTTTGCAAAGGGCAGACACAATTTTGGTATTTTCAAATAGAAATGATAGTGTGGACCAGCAGATTTTCTACAAGAACCAACAGAGGGAAACAATTCAAGAACTCTGTGGCATTACTTTAGAGATTATGAGATTGAAAATAGACATTATATGAGTCAATATCATATATAATTTGAGTAAAAATTGATAATACAATACTGTCAATGGTCCATTATGATAATAATGAGTTAGTTTTTTGAATTGTCAAAATGGTGTTTTCTAATAGAAATCAAAAACACATTATTTTCTAGTAATAAAAGTTCTCAGATATATTATAATATAGAATTAAAATCTATTTTATTTAAAGTTTGTCATTTCTCTTTCAGACGATAGCATTACATGTTCCTCTGATATTACGCTAGAAACAGACAATTTTTCTACGACATCTCCAATACCTCCAGAAAGATACAGTAATGTTTCAATACATCCAGAGAAACACAGTTCTTCCAATGTCTTACGTGAAGCAAGGTCAAACACCTCAGATTCCACATCTAGATCTTCATCCAATGAAGCTGTGCCATCTCATAATGAGCTGACCAACAACTCTAGAAAAGAAAGAGGTACCAGGAGACAGAAGCCTAAGATTATATCAGTCAAGTCTGCAGATGCGAGTGACTCCTCTGGTAGTCAAAAGTCAAATGATTCATCCAACGGAGAGAGTGAACGAATGAAAAAACTCAGAAAAAGAGTAGCTGCCAAAAATAAAATAGAAGTATTACCTCAAAAAGTGGAAAAAAGTATTAGCCCTAAGAAAAGTAAATCAAATGTTTCCAGGAAAGAAAAAGGTGTTGCTATCACTAATGATGAGAATACTACTGCTAAGAATACTGGAGAAACAAAGCTACAAAATGAGAAGAAACACAGTGGAAAAGAAAAACATACCGTAAATGAAGAAAAGAGTACTAACAGTAACGCATGGAGTGAAGAAAGTGATAATGAAGGATCAGAAAAACAAGAAAAACGAGAGAAATCAGCAGCCAGGAAAAAAGTAGCTTTCAGTGAAAAAAGCATTGACAGAAGCAGTACAGGGCAGAGATCAGACAAAGACATGTACAAAACAGACAGAAGCAGTACAGGGCAGAGATCAGACCAGTACAAAGACATGTACAAAACAGACAGAAGCAGTACAGGGCAGAGATCAGACCAGTACAAAGACATGTACAAAACAGACAGAAGCAGTACAGGGCAGAGATCAGACCAGTACAAAGACATGTACAAAACAGACAGAAGCAGTACAGGGCAGAGATCAGACCAGTACAAAGACATGTACAAAACAGAAAGAATTATTAATACAGAGAAAATACACCCAGCTATATCAAAGAGATCTTACAAACTCAAATGTGAGAAAAATTTCAATCTCAGAGCTTCCACACCAAGTGATGAATTGGCAAAGGAAAAAGGGGCAAAGAAAATGAAACCCTTCAAAAAGGAAGTTGTTGACTCGATGTATGAAGAAGAACCTAGCGTAATAAAACTAGGTGTACAGCAGCTACAACCTGCATGGGGAACTACCACAACTTTAGCTGCCAAAACTTATGAGGACAGGCCAATTATGAGTATGGGCCCAGCCCATACAGCCCATACAAGAAAAGTGTCAGTACAACCAGGTAGAACCAATATTGACAAGCAACCAAAACTAACAGAAGAAACACAATGGTCATCTGATGAAAAGTTTGAAGAGAAAATGAAAAATGCTATTGACAAAAGGAAACTCAGAAAAGAAAAGGTTGCTAGAGTTAATGTACTGAAAGTTGATGGTGCTGAATCTGATGGGAAAAGACCTAGCCCAATTGTAAGAGAAAATAAAGAAGTAGAGAAAGAAAAGCAGCATACAAAATACACTATGCCAAATAATAGTGACAATAGTTCAAATGATGATCTATCTACAAACCAGAATGATGACCTTGATCTAGATGAAATAAGAAAAGCAGCAAGAAATTTGGTTTCCAAATCAACCAATATGGCATTGGATTTTGTTGAAGGAACTGAATGGGATAAGAAAAGCTTCAAAGAAGGAACAAAATATCAGTCCAACCTGTCCAAAATAACTGAGGAGAAAGAAAAAGATAAAAAGACACAGATTTTGAGGAAGATCTATGACGAAGTTTATGTGGACCGTAAACCACCACTGCCTCCTAAGAAAATAAAAGAAAGATCACCATTGAAGGACACAAGGGTATTTAAACCAGTCTATGAGGAGGACACAAGGGTATTCAAACCAGTCTGTGAGGAGGACACAAGGGTATTTAAACCAGTCTATGAGGAGGATACAAGGGTATTTAAACCAGTCTGTGAGGAGGACACAAGGGTATTTAAACCAGTCTATGAGGAGGATACAAGGGTATTTAAACCAGTCTGTGAGGAGGATACAAGGGTATTTAAACCAGTCTGTGAGGAGGACACAAGGGTATTTAAACCAGTCTATGAGGAGGACACAAGGGTATTTAAACCAGTCTATGAGTATGAAACAACAGATGACGAGTCTGATGGAGAAGAAATGCCTAAAACTACGAAGAATAACACAGTTATCATTCCAAAGCCAAGAGCTAAACCAGATACACAGACATATATGAGAGGTGAGTTTATTTTTCAGTCTCTTTTTAGTGAAATGCATGATTACTTGAAAAGAATAAAATTAATGAAAGCTAACAGATTTATAATAAATGTTTTACACTAAAGTGCGTAAATTGTGAAAAAATTGTTGCAGTAATTTAACCCCACTATTATTATATTTTTTCTAGAAAGGACTCTAATAACATCAATTCATCATTGTCATGTGAGCAATATACAAAATTTGGTATATTTTGTATAAATGTGAAAATGAAAAATATTTTTAAATTAAATTTTCAAGATGTTCAACATATACCAAACAGACTTTGATATAAAAGGGGAAAAATGTGGTTTTATCATTATTTTAAAATTAATGACAATACCTCCTAATTAACCTCACCTCTTTGTTAAAAATTTATATTCGGTTTAAAGAAAGATTTAAATATTTTTTAGAATTCAAGCTGGAAAAAGACTTACCATCAAGGTATGTTTAGTTGGAATTTAGAGTTATTTCCCTTGTCACAATAAGGGAAATAATCCATATTTTGTTTGTTCATGAATTTAAACCATTTACTTTTGTGACAAGACATTAAAAGAGAGTCCTTATGGATATGGCTATGCTTGAATTTTTTGGATTTATTAAATAATAAAAGGTTTCCTTTTTACAAACAAAAGATATTAAAATTTGATAAAGCCCATAAGGATTCTACAACTTACCCATAAACATATATAGAGACAGAAGAAAACAAAACTGTGCACATAGCTATGTCTTTCAAATCATACTGAAGTCTTTTTATGCCCCATTTATGGGAATTGTGTTTTCCGGTCTGTGCGCCCATTTGTTTGTTTGTTAGTCCGTCCATCTGTCCCTTCTTCCCACTTAAGGTTAAAGTTTTTGGTCGAGGTAGTTTGTGATGAAGTTGAAGTTCAATCAGCTTGAAACTTGGTAAACATGTTCCCTATGATATGAACTTTCTAATTTTAATGCCAAATTAGAGATTTTATCCCATTTTCACAGTCCACTGAACATAGAAAATGATAGTGCGGATGGGGCATCCGTGTACTTGGGACACATTCTTGTTGATAATATATTCTTAATATTTCATTTGATGTCATGAAAAACATTGTGTTTTTTCTAATTTATTTGTTTAATTTTCCTTCAGAAACATTCCTGATGTAACAATATTGACAACTTCTTTTTTTTGTACTTCCAGGTCTGTGGAATTAGATGATTACAGCATAAATACTGGCGACTCTACCAATATTGAGGAGTATTCAACTGCTGATTTTATGAGTGATTTTGAAACCTGTTTGGGTGATATGAGACCATCACCACAAAGGGAGATAACCAAAACAAAGTCTGCTGCACCAAGACCAAGGGAGACAACACTGGCACCAAATCCATTCCCTACATCCAAGAATAATCTTACAACTGTTTGTCCACCAAAAACAGAAAAACCAAAATATAGAAGGAGAATACTACATCAAAATCAATTACTTACAGGTACATTTTTTTTTTAAAATTACGTCAGCTAGGTACTGTAAATTCAGAAATTATAGCAATGTTTTTATTATTGTCGAAAAATGCCACAGGGTTATAATCAGAATCAATTAAACACACATTTTGAATTTTTTATATGAATTAAACTGGATTTTTATCAATATCACTATAATTAAAATTGCAATTTAGTCTAAAATGACAAAATTACAATAATTTCTGAATTGACAGTAATATATATTTCTGTATGTATGGCCACCTTTTAAAAATTCTTTGTTTGATGTTGCTTACCCATGCCTTGTAGGGTTGGGTATGTAGGTAGGTGGGGTTTATATTTTGGGGGCCAACAACATCAGTACCATGTTTTAGACAAGAACACAACATAAGAGAACGAAACAAATTTGGAACAAAAATTTGAACATATTTGGGCCATAAATTACTTTGGGAAGACAGATGAATGAACAAAGCAATTTGAAAAAAAGATTAAAAAAAAATCCACCAAAACCTACAAATAGAATACTTGAATCCAGTTAATACCTGTAACTTCAATGGATATAGAATTGAAAATTACTCTTTCTATATGTGTGTGAAGGGCTTTTCTGGATTTACTTCATCAAGAACACACAAAGCTAAATATTGGAAATCCAATGAGGCATAAGAACCAAAACAGATAGAGCTATAATACTAAATTGAACTTAATAAAAAACTTTTAAGAAGATATATTTGAGAAAGTAAATATAAATTTGGTTAAACCCTAAACATTATTTTCTCTCTCTACAGTTTTCAGTTATAATTGTTAACCCATCTATAATCCTAAAATTACGAGGTCCAATTTGTCAGCCGTCATCACGTAAAAACGACGAATCAAAGAATTCGACTTTATATATAACTAATATAGTACAAAGGTGTAGAAAAATTACACCACTCCAGGCCCTTTTGTTTTCCACGTTATTAATATTGCTAATAATTAAGAAGTTCCGGGTCGAGTCCGATACCGATACCAATAGTATATTCACCTGTTACCGATTACCTTATCTGTACGTTCCGCATCTGACAGGCGCACCACCAAACGGTGTATTCGGGATTAATATGCTATATAGTATTTATTTACACGGGTCATAATCACAGGGTTGACACTACTTAATTGTCAAATTGTTACCTATTGTAGTATTTTAATCAGTTAGACTTTCTAAGATAACAATACGAATACTAAAAATCTGGACTAAAATAAGGCATATAGGTACAGTTTTCAATTTGTTAGCGGGCATGACGTTAAAGCAGCGAATCAAACAATTCAACTTTATTTTTAACTAATATAGGACAATGCTGTTGATTAAAAAATATTCCATTCCAGGACCTTTTGTTTTCCAAATAATTAATATTATCAATAATTGATAAGTTCCAGTTCGACGGGTTCAAACAGAAAGATTTGAAAGCAGAGAAAACTGTGTATCTTATAATCGGCATGACTTTATCAGATGACAATACTAATACTAAAATAAGGCTTGTGCATAGTTATATACTTTAATTCAGTCACGGACCCGCGATATCCAGTGGCGGATCCAGAAATGTTCATAAGTGGGGGCCCACTGACTGACCTAAGAGGGGGCCCGCTCAAGTCACGCTTCAGTGATTTCCTATATAAGCAACCAAATTTTTTCCCAAAAAGGGGGGGTGGGCCCCCTCTAAATCCGCCTCTGATATCACGGGTGTGTTCTAGTATTCATAAAAGAATGTGATGTAAGCAGAAATCAACTATTTTTATCATAAAATTTATAAAAAGTATTTTTTTCAGGGGTAGAAGATCATCCAGCAATTCAAAGGATATCTGCTCCAGAAGAACTGGGAACATTACAAGAAGTTCAAAATAGACAAGAGCCTACTCCAGAAATCTTTCTTAGGACAGGGAAGAAGGAAACAAGAAAAGAAGTTGATAATGTGCCTCTTACTACTTACCAAAGACCAATGGGAAAGCTTCATGCAAAGGGAAGAAACTCTGCTATGGTAGATGTCAAATTTTTCACAGAACAACGAGATCCTAGAGCAAACGAAAGAACAGACCCAATGGACAGTAGAGAAACATACGGCCAGGACTGTCTTTATCCAATGCCTCAAAATATGCCCGACAATTTAACTCCATTGGAGAAGCAGAACTATTCAAAAATGCAATGCACATTTAAAGCTAGAGACAAGAGTTTGCCTAATGCTAAGTTTTGGACAGAACTTGCCAAGGGTAACCTTCCTGCACAAGATAGAGGCAGTTTTGAGGTTGAGCCTCCAAAGGAAAAGAATGGTGGATATTCTTCATTGCCTATAGCACCAATTGGATTAGGATGTAGTGATGCGTATAGAGTTGGAATCACTAACAGTGAAGCTGAGCTGAATAAAGTTTTCTTCTCAAAAGTAGCATCAAAACCACAGTTCTTCCAGAAGTCAGAACAGAAACACCAGGAATCAAATGCTTATCCTCTTGATGACATACCTTCCCCAGACATCCACAAGTCTACTGCTCAGGAAAATCTGGATTTCTTCAGAAATGTTGCAACTGATCCTAACTTTAGAAATGAAGGAAGAGAAAAACCAAAGCCTTATATTCCAAAAACACCCAACAGGAATATATTACTGGATGAAGGTCGTGTTATTAATGCCAAAGAAAATATGGATTTCTTCAGAAAAGTTTCCAAGGATCCTGAATTCTTTAAAAAAGATGAATCTGAAAAGATTGACATTCCAAGGTCATATTTTAATCAACCACCACTTGGAGTGGATGCAGAAATGCCAGGAAGACAACATTCAAAAGAAAAGGAAAACCTTGATTTCTTTCTTCATGTGTCCAGAAATGCTACAGCATTTTATTCTGAACCTGGGAATCCATATGATGAGGAACCTGTTTATCCCTCTACCTCTCAGAATTATCAACCTTCAAGAGGTTTTATCCCTGATGATCCGACAAACTATGTTGATGAAGAAACTGCAGGAAACAATTTAAAATTCTTCAGAAATCTGGCCAAAGATCGAGATTATTCACAAGTTGAAAATAAAAAAGCTTCAAGGAAGAATGGTAAGAAGAAAAGGAAGCAAATATCATTTGTAGAAAATGGTAATGACAATGGAAATGGTAACTTTCAAATATCAAAAGATAAAGCTGATGAAAATCTCAAGTTCTTCAGAGAGATGTCACAGTCAGCTAAACATGGATATCCAAGATATGAATAAAGAATGGTAGATGACACTTTAATAAGAAATACCATAGTGCTACTCAAAGAAATACCCTAGTGCAACTTAAAGAAATACATTAGTGCTACATTAAAAAAAAAACAGTGGTGTGCAATACTATGTTAACTATAAAAGTCATTTCTAGTGCAGTGAGTGATAAAAATGTGCAATATTCTTTGTTTGGTGCAACATTATCAAAGATCATGATAATAATATACTGTAAACATTTTATACTAATTTATGGTTTCATGCTTTTTTATATTTAAGGTTCATTTTTTATTCAAATATTTTTCTAGCGGTGTTTTTTTTACATAAAATCCTATACATGAATTTGCTATATGTTTACTGATATCAATCATTTGGATTTTTTACTGGGATATGTATTGTGCTCAAACATGCAATGCTGTTTGTTTTTATAGTCCTCCTTAGGCAAGTTTGTTGTGTTTTAAAATATTTTACATTGTACCAATTTAAAATCTATGCAAAAATAAGTATTTAAAAATTGACATCTACTTAAAGGGTGCTTTTTAATTACATTATTGAAGATGCAAAATAAATTGCTTAGTAAGCATGATAAAGTAACTGGTCACAATACTGATTTGGTCAAAAGTATGCATTTCTAAAACAACAACTCGAAGGCTCAAAATTTTCTATACAGGAATGTTAGGACATACATATTGTTTAGGATGTTTAGAACTATGATTTTCAATCTAAATGATCTAATTGTTAAAATTGTTAAAAAAAAAAGTTCAGATAAGCATATGCTGTACCTTATAATACTGGAAATAAATAAATTGCAGATATTGAAATATTTTGAATATTTGTTGAGACAGAATTGCAGTGACTTGAAGAATCCTGAAATTTCTGAAAATGAGTCAAATCTGAATTCCAATTACTGTTAGATTCTGGAAAATTCTGAATATCAGTAAAGCCAGAATTGCAGTTGTTGAGAGATTCAGAAAAACACTGAACGTCAGTAAGGTCAGAGTTACGGTAACTGAGATTCTAGAAAATTCTGAATACATGTATCAGGAAATCCAGAATTATAGTTACTTTGAGATTCTGATAAATTCTGAAAATCAGTGAACCCATGACTGAATGATTCCAGTACACTTCAATTTCAGATTCTACAATTAAAAGTTCTGGAATATAGTTTCAGAATGGTAATTACATTATTTGAGCTTGAATATTGGTACTGGAATTCACAATTATATCTATTCATAGATATAGGAATATTCAGTATTGATTCTTTCAGTACTTAGCAATTCTGACATAAAACATAGACTCTTGTATAGTCTAATATACAGATATTCAAAACTTGTTCAATTTTTGGGATTTATTTTATAGTACCAGAACTTCCACAATGCATACATTTCATGTCTTGTTTAATAACCTTTAAAACAACCAGTTCAATATGATAAATTGCCCATGTTTTTATCTCAGTTTATCAAATTGTTTTTTAGATTTTAAATTTCAGTTCACATATTTTTTGGTTTAAGTAGCTAACTCAATCATATTTCATATTTATTGCTGGACAAATTTGCATATCAGTTATATCTATATAGTCTGGATGTGACACTGGCTATTGACAAATAATGTACACTACCTTACAAGTATAATGCAGGATAAATCACTTTAATTATTAAAATGGAAAAAAAAGTTATATAGAGTTTAAAAACAAAATTAGATTTTACTATTCTACTTGCTTAGAAACCAGAGTAAAGATATTGAACAATACTTGTTAGTTTTGGGTAGTACAAATATGTGTATACCAAATTTTTAATGTACTTTTCTTTCTAAAGTACCAGTCAAATCATTTTTGTATCAGCAGTAAAATATATATAGATCTCATTCCAAAAAGAACCTATATTGTTGCAATTTTCCTATTCATAAAAAAATAACAACAAAAAAATTGCTGTTAATTTTTGTAAATTACTTTCCGACATTGCCAAAAGTGAGAGATTTGAATAGTGCTTTTTTAATCTGTGATATATTTTTTTGTTATTGTTTATTTATATATGTGATCATGTTATCAGAGTTTTTTTATTATTTTGAAATAAAATTTATAAAAAATGAAGAGTTTTTAAGTACTTTCAAAGGCTGTACATTACAAACATCAATACAGAACACGTTTCCAGTACATGAAAGTAAACAACAACCAATCAGAACCCTAACAACCACTGGGTGTCTAAAAATGAGACAACAACCAGTCAGAACCATAACAACCACTAATTTTCCTATTCATAAAAAATAACAACAAAAAAATTGCTGTTAATTTTTGTAAATTACTTTCCGACATTGCCAAAAGTGAGAGATTTGAATAGTGCTTTTTTAATCTGTATAAAAAAATTTTGTTATTGTTTATTTATATATGTGATCATGTTATCAGAGTTTTTTAATTATTTTGAAATAAAATTTATAAAAAATGAAGAGTTTTTAAGTACTTTCAAAGGCTGTACATTACAAACATCAATACAGAACACGTTTCCAGTACATGAAAGTAAACAACAACCAATCAGAACCGTAACAACCACTGGGTGTCGAAAAATGAGACAACAACCAGTTAGAACCATAACAACCACTGGGTGTCTAAAAATGAAACAACACCCAGTCAGAACCATAACAACCACTGGGTGTCTAAAAATGAAACAACACCCAGTCAGAACCATAACAACCACTGGGTGTCTATAAATGAAACCACAACCAATCAAAACCAAAACAACCACTGGGTGTCTAAAAATGAAACAAAAACCACTGGGTGTCTAAAAATGAAACAACAACAAATCAGAACCATATTGCCATAACAACCACTGGATGTCTAAAAATGAGACAACAACCAGAACCATAACAACCACTGGGTGTCTAAAAATGAAACAACAACCAACCAGAACCGTAACAACCACTGGGTGTCTAAAAATGAGACAACAACCAGTCAAACCATAACAACCACTGGATGTCTAAAAATGAGACAACAACCAGTCAGAACCATAACAACCACTGGCTGTCTAAAAATGAGACAACAACAAGTCAGAACCATAACAACCACTGGGTGTCTAAAAATGAGACAACGACCAATCAGAACCATAACAACCACTGGGTGTCTAAAAATGAAACAATAACCAATCAGAACCATAACAACCACTGGGTGTCTAAAAATGAGACAACAACCAGTCAAACCATAACAACCACTGGATGTCTAAAAATGAGACAACAACCAGTCCGAACCATAACAACCACTGGCTGTCTAAAAATGAGACAACAACCAGTCAGAACCATAACAACCACTGGGTGTCTAAAAATGAAACAACAACCAACCAGAACCGTAACAACCACTGGGTGTCTAAAAATGAGACAACAACCAGTCAAACCATAACAACCACTGGATGTCTAAAAATGAGACAACAACCAGTCCGAACCATAACAACCACTGGCTGTCTAAAAATGAGACAACAACCAGTCAGAACCATAACAACCACTGGGTGTCTAAAAATGAAACAACAACCGATCAGAACCGTAACAACCACTGGGTGTCTAGAAATGAAACAATAACCAATCAGAACCATAACAACCACTGGGTGTCTAAAAATGAGACAACAACCAGTCAGAACCATAACAGCCACTGGGTGTCTAAAAATGAAATAACAACCAATCAGCACCATAACAACCACTGGGTGTCTAAAAATGAAACAACAACTAATTAGAACCATAACAACCACTGGGTGTCTTAAAATGAAACAACAACCAATCAGAACCATAACAACCACTGGGTGTCTAAAAATGAGACAACAACCAGTCAGAACCATAACAACCACTGGGTGTCTAAAAATGAGACAACAACCAATCAGAACCGTAACAACCACTGGGTGTCTAAAAATGAAACAACGACCAATCAAAACCATAACAACCACAGGGTGTCTCAAAATGAATCAAAAACCACTGGGTGTCTAAAAATGAGACAACAACCAGTCAGAACCATAACAACCACTTGGTGTCTAAAAATGAGACAACAACCAGTCAGAACCAAAACAACCACTTGGTGTCTAAAAATGAAACAACAACCAATCAGAACCGTTACAACCACAGGGTGTCTAAAAATGAGACAACAACCAGTCAGAACCATAACAACCACTGGGTGTCTAACTAGAGGCTCTAAAGAGCCTGTGTCGCTCACCTTGGTCTATGTGCATATTAAACAAAGGACACAAATGGATTCATGACAAAATTGTATTTTGGTGATGGTGATGTGTTTGAAGTTCTTACTTTACTGAACGATTTTGCTTCTTACAATTATATCTATAATGAACTTTGCCCATTAGTAACAGAGAACTATATTTGGTAAAAATTTACATAAATTTACCAAATTAATGAAAATTATTAAAAATTGACTATAAAGGGCAATAACTCCTTAAGGGGTCAATTGACCATTTAGGTCATGTTGACTTATTTGTAGATCTTACTTTGCTGAACATTATTGCTGTTTACAGTTTATCGCTATCTATAATAGTATTCAATATAACCAAAAACGGCAAAATTTCTTTAAAAATTACCAATTGGAGGGCAGCAACCCAACAACCAGTTGTCCAATTCATCTGAAAAATTCAGGGCAGATAGATATTGACTTGATTAACAATTTAACTTCTTGTCAGATTTTCTCTAGATGCTTTGGTTTCATAGTTATAAGCCAAAAACTGCATTTTATCCCTATGTTCTATTTTTAGCCGTGGCGGCCATCTTGGTTGAATGGCCAGGTCATCGGACACATTTTTCAAACTTGATACCCCAAAGATGATTGTGGCCTAGTAGTTTCAGTGGAGATTTTGTAAAAGATACTTAGATTTATGAAAAATGGTTAAAGATTGACTATAAAGGGCAATAACTCCTAAAGGGGTCAACTGACCATTTTGGTCATGTTGACTTATTTGTAGATCTTACTTTGCTGAACATTATTGCTGTTTACAATTTATCTCTATCTATAATAATATTCAAGATAATAACCAAAAACAGCAAAATTTCCTCAAAATTACCAATTCAGGGGCAGCAACTCAACAACCGATTGACCGATTCATCTGAAAATTTCAGGGCAGATAGATCTTGACCTGATAAACATTTTTCTCTAATTCTTCGTCAATTTATCCCTTTCTGCACCCATTGTATAAAAAAAATTTAATCAACGTGTGGTTCGTTTGATCTCAGTACTTCATTGGTTAAAATCCGATTGTGACGTCGAATTTTCTTGCTGTCCTCTGAATTTCCTATTGTGACGACATGAAAAAAGGCGACCATGCCTGACGACGTCACATAGAAAGAACACATCTTTTTGCAGATCATTCGAAAAGAAGGAATAAGTTTGCCTGCATAATGTTAGAAAATCATTAGAGAAACAGATTCCACCACCAAATCTCGTGTAATACGATATTTATCCACTCGAGACAGTTAAATTTTCAATTTTAAAGTCCGAGCCGCCTCTCGATGCAGTGGTGGAATCTATATTTATCCCATGTCAGATTTCCTCAAAATGCTTTGGTTTTTGAGTTATAAGCCAAAAACTGCATTTTACCCCTATGTTCTATTTTTAGCGGTGGCGGCCATCTTGGTTGGTTGACCAGGTCACGCCACACATTTTTTAAACTAGATACCCCAAAGATGATTGTGGCCAAGTTTGGATTAATTTGGCCCAGTAGTTTTAGAGGAGAAGATTTTTGTAAAAGATTACTTTAATTTACGAAAAATGGTTAAAAATTGACTATAAAGGGCAATAACTCCTAAACGGGTCAACTGACCATTTTGGTCATGTTGACTTATTTGTAGATCTTACTTTGCTGAACATTATTGCTGTAAACAGTTTATCTCTATCTATAATAATATTCAAGATAATAACCAAAAACAGCAAAATTTCCTCAAAATTACCAATTCAGGGGCAGCAACCCAACAACCGATTGACCAATTCATCTGAAAATTTCAGGGCAGATAGATCTTGACCTGATAAACATTTTTATCCCATGTCAGATTTCCTCAAAATGCTTTGGTTTTTGAGTTATAAGCCAAAAACTGCATTTTACCCCTATGTTCTATTTTTAGCGGTGGCGGCCATCTTGGTTGGTTGACCAGGTCACGCCACACATTTTTTAAACTAGATACCCCAAAGATGATTGTGGCCAAGTTTGGATTAATTTGGCCCAGTAGTTTCAGAGGAGAAGATTTTTGTAAAAGATTACTTTAATTAACGAAAAATGGTTAAAAATTGACTATAAAGGGCAATAACTCCTAAACGGGTCAACTGACCATTTTGGTCATGTTGACTTATTTGTAGATCTTACTTTACTGAACATTATTGCTGTTTACAGTTTATCTCTATCTATAATAATATTCAAGATAATAACCAAAAACAGCAAAATTACCTCAAAATTACCAATTCAGGGGCAGCAACCCAACAACCGATTGACCGATTCATCTGAAAATTTCAGGGCAGATAGATCTTGACCTGATAAACATTTTTATCCCATGTCAGATTTCCTCAAAATGCTTTGGTTTTTGAGTTATAAGCCAAAAACTGCATTTTACCCCTATGTTCTATTTTTAGCCGTGGCGGCCATCTTGGTTGGTTGACCGGGTCACGCCACACATTTTTTAAACTAGATACCCCAATGATGATTGTGGCCAAGTTTGGTTTGATTTGGCCCAGTAGTTTCAGAGGAGAAGATTTTTGTAAAAGTTAACGACGACGGACGACGACGGACGACGACGGACGACGGACGACGACGACGGACGCCGGACGCAAAGTGATGGGAATAGCTCACTTGGCCCTTCGGGCCAGGTGAGCTAAAAATGAGACAACAACCAGTCAGAACCATAACAACCACAGGCTGTCTAAAAATGAGACAACGACCAATCAGAACCATAACAACCACTGGGTTTCTAAAAATGAAAAAACGACCAATCAGAACCATAACAACCATTTGGTGTCTAAAATTGAGACAACAACCAATCAAAACTATAACAACCACTGGCTGTCTAAAAATGAGACAACAACCAGTCAGAACCATAACAACCACTGGGTGTCTAAAAATGAAACAACAACCAGTCAGAACCATAACAACCACAGGCTGTCAAAAAATGAGACAACAACCAATCAGAACCATAACAACCACTGGGTATCTAAAAATGAGACAACAACCAGTCAGAACCATAACAACCACTGGGTGTCTAAAAATGAGACAACAACCAATCAGAACCATAACAACCACTGGGTATCTAAAAATGAGACAACAACCAGTCAGAACCATAACAACCACTGGGTGTCTAAAAATAAGACAACACCCAGTCAGAACCATAACAACCACTGGGTGTCTAAAAATGAGACAACGACCAATCAAACCATTAAAAAATGGATGTTGGCGATGATAAAATTTAGTAAATGTTTTGACTAGTTTGTAATATCGATATCCCTGGTGTAATAATTTTTCAGTAATACATAAATTTCTCTCGCTTAAATCTAATACGTTGTTACATACAGGAGCGAATTGTACAAGTTGAGATATATAAACACCATAAGAACGTCAACATTTAAAAAATTTAAAAATGGATAATTACCGATAGGAAATGAAAAATCACCTCTTTAAGTTTTATCATGAATTTTGGTATTAAGCTTACCGTTAAAGATATAAATATCAAGATTGGGGAAAGTGCAGTGTTCATTGTTAGTATTACCTTTATTTAAAGTTAGTTCAACACTAGGTTCAACAGGACAATTTTCTTTAGTATACATACTGAAGTCGTCATTATTAAAACCCAATATATCATCCAAATATCTAAAAGTATTGTTAATTTTTAGTATCAGATGTTGTTTCGATGGGTATTTGCTGATCATAGTCATAAATTGTAACTCATAATAATACAAGAACAGGTCCGCAATAAGTGGTGTATTATAATGTATTATACTTTGAAATAAATTAGCTTTTAAAGCACATGCACTTGTCTCAGAAATGTTTTCCCCATATATACCTTAATGTATTAAGGTATATAGGAAATTTTTTCTGAGACAAGTGAATCGATAGGAATAAATAGTTACAACCTGACAATTGATTTCATGCCCAAGTTATACATTTCAACGCATTGACATAAAACACCCAAGTTATGTGTTTCGCCTTGTCATTCATTAACAGGATTGCCTGTGTTTCAAACTGTTAATTTCGTCACTTAGACCACAAGTTGTTTACGTCTATGTCCTTTGTTATATGGAGGTCTGTTCTCATTTGCAATCTTTATCGATCATAGATTGTAAGAAAATGGCATAAAACACACCAACATAATAACTCTTGTATATAAAGAACAATAACTCATATCAGTTGGCCATGCTCATCGATCAATACTTGCAAGTAAAACTTGGTTTTATGACTAATTTATACTGTGTACC
Source organism: Mytilus edulis (assembly GCF_963676685.1). Taxonomy (NCBI): domain Eukaryota; kingdom Metazoa; phylum Mollusca; class Bivalvia; order Mytilida; family Mytilidae; genus Mytilus; species Mytilus edulis. Next base: position 21,820,568 of record NC_092345.1, read on the forward strand.
GTTTTCTCTATTGGCTCGTTTGTTTATTTCGCTGTTTCATATGTAAATGTACTTTTTATGCTAAACACAGTTTCCCTGTCATTTAGCTTTTCCAATTTCACGATATAAATGCACGAATCCGATATATGCCTACCTTGGACATCCCCCCTCCCCCGACTGCATGCTTACAAACATGTCATTTTCCCGTTTACGGTTTCTGATAAGTTGATTTGACTTGAACAGACTAAAACTGTAACAAAAGCAACATTCTTGTTAAGTTTTACGATGATCGGAGAAAAAATGCGATATCAGAAAAACTTTGAGGTTTTGAACTCAAAATGAAACATTTTCAGCGCAAAAATGGTGTAAAACTTGTATGCGTTTTAAATTTTGGTACTAAATTTAAATTTCAATCTTTATTTTCTTTATAATCAAGCTATATTCAGTCCACCAACAATCACTTTATTTTTATAGAGCTGACCAGTCAACTGATAGATTTTTTAAAATATTTAGCAAAATGGAATTCGTACCAACATCGTACATATGTCTATAAATATTCGTACCAACATCGTACATATGTCTATAAATATTCGTACCAACATCGTACATATGTCTATAAATATTCGTACCAACATCGTACATATGTCTATAAATATACGTTCTTTAAACGATGACGCCTTGGACGACTTTCAATATGTAATCTTCTATATTTACAAGAAAATTATAACAAAATATGGTTTAATAAAACATGTATAACAAATATCATAAAATCTCTAATACGGAACATAAAAACAGCAAAATTAGACAGTAAAAATTGATAAAATTCTGTAAAATGCATATATGTACATTGGAGATACATTTTTTTATAGTATATTCACGTCAATATCATTTAAACAGAGCTCGTATATATGTAGGACTCCAAAGTGCGATGGTACTATAAAGTGCGATGATCACGCTAAAGTGCGATGGTCTACGCTAAAGTACGATGGTGTGTCACGCTAAAGTGCGACGGCTGTTTGTTCGCTAAAGTACGATGGTCTATCACGTTAAAGTGCGATGGACCAAAAGGGTAATGTTAAAGGGCTTAAAACTTTTAAAAAACACGGATGTTAATAAATAGTCTATTTGCAAAAACTAGTATGCTAATGTTTTATAACATATGTGATAGGCTTTATAATGTACAGCTAGGCTTAAGTGATTGTTTCTGAATTTAAAAGACCGACCACGTGATAATTGTTAAAATGGTAAAAGGTGTGACAAAAATTTATATATCCTTTGTATGATTTTTTTTTTAAATTCGGGCGTATAAAATATTTTGATAAATAGCGTAGCTTACAGTTCGCATGTGTATCCCTCATGTGAACATCTCCCCTTAAAATCGTCATTGAAAATTACAAATACAAAATTCGTTCATTGTGTAACATTTATTTGTTTAAATCTTAGTTGAAATGAGAAATACAAGGTTCTCCGAGCTTTTTCTTTTTTCGCAGTGAGTACAAATACAGGTTGTATTTTCCTATACAATGTACAAAATAATGTTTTAGTGGACAATTTATGATTCACACATGAAAACATGTACCTTTATTTTACCGACTTTAATTTTCAATAAAATCGACAATATTTTAACGGGGACCGCATTTATAGTAAACTGCAACATAAACAATGATTGCAATGTATGCTTATACTTTTGTATCTGTATAATAGTAAAATGGTCGACTGCAGGACACATGTCCTTCTTCTAGCACCCGGAGAGAAAAAAAAAACATTTGCCTCAGCCGACAAAGAACGGTTAGGTTTAAATTAAGTAAGTCATGGACATTTGGTTTAAAATGGTTAATCAAATATTCTACATATATCTTTCGGCATGTTCATTTTGTGTGTGTGTGTAAATAAACGACTGTTCACGTCATAATCCATAGTACGTTTATTACATCTATACATTCGCGGACCATCGCACTTTAGCGTGTGTAGGCATCGCACTTTAGCGTATACCATCGCACTTTGGCATGACCATCGTATTTTAGCGCCCCCCTCGCACTTTAGAGTCCTACATATACATGTAGACAGATAAACGCATTATACTTAATATTAAGGGATAGTACATTGTATGTTTTTCTTTTTTTCCAGCTAGTATTTTTTATTTAATTTTCTGTAAAGGATGGTTGCAATTAATGTTTTCTAAAAATATTACATTTTCCACCAATGAAATGTAAGAGTGTAACATAAATGTGTACAGTTTTCAACCATTGATTCTCCGGTATTCTCAGGCGGTGATTCACATTTGAAACCACATTGTCCTGTTGCTTCTTGCGTTATATTGAAGCCTTTCTCTTTCAAGTCAAAAGTAACACAATTCATCACGTCCTTTTCTGTTGTAGATTTATTTCTCCATGGACCAAACGTCACGTCACTCAATCTTTCGGGTCGGTTTTTTGACTTGGAGAAACAAATATGATTTTTATCAAAATTCTGAAGTTTTCTCTTTTTTGTCTTTGCAAACAATACAATGAGCAACGATGTGGTTGTTTCGGTATTCTTGGTGCTACATTCTTTAATCCTATCCAATATGGAGTTAATTATTTTATGGTAGCCAGTAAATTGAGCTCTGTATGTCTCTCGATGGATCTGTGCTAGCAGTGCCGGGCTTAGTTCAAGTTGCTCCACCATTCCGTGAAGCCCAAAGTAGACTGCTTCGCGATATATTGTTGTTGCTAAGTTCGGTGGTGGAAGCTCCCCATACCTCAAATAATTCAAAACATATACGAAATTGTCCCCATCAGCATCTATGAAGTAGCGTCCGTCTTGATCTTTTATCGCTTGATAATTTCCACTGAACATAGCACTTAGCATTGTGTCCTTGCTTTTGGTTAATGTAAGCAAGCTAGTCGTAAAATGTCGTCCACCCACGTTTAACTCTACTACATCTGGAAACTGGAACAAGAAATAACTTATTTTAGAATGTAATAGGTAAAATGATTTTAGAAAACAATATATCAAAAAATATTTTTTTGCAAAAACCATTCACTTTTAAACTTACGTTGTTGTTTAATATTAATTCACAATGTGCAGCTTAATAAATTAGTTAAATTTTAGTTCAATTATAAAAACAAAAATCCGTAATATTAGGAATTACAACTAGTCAAAAAGAAAAAGAAAAGGAGGAAATACAAATGTGGTTTGGAAATAACAATCCAATATGACACTCCCACGCGAATAAAGTGTGACATGCATGTTACTTTCGCATGGTAGTGGTGGTGAGGGTTTTTGGGGCGGAGAGTGGAATGCCATATGCAACTTGCTTGTGTTTGTGTTCTATCAAATGAAACTTTCCAAAACTCACGAAAATCTACGTATATATGGTTTACAAAATAAGGTGTAAAGGTAAAAAATATTAAACAGAGAAAAGATACCTTATGATAAAGAGACAATCAAAATACAAATATACGTGTATGCAATGTATATCTTATCGATAAATTCTTGAAAATTTTAACCCAAAAAATCTATATATTATTGCCAAAGATCAAAACAATTAATGCCATTGTAAGAGTATTATTAACGATCACGATTAATTGAAGAAAAAAAACATTTATGTTCGCAGTAACGTGTCAAAACATGAGATTATGTGTTTTTATAGTATCATTAGTTGAAAACATACAACATTCAATAGTATTACGTAATAATTCATGTTACTGTAGGCAACATATATTTGTTTAATTTCCCTGACCCATTGGTGATTTGAAAATAGTACTAAATTTGTGTAAAAACGGTGCAGCTTATTTCACAATATATTCCCCTTTTTTAAATGAACTAAAAATGTGTATTGTAATATATTGTAGGTGTGGTTAAATGAATTATAGTATCTACAAATACACAGCATATGCAAATACTCAAGCTATGAATACTTTACTTTAATCTGATAAAAAAAAAAAAGTAAATTAAAACTTGGTAGGGAGACGATGGTTTCAAATCAAAAGTGATGTGTTTTGTGTATTCATAGATAAAATTATATGTATGTATATGAACAACATGATAACATAAAATATTGCGTAATGGGTCGTTTTCACTTCCCTAGTTTATCTAGTTTGTAGCGATTATGCAAGTCTTGTTAAATATTTGATTATGATATAGAAATCTAAAATGCATGTACAATATATTTCAATTACTTACCGATTGAGATTCTGTCATATTTCATCGATTTAATTTGTTTATATAGGATGGAAAATTACTGAATCAACGCCATGCGATAGATGTTTGTAAACAAATATCATGTGATCCAATTGGTAATCACGTGATAATATCCGAACTATCACGGTAAACTCAGAAAAATGAAACATTAATGTACTATTCTTCCGACTGGTCCGTGTAACACTTAGGCAGCAACCATTTGATTCTCTAAAGGGGGGGCTATGTTTTTTTTTGAAAAAAAAAGTTTGTTTCCAGTTTTTGGAGAAAAAAATAATTTGTTTTTGATTCTGAGGACCTTGCAAGGTATGCACATATCAAATTTAGTTATCCTATTACTTATAATAAGAGAGAATTCAACATTACAAAAAATTTGAACTTTTTTTTCAAGTGGTCACTGAACCATGAAAATGAGGTCAAGGACATTGGACATGAGACTGAAGGAAACTTCGTAACAAAAAGCATCTATATACAAAGTATGAAGCATCCAGGTCTTCCACCTTCTAAAATATAAAGCTTTTAAGAAGTGAGCTAACGGATCACTATCCCTATGTCGAGCTTTCTGCAACAAAAGTTGCAGGCTCGACAAAAAACCATAGCCCCCCCCCCCCCCCAGAAAATGTTTTAAAAAGTTAATTTTAGATATTTGAAATTTTGATATAAGTTTTAAACAAGAGTGCACACACTGAAATGTCTCGCCTTATATACTAATCATTGATATTATGTTGATAGTCCTAAGTATAAAGCTAAGCTTTATTACAACTGTCACATAAACTTAACATTAACCAAGATAACTGAACAAAGACCGATGAACCTTGAAAATGAGGTCAAGGTCAGATGAACCATGCCAGGCAGACAACTACAGCTAACAATGCTTCTATTCAACATATATATTTGACCCATTACTGATAGTTTAAGAAAAATAGACCAAAACACAAAACATAACACTGTGCAATGAACCGTGAAAATGAGGTCACGGTCAAATAAAACCTGCGCGACTGACATAAAGATTATACACCTATTGACTGGGTGTGAGGGTAATAGCAAGTTTGTTGTCCCTGAGGTACCAACTATTGCTCGAGGCAAAGCCGAGAGCAATAGTTGGTATGCGAAGGGACAACAAACTTGCTATTACCCGCACACCCAGTCATTAGGTGTTTTATTATACTGAACAACACAGCCATTAAGTATTTTATATATATACCAAATAACTAATTTTCTAAAAGTGTATATATATCATTTGCAAGAAAACAAAAATATCACATAACTTTATATGCACATGATGAACTATACTTTTTTATAATTCGTTTTGTATTAATAAATATTTCATTAATTTCAATCAAGACTAGAAATACTTGCTTGTGTTAAACTTTCTGTGCTTATAACAAATTCTAGCTAAAATACACCAAACGCAAATTCACTTTTAATATACGGAGAGCGAACCCATATTAAGGATAAGGTACTACATTTTAGATCTTTAAAAAAATCCCCATGAAGATTTTTTCTTCTTTTTTATGATTGCTTCTTATAAGTGAAATTACAATCAACACAAACAGATCCCACCGTTTCAATATTAGCGGGAGTTTGACGTTGCAAAGCATACGTAACCAAGCAGAGTAGTCAATGACATCATTGTCGTCCAATGAAAAATAAGCATGAAAAAGTACGGGAAAGATGATTATGAAACTATTCACCGGGGCAATAGTCTTTGAAACTATTGAATGGCAAATGGTTCTGTGGAATGAAATAGCACAACTATTTCATTACTTTTGATATAGAAAAAACACACTGAAGTATAATAACATAAAATATTTCCATACACCAAATATAGTTGACCTATGGCATTTAATATTAGATAAAAAGACCAAAACTTAAAAACTTAACTTTGACCACTGAACCATGAAAATGAGGTCAAGGTCACATGACATCTGCCTGCTAGACATGTATAGTTTACAATCATTCTATACAACAAATATAGTAGACCTATTGCATATAATATGAGAAAAACAGACCAAAACACAAAAATTTAACTATAACCACTGAACCATGAAAATGAGGTCAAGGTCAGATGACATCTGCCAGTTGGACATGTACACCTTACAGTCCTTCCATAGACTGAATATGCTAGCCCTATTGCTTATAGTATCTGAGATATGGACTTGACCACCAAAACTTAACCTTGTTCACTGATCCATGAAATGAGGTCGAGGTCAAGTGAAAACTGTCTGACAGACATGAGGACCTTGCAAGGTACGCACATACCAAATATAGTTATCCTATTACTTATAATAAGAGAGAATTCAACATTACAAAAAATTTGAACTTTTTTTTCAAGTAGTCACTGAACCATGAAAATGAGGTCAAGGTTATTGGACATGTGACTGACGGAAACTTCGTAACATGAAGCATCTATATACAAAGTATGAAGCATCCAGGTCTTCCACCTTCTAAAATATAAAGCTTTTAAGAAGTGAGCTAACACCGCCGCCGCCGCCGGATCACTATCCCTATGTCGAGCTTTCTGCAACAAAAGTTGCAGGCTCGACAAAAAATTGTGCAACACTTATTGAATTGTTAAAATTTGAAATTTTTAAAAAGTTTTGAAATTTTGAAATTTTCACCAACTTGATAATTAGAATTTTAAAATACTAAATATCGTTTTTCAATTTGATAGTTTAGATATTTGATTAAATTTAAAAGTATTAATTGAAACATGCAGTGTGGCACCGTTAAAGTCCACAATTCCTCTTAAGTCCACAACACCGCTAAAGTCCACAACAATTTTACGCTTAAGTCCACAACGCCGTTAAAGTCCACAAAAAAACACGATTAAAGACCACAATAACAACTTCCGCTAAAGTCCACAAAAAAGCACCGTTAAAGTCCAAACGTCTTTTTTTTTATTATCAAAAGATCAATTTTCTGTTTCTTACACCTGATATTGTAGATTTAATTAAAAGCATGGTCTTTTGTTCTTAGAAAGTATATCTTGTCAGCATAAATTATATTTTTGATGAATGAAAAGATTATAGTATCACCAAAAATTTGCGATTTTTTATCAATCAAACAGACAACATTTCGGAAAAGTTATCTAGCTATTATACTTTTTTTATTCTTTAGTAAACATTTGTTCATCCACAAGAAACTCCAACATAGCGTTCTCTTTATGTATATGCTGGAGACATAATTTGGAGCCTATATTTGACATTTAAATTTTCTTTGCAAATATCTATAAAACATAAGATGTCCATTCAGTGTCTAGTAGGTTCTGCAGCAGCCAAAACGGTCCGTAAATCTCAAAAATATACTTTGAACCATCATGTTCTTGTTTGAAAGCAAAATAATGATAAAGAATACCTCACATTCATGCATTTTGTGGTGCTCAGCAGATTTCCATCACTCATTAGTTTCCATGTTTGTTTTGTTTTCAAAAAGATCCAGATGCTCCGCAGGGCGCAGCTATATACGACCTCAGAGGTTGAACCCTGAACAGTTGGGGCAAGTATGGACACAACATTTAAGCTGGATTCAGCTCTAAATTTGGATTGTGATTAAATAGTTGACACAGCATAGGTTTCTGACACAGAATGAATGTGGTCCAATATGAACTTAAAATATTTTTTTTGTCTTTGAGCAATTCACTATGCTGTTGAATATTAATCCTCTCAAAAAAATGTTTGAAGAAATTTTCTTTTTATTTATGAAATCTGAAATGAGAAAAATTTACCCCCCCCCCCCCATTTTTTTTTTCACATCCCCCTTTCCTTTTTCAAAACTGATCTCAATTCAAATTACTAATGGAGTTTGCAACAATAACTACTCATTTAAATACATCATAAAATATTAAAATGTAAAATAAAGTGCTTGTTATCACTGAATGGTAAAGATTGTTTTAATTTATCAGTTGGTAGTAAAAGTGAATATACATTGTATATTGTATAAAACAAGAGGCTCTCAAGAGCCTGAATCGCTCACCTGAATTTTTTTGGTTTAATCTCTCATCAATGATTATTTTGGCTTTTCAATTTATTTAAATGTTCTTTGAATCGTCCTATTTTCTTCAAAAGCAAAAAGAAATCATTTTCTCCTGTTCTATTTTAGCCATAGGAGCTATGTTTCTTGACATACAAGGAAATGAAATATAAAATTTATACTAGATACTCTGAAACTCTGAAACTCATTCAGCCTAAGTTTGGCTGAAATTGATACAGCAGTTTCATAAGAGAAGATTTTTTAAAGTAAGTCAACATGGTGAACAAATTGTGAAAAAAGTCTTTAAAGGGCAATAACTCCTAAACAGGTCAATTGACAATTTTGGTCAAATTAACTTATTTGTAGATCTTACTTTGCTGATCATATTTGCTGTTTACAGTTTATCTTTATCTATAATAATATTCAAGATAATGATCAAAAACTGCAAAATTTCCTTAAAATTACCAATTAAGTGGCAGCAACCCAACAATTGGATGTTTGATTCATCTGAAAATTTCAGGGCTGATAGATATTGACCTAATGAACATTTTTACTCCATGTCAGATTTGCTCTTAATGCTTTCGTTTTTTAGATATAAGCCAAAAACTGCATTTGACCCCTATGTTCTATTTTAAGTAACGGCGGCCATGTTTTTTGACGGATCAAAAATCAAAGCACACACTTTGTGCAGGATAATCTAAGGAACAACCATGCTAAGTTTTAACCAAATCCATTCAGTAGTTTCAGAGGAGAAGATTTTTTAAAGTTAGCAAATATGATGAACAAATTGTGAAAAATTGTCATTAAAGGACAATAACCCCTTAAGGGGTCAATTGACAATTTTGGTCAAATTAACTTGTTTGTAGATCTTACTTTGCTGATCTTTTTTGCTGTTTACAGTTTATCTTTATCTATAATAATATTCAAGATAATGACCAAAAACTGCAAAATTTCCTTAAAATTACCAATTAAGTGGCAGCAACCCAACAATGGTTTGTTTGATTCATCTGAAAATTTCAGGGCTGATAGATCTTGACCTAATGAACATTTTTACTCCTGTCAGATTTGCTCTAAATGCTTTCGTTTTTGAGATATAAGCCAAAAACTGCATTTGACCCCTATGTTCTATTTTAAGTAACGGCGGCCATGTTTTTTGACAGATCAAAAATCAAAGCACACACTTTGTGCAGGATAATCTAAGGAACAATCATGCTAAGTTTTAACCAAATCCATTCAGTAGTTTCAGAGGAGAAGATTTTTTAAAGTTAGCAAATATGATGAACAAATTGTGAAAAATTGTCAAAGGACAATAACCCCTTAAGGGGTCAATTGACAATTTTGGTCAAATTAACTTATTTGTAGATCTTACTTTGCTGATCTTTTTTGCTGTTTACAGTTTATCTTTATCTATAATAATATTCAAGATAATGACCAAAAACTGCAAAATTTCCTTAAAATTACCAATTAAGTGGCAGCAACCCAACAATGGTTTGTTTGATTCATCTGAAAATTTCAGGGCTGATAGATCTTGACCTAATGAACATTTTTACTCCATGTCAGATTTGCTCTAAATGCTTTCGTTTTTGAGATATAAGCCAAAAACTGCATTTGACCCCTATGTTCTATTTTAAGTAACAGCGGCCATGTTTTTTGACGGATCATAAATCGAAGCGCACATTTTGTGCAGGATATACTAAGGAACAATCATGTTAAGTTTCATTCAAATCCATTCAGTAGTTTCAGAGGAGAAGATGTTTGAAAAATTGTTAACGACGACAGACGACGACGACGTCGACAACGACGGACGCCAAGTGATGAGAAAAGCTCACATGGCCTTTTAGGCCAGGTGAGCTAACAATGATTTAAGTTGATTCAACTACTATTCTGGACAAAGAAAGACAACTCCAATCACATGAAAATTTCTTGCTATTGCACAATATTGTGCAATTAGATATTTCTTGCTATTGCGCAATACTGTGCAATTGAAAATATTTGCAATTGCACAATACTGTGCAATTGAAGATTTCTTGCTATTGCGCAATACTGTGCAATTGAAAATTTCTTCTTATTGCACAATATTGTGCAATTGAAGATTTCTTGCTATTGCTGAATACTGTGCAATTGAAAATTTCTTGCTATTGCACAATACTTAATATAATAATTTTTGATCCTGATTTGAACCAACTTGAAAACTGGGCCCATAATCAAAAATCTAAGTACATGATTAAATTCAGCATATCAAAAAAGCCAAAAAATTCAAGTTTTATTAAAATCAAACTTAGTTTAATTTTGGACCCTTTGATATTTAATGTAGACCAATTTGAAAACGGGACTAAAAATTAAGAATCTACATACACAGTTAGATTTGGCATATCAAAGAACCACAATTATTCAATTTTTGATGAAATCAAACAAAGTTTAATTTTGGACCCAGATTAAGACCAACTTGAAAACTGGGCCAATAGTAAAAAATCTAAGTACATTTTTAGATTCAGCATATCAAAGAACCCCAAGTATTCAATTTTTGTTAAAATCAAACTAAGTTTAATTTTGGACCCTTTGGACCTTAATGTAGACCAATTTGAAAACGGGACCAAAAGTTAAGAATCTACATACACAGTTAGATTCGGCATACCAAAGAACCCCAATTATTCGATTTTTGATGAAATCAAACCAAGTTCAATTTTGGACCCTTTGGGCCCCTTATTCCTGAACTGTTGGGACCAAAACTCCCAAAATCAATCCCAACCTTCCTTTTGTGGTCATACCTTGTGTTTAAATTTCATAGATTTCTATTTACTTATACTAAAGTTATGGTGCGAAAACCAAGAATAATGCTTATTTGGGCCCTAATTCCTAAACTGTTGGAACCAAAACTCCCAAAATCAATCTTAACCTTCCTTTTGTGGTCATAAACCTTGTGTCAAAATTTCATAGATTTCTATTTACTTAAACTAAAGTTAGAGTGCAAAAACCAAGAAAATGCTTATTTGGGCCCTTTTTGGCCCCAATACCTAAAATGTTGGGACCAAAACTCCCAAAATCAATCCCAACCTTCTTTTTGTGGTCATAAACCTTGTGTTAAAATTTCATAGATTTCTATTCACTTTTACTAAAGTTAGAGTGTGAAAAACTGAAAGTATTCGGACGAAGACGACGCCAACGTGATAGCAATATACGACGAAAAATTAAAATGTTTGCGGTCGTATAAAAAGTATTACAACACTTCCATTGAAAACAATGTTAAATGACATGATTGTAGAATGTGTATAATTTGGGTTTTACCAAATACTTTTAATCCGTTTATAGTATGCAAGTTAATTTGTCTTATTAACTTACATTTCAGGCAAACTTAAGACTAGAGAGACGCATCATTAGAAAATTTATTCAAGCTTTGTCTGGTCTTCTATACCGACATTCAATATAAGTAATTTTCACAGCAAACTTAATATCCGATACAGACAATAAATGTTGAACTAGTCATTTCAAACAGTTCTGACATCAAGGGTGACTGGGTAATAGAAATATGGTCACTTGGTCTTCTCCCGACCGGCAGTAAAACGCATGCCAAAGTGTATCCTCCGTTTGGCTGTGCGGGATGTATCAAGTTCGCAGTAATGTCCGGTCAGAATGGGGATTTTAAATCTGATGCCTCGTGTAAAGAGATTGCCAGGCTCTTTGCACGTTAAGAACCCTTGCAATAACTCATTGAGGGGTCTGTAGGGGGCCTGTTGCAAGGCAAAGTTACTGTCACTATCCAAAATACCCTCATTTTTCCAGTGGCAGTCCAAATTTCCCTGACCATCATCCCAATTGGCCTCTATTATGACAAGACCTACCTATTGTATTTATTGTGAAATCGTTCTCGTCCTGAATATGCATGAAATATTTGCCACTGGACGTTAAGCAACCAACAATCAATCAAACAGTTCTGAATTAGTTTAATGCTTAAAAAATCTGTATTTATTGCAGAGTTAATGTTTTGGAAAAAATGAGTCCTGCAAAATTTACATTTTTTGTGAAAAGCGTGAAAAACAATTTTTGTGCAGCTGTTATGTCCTATCCATGTAGCATTAATATTGGATGAAAAGTTAGTTAATACCATGAATTCAATTTAAAACCTTAAATGGATTAAAAGTATTTGGTAAAACCCAAATTATACACATTCTACAATCATGTCATTTTACATTGTTTTCAATAGCAGTGTTGCAATACTTTTTTTCTAGGTGTATAGTTTAACTAGAGGCTCTCAAGAGCCTGTATCGCTCACCTGATTCTACTTGGGTTTTTGAAATCATATGAAAAAATATAAAATTTGGCTAAAAGTGACAACACAACCTCATTGATAAGGAAAGGAACATGTTTAATTTCATTCAAAAGTCCCCCACTGGCGGCCATCTTGGATGGCGGATCGGCTACAAAGTAACAACACTTGGACAGCACCTCATAAGGAACATTCATGCCATGTTTGGTTTTATTCCATTCAGTGGTTCTCTAAAAGAAGTCATTTGTATGCATTTCCCATAGGGTCCTATGTTAAACTAAGTCCCCTGCTGGCGGCCATCTTGGATGATGGATCTGCTACAAAGTAACAACACTTGGTCAGCACCTCATAAGGAACATTCATGCAATGTTTAGTTTTATTCCATTCAGTGGTTCTCTAAAAGAAGTCATTTGTATGCATTTCCAATAGGGTCCTATGTTAAACTAAGTCCCTGCTGGCGGCCATCTTAAATAATGGATCGGCTACAAAGTAACAACACTTGGTCAGCACCACATTAGGAACATTCATGCCATGTTTGATTTCATTCCATTCAGTGGTTCTCTAAAAGAAGTCATTTGTATGCATTTCCCATAGGGTCCTATGTTAACTAAGTCCCCCGCTGGCGGCCATCTTGGATGATGGATTGGCTACAAAGTAACAACACTTGGTCAGCACCACATTAGGAACATTCATGCCATGTTTGATTTCATTCCATTCAGTGGTTCTCTAAAAGAAGTCATTTGTATGCATTTTCCATAGGGTCCTATGTTAAACTAAGTCCCCCGCTGGCGGCCATCTTGGATGATGGATCGGCTACAAAGTAACAACACTTGGTCAGCACCCCATAAGGAACATTCATGCTATGTTTGGTTTTATTCCATTCAGTGGTTCTCTAAAAGAAGTCATTTGTATGCATTTCCCATAGGGTCCTATGTTAAACTAAGTTCCCGGCTGGCGGCCATCTTGGATGATGGATCAGCAACAAAGTAACACCACTTGGTCAGCACCTCATAAGGAACATTCATGCCATGTTTGGTTTCATTCCATTCAGTGGTTCTCTAGAGGAAGTCATTTGTATGCATTTCCCATAGGGTCCTATGTTAAACTAAGTCCCCCACTGGCGGCCATCTTGGATGATGGATTGGCAACAAAGTAACAACACTTGGTCAGCACCTCATAAGGAACATTCATGCCATGTTTGGTTTCATTCAATTCAGTGGTTCTCTAAAAGAAGTCATTTGTATGCATTTCCCATAGGGTCCTATGTTAAACTAAGTCCCCCGCTGGCGGCCATCTTGGATGATGGATCGGCTACAAAGTAACAACACTTTGTCAGCACCCCATAAGGAACATTCATGCTATGTTTGGTTTTATTCCATTCAGTGGTTCTCTAAAAGAAGTCATTTGTATGCATTTCCCATAGGGTCCTATGTTAAACTAAGTCCCCGGCTAGCAGCCATCTTGGATGATGGATTGGCAACAAAGTAACAACACTTGGTCAGTACCTCATAAGGAACACTCATGCCTTGTTTGGTTTCATTCCATTCAGTGGTTCTCTAAAAGAAGTCATTTGTATGCATTTCCCATAGGGTCCTATGTTAAACTAAGTCCCCCGCTGGCGGCCATCTTGGATGATGGATCGGCTACAAAGTTACAACACTTGGTCAGCACCTCGTAAGGAACATTCATGCCATGTTTGGTTCCATTCCATTCAGTGGTTCTCTAGAAGAAGTTCAAAATGTAAATTGTTAACGACGACGACGACGACGGACGCCAAGTGGTGAGAAAAGCTCACTTGGCCCTTCGGGCCAGGTGAGCTAAAAACTAACCTTCACATCTTGTTGTTGGTTTATAATTAATACATTGTTTTGATAAAGCATAAAATAATGCTGTATTTTTACTATCAGAGTGTATGTATGGTGGGTTTGATTTCATATATTGAAGGTGAGTGTCTATTATAGTCAGCCATCAATTTCACAGAGTTAATGTGCATCTTTATGGAAAGTCTGTTTCTATCCTAGTTTTTCAAAGCAGGAAATAAAATAAGATTAAAATTGTTTTTTTTTTATTTTCTCATCAAAGAGTCTATTTCTTAGCGCCAGTCTTCTTTTGGCTACCAGCTTTTCTAACTGTGACTGGTCTCTGACTTCTTATAATGGCACTTGCTCTTCTGACAGCAGCCTGAAATAATAATAAAACACATCAGGAACATGTGAGAAAAATAGAAAATAACAGGATATTACATTTAATGTAGTGATTTCAACAACACTTATGGTTATTCATTGGTGGGGAACACGTTTGAAGTAGTTGGATTCTAAAAACAAGAATGTGTCCTCAGTACACGAATGCCCCACTCGCACTATCATTTTCTATGTTCAGTGGACCGTGAAATTGGGGTAAAATCTCTAATTTGGCATTAAAATTAGAAAGATCATATCATAGGGAACATGTGTACCAAGTTTGAAGTCGATTGGACTTCAACTTCATCAAAAACTACCTCGACCAAAAACTTTGACCTGAAGCGGGACAGACGGACGAACGAACGAACAGACGAACGAACGAACGGACGAACGAACGCACAGACCAGAAAACATAATGCCCCTCTACTATCTTAGGTGGGGCATAAAAAAAGATCATCAACGCTATCAAAGAAAGTCTGAGGGAAAATTTTAGTGATCTGTATCAACAGCAATTTCTGCTTTTAAATAGACACTAGATACTAGGTAAGAGTGGCATATGTAATAGTTATATATCAAGCATAATTGCAAGTTCAATTTCTAACAAATAAACTAAATCTTGAGTGATTGCTCAATTTTCAGTGGCAAATATTTTATGCATATTTAGAGCGAACAAATAAAATAGCAATTAACTAGTTATGTAAATTTTGATCCATTGTTTTCCTAGGGAATTCTTTTGAACTAATAAACTACAGTGATGCCTACCTATCTTGAAGTGTTTTTGTGATATTTTGGCTTCATACCAACAGGTGTTGTCAGTTTTTTTTGTTTTTTTAAATGGACTTGGCATTCATAAGAACAAATTTTGCAGTTCAGTGACTTCCCTCGGACATTTTTCTGAATCTAATTAATTTATTTTCCATGAAAAATAGTACAAACCATTTTAAGATCTTTCCTGTATCTTTTATTTCTAATAAGTGTTCTGATGGAAGCCATTGTTCTCCTGGCACCTTTCTTCAGTTCTACTCTGGTGTAGGTTTTGTTTGGTTTTCTGTAGCCTTCAATAAAAATTCAACAATTACAATTTATCTGGCTTATCATTCAATACAAAATCTTTTTGTAAACTGACCTGTTCAATGGGGTAATTCTCAATATAACTAGCCGACCTATTGCACATGCTACTGGTAAATTAATTCTGCAAATTTTCAGACCCTTTGGATGAAAATATTTCCTGTTTGACTGATGTACATGTATCCTACTGAATAATTTTGTTTATGCTATTATCATACTTTGTTTTGCTAAAAGAAATATTTTACCCCTAAATATATATTTGAATATTTTTTTTCAAGAAAGGAAAGGTTCTAGTATTGAGATATAAAATAGCAATAAGTACTCAGATGTACAAATTTACCTTCTTTAAGTTTAAAGATTGTAATAAAGTTTTACAAATGTCTCAGGAAACAGGGGTGATAACAAAGTAAGGTTTATCTGCAGTCTGCACAAACAAATTACAAGTTAGATTACAATATATTCTTGAATAATGATGAGTGAAACAACTAAATTACTTTGAATGCAAAAAATGAAACTGGCCTGTATTAGCGGGTGTCATGACCTTACTTGGGTATTTTTTGTTCATTGATTCGAAAGGCCACTGCCAGGCCATTCTGTAATTCGTTTTTTACTCAAATCATAGAAATGATGGCGTGCGATAGTTGGGTATTTATTATCAATAATCAAAACAAATGTTGAAATACGTGTATCAATATAATGTAGTCAAAATAGCACATTTAACTTTTTCAAGAGACTTGGCAATGATGACAACAATAACGAGATGTCTATGCCCAGACACATCAGTTTTGTCATGTTCAAGAACAATATAAATATTCTACTAAGACCTCTGGCATCTGCATTAATAGTTTCTTTTCTTCAGTCCAACTTACCTTTGCTATTTTTTGTAATCATGACCACACCTTTACCATCTTTAGCTGGCTCAACACCAACAGTTTTTCGGTTAACTAAACCATTATAACGGAAGCAATTCTTTGCTTTAAGATTATTGGGTTCCTGAAAAATAGAATTACATGTTGAGACATATATGGTTATAATTTTAGGCCTTCATACAGCATACAAGAGTTATGTATTTAAAATCTATCTTACTACATTTTAACTGTTTTATTATTTTCACAGAAAGAGATCTGTAGCAAAAATACCAGGTAAAAAGCACAAAATGATAGCCTTCTGTTTGATGATCCAGAATTATCATCAATTTCAATGCCACTGCATCAGTCAAACAAGTAAGCTTGTTATATTCATTGTGATAACTTCACTCCCATAAGAGGTGTCAATAACTTAAGTCATCACTTGCAGAGGCACTGAAACCAGAGTTTAAAATAGAAAATGTAAAAGGTCTGAGGTACTTTTAAACAAGTATGGTTAAAGTGGCACCACCAAAAATAAAACTTGATCTGTATTTTGTGTTAAAATGAATAAGCATTGTGTTTAAGATTCAAAATATTTGGTTGCAGCAAACTTAAGTTGGAGAACAAACAAGAGGCTGTCAGAGCGACAGCAAACCGGATTTATTCATATTTATTCGTGTCCTGGTATTTTTCAATATCACAAGAACAATAACTGATGAACGGTGAAAGTGAAAATCTTCAATATCAGACTTGACCTCCATTTTGTCATCAGTTACAACATATTAAAATTTGAAAAGCTTTGCTTGAATGGTTCATTTGTAAATGCAACAACATGACTGGAAACACCATTTTTTAATCTTTCAAGAACCATAACTCCTTAACAGTAAAAGTCAAAATTGTCATTATTGAACTTGACCTCCATTTTGTCATCAGTAACAACATATTAAAATTTTAAAAGCTTTGGTTGAACGGTTTATGAGTAAATGCACGGACAGGACTGGAAACACCATTTCTCAATCTTTCAAGAACCATAACTCCAGAACCATAAAAGTCAAAATTGTCATTATTGAACTTGACCTCC
This sequence comes from Mytilus edulis, assembly GCF_963676685.1. NCBI lineage: Eukaryota > Metazoa > Mollusca > Bivalvia > Mytilida > Mytilidae > Mytilus > Mytilus edulis. The sequence continues at coordinate 21,838,142 of NC_092345.1, forward strand.
ATTTTGTTGTCAGTAACAACATATTAAAATTTTAAAAGCTTTGGTTAAACAGTTCATGAGAAAATGCACAGACAACATTTGGCTGCCGCCTGCCAGACCAGCCACCTGAACGCCCGCTGTACATCCCCAAATCAATAACAGACATTTTTGTCACAAAAATCCAGTTAAAAACAATTTGGCTGCCGCCCGCCCGACCAGCCACCTACCCGGACGCTGTACATTCCCAAATCAATAACAGACATTTTTTGTCACAAAAATCCGGTTAAAAACAATTTTGGTGTTATTACCTACATACATACATTTTTTTTTTATCCAAAATTACCATAATTTACAATGCCACTGCATCAGTCAAACAAGTAAGCTTGTTATATTCATTGTGATAACTTCACTCCCATAAGAGGTGTCAATAACTTAAGTCATCACTTGCAGAGGCACTGAAACCAGAGTTTGAAATAGAAAATATAAAAGGTTTGAGGTCTTTTTAAACTAGAATGATTAAAGGGACACCACCAAAAATCAAACATGATCTGTATTTTGTGTATCAAGTTTCATATTTGGTTGCAGTAAACTAAAGTTAGAGAACAGAAACCAATTTTCATGAATTTTGGGACATAGGGATGTACAGGAGTAAACCTTAATGACCCCTCTGCTACAGCAGGGGGTTAAAATTGTTTTCATCCAGCAAATGGTTTAACATACCTACCCTACCCTTTTCTTTGAAGGTGGAAGAGGAAACACATAATTTATTTATTTTGGCCAGACTTGAGTTGATAAACTAATACGAAATCAACCAACCATAATCTATGCACACTCAGGAATTATTTTGTCCAAGACCATTTCAAGTCTTTTAGTCTTTTAACAGAAAGAGATCTGCTAAAAACTTACAGTATGGCACACAATGATAGCCTTTTGCTTGATGATCCAGAATTACCATAATTTACAATGCCACTGCATGTCAAACAAGTAAGCTTGTTATATTCATTGTGATAACTTCACTCCCATAAGAGGTGTCAATAACTTAAGTCATCACTTGCAGAGGCACTGAAACCAGAGTTTGAAATAGAAAATGTAAAAGGTCTGATGTACTTTTAAACCAGTATGGTTAAAGTGGCACCACCAAAAATCAAACTTGATCTGTATTTTGTGTTAAAATGGATAAGCATTGTGTTTAGGATTCAAAATATTTAGTTGCAGCAAACTTAAGTTAGAGAACAAAAAACAATTTTGGGATGTACAGATGTACTGATAGACCCCTCTGCTATGGAGGGATCATAAAACATGTTTTCATGGAGCATATGTTATTACCTACATACTCTACCTATTTTTTTTTTATCCAAAATTTTCATAATTTTCAATGCCACTGCATCAGTCAAACAAGTAAGCTTGTTATATTCATTGTGATAACTTCACTCCCATAAGAGGTGTCAATAACTTAAGTCATCACTTGCAGAGGCACTGAAACCAGAGTTTGAAATAGAAAATAGAAAAGGTTTGAGGTCTTTTTAAACTAGAACGATTGTTAATGGACACCACCAAAAATTGAACATGATCTGTATTTTGTGTATCAAGTTTCATATTTGGTTGCAGCAAACTAAAGTTAGAGAACGGAAACCAATTTTCATGAAACCAGTATGAAATAGAAGATGTAAAAGGTTTAAGGTCTTTTAAAACTAGAAATATACAAGTGGCACCTCCAAAATTCAAACTTGATCTGTATTTTAAGTTGATAAGCATTATGTATACATAATTTCAAACGATTTTTTTGAGACTTACTGAAGTTTAAGAATGAAAATGCATTCAACAATTTTACATGTTTTTAACCATCAGAAACTCATGAACAATTAAAGTGACGCCACCAGTTCAAAATTCAAACTTGATCTGTATTTTGAGGTTGTTGGCATAAGTTCCATAATATTTGGTTGCCACAAACTAAAGTTAAAGAACAAAAACCAATTTCAGGATGAATGGGTGTAAAGGAGTAAATCTCAATGACTCCTCTGCTATGGCCAGGGCATAAAACTGTTTTAATAAAGCAAAAGGTTTTACCTACCAATCAAGGCTTCCATACCTAGTTTTTTTGGAGGTGTATAGGAAACAAAATCTATTTATTTTAACCTGACAGTGGTTGGTTAACAAATATGAAATCAACCAACCATAATCTATCTACACTCAGGACCGCTTTTGTCCAAGACTAATTCAATTCTTTTAGTCATTTCACAGAGAGGATCTGTAGAAATACATACAGAAGAAGGGCACGAATTGATAGGATTTTTCTTGATGATCCAAAACTATCATAATTTTCAATGCCACTGCATCAGTCAAACAAGTAAGCTTGTTATATTCATTGTGATAACTTCACTCCCATAAGAGGTGTCAATAACTTAAGTCATCACTTGCAGAGGTTGAAATACAAAATATTAAAGGTCTGAGGTCCTTTAAAACTAGAATGGTTAAACTGGCACAACCAAAAATCAAACTTGATCTGTATTTCAAGTTAATAAATATTGTGCATAAGTTTCATTATGTTCTTTTGAGGCTTATATTTACTTTAGTTAGAGAACAGAAACGAATTCAGCATTTTTTCCTGTCTGAAACTGTATGCATATAACTAGAACAGCTAAAGAAACACCATCAGAATTCAAACTTAATCTGTATTTAAGGTAGTTGGCATTGTGTATAAGTTTCCTAATATTTGGTTGTCACAAACTTAAGTTAAAGAACAGAAAAAAATTTCAAGATGTATGGAAGTACAGGAGTAAATCTTGATGACCCCTCTGCTGCAGTGGGAGCATACAAATGTTTTCATAAAGCAAATGGTTTAACCTACCTTCCAAGGCTAGCCTACCTAATTTATTTTGAAGTGAAATAGGAAACACACAATTTATTTATTTGGCTGACACAGTGTTGTGGTTGATTAACTAATACGAAATAAACCAACCATAATACAAGGTTTATTCAATTCTTTTAGCTATTTCACAGAAAAGATCTACAGAAAAAATTATAGAAGGGTATAAATTTATACACCACTGGGTCGATGCCACTGCTGGTGGACGTTTCGTCCCCGAGGGTATCACCAGCCCAGTAGTCAACACTTAGGTGTTGACATGAATATCAATAATGTGGTCATTTTCATAAATTTTCTGTTTAATACAAAACTTTGAATTTTTAGAAAAAACTAAGGATTTTCTTATCCCAGGCATAGATTACCTTAGCCGTATTTAGCTCAACTTTTTGGAATTTTGACTTCTCAATGCTCTTCAACTTTGTAGGTGTTTGGCTTAATAAATATTTTGATATGAGCATCAACGATATGTCTAATGTAGACGAAACGCATGTCTGGCAAACTAAATTATAATCCTGGTACCTTTGTTAACTATTATAGGTATAGCTTTTTGCTTGATGATCCAAAATAATCATGTTTTTCAATGCCACTGCATCAGTCAAACTAGTAAGCTTGTTATATTCATTGTGATAACTTCACTCCCATAAGAGGTGTCAATAACTTAAGTCATCACTTGCAGAGGCACTAAACCAGATTTTGAAATAGAAAATATTTTAAAAGGTTTCATGAGGTCTTTTTCAACTAAAAATGTTAAAAGTGGCATCATCAAAAATCAAACTTGATCTATATTTTGAGTTAATAAGCATATCCTTTTCATCACCTTTGGTTGAGGCTTACATTTGTTGGAAAACAAAAATAATTCAGCAATTTTTCACATTTTTAACAAGCAGTGACTCTACAATGCTTAAATAAACTCATCATAGATACCAGGATTAATTTTGTATTTAAGCCAGATGTGTTTTTTTGTATACAAAAGACTCGGCAGTGAGGCTCGAATCCAAAATAGTTAAAAAGGCTAAATAAAGAATGAAGTTGAAGAGCATCGAGGAAAGTGATACCACCAGATCAAAATTCAAACTTGATCTGTATTTAGTTGTAGCTATATATAGTTGGCATTGTGTACAAGTTCATAATATTTTGTTGCTGCAAACTAAAGTTAGAGAATAGAAACCAAAATTGAGAAAGGGGTTTAGAGGAGTAAATCTCATCACCCCTTTGCTACAGCAGGGGAAAAAAAAGTTTTCATAAAGCAAAAAGTTTTACCCGCCTACCGTACATACATGTATTTATGTGTAGGTGAAATAGGAAACACACAATCTATTTATTTTGGCATGACACAGTGGTTGATAAACTTAGTTGAAAGCAACCACCTATAATTCAAGACTAATTCAATTCTTTCAGTCATTTCACAGAGGATCTACAGAAAAACTTACACAATGGGTAGAAAATTGATAGCTTTTTGCTTGATGATCCAAAATTATCATAATTTTCATTGCAACTGCATCAGTCTCACAAGTAAGCTTGTTATATTCATTGTGATAACTTCACTCCCATAAGAGGTGTCAATAACTTAAAGTCATCACTTGCAGAGGCACTTAAAACAGAGTTTGAAATCGAAAATTTAAAAAGTTTTAGTATAAAAAAAAATAACAACCAAGAACCGTTAAAGTGGCACCACCAAAAATCAAACTTGATCTATATTTTGAGTTAATAAGCATTGTGTATCAGTTTCATAACAATCGGTTGAGGCTTACTTAAATTGGTTAACAAAAATGAATTCAGCAATTTTACCTGTTATAAAACAGCAGTAATCTAGAACGGTTAAAGTGACACCAACAGTCTAATATTCAAACTTGATCTGTATTTTGTGGTAGTTGCCATTGTGTATACGCAAACTAAAGTTAAAGAACCGAAACTAATTTTGGGACAAACAGACATATCAAAAAAATCTTAATATCCCCACTGCCACAGCAGTGGCATAAAATTGTTTGAACACCTACCCTACTGATTTTTTTTAAAAGGTGAATTGAAAACACACAATTTATTGATTTTGGCCCAACATAATACTAATAGTTGATAAACCAACAAAATCAACCAACCACGATCTTGTTTTCTATACACTCTCAGGATCAATATTATCCATTCTCAATTCAATTTTTTCAGTCATTTTACTTAAAGGATCTACAGAAAAACTTACAGAAGGACACAAATTGATAGCCTTTTGCTTGATGATCCAAAATTATCATCATTTTCAATGCCACTGCATCAGTCAAACAAGTAAGCTTGTTATATTCATTGTGATAACTTCACTCCCATAAGAGGTGTCAATAACTTAAGTCATCACTTGCAGATGCACTGAAGCCGTTGTTTGAAATAGAGTTTGAAATAGAAAATGTAACAGGTTTGAAAATCAAACTTGATCTGTATTTTGTGGTAGTAGGCATTGTGTATAAGTTTCATAATATTTGACTGCAGAATTTAAAAGTTTGGACACTGAAACCAATTTTTGGATGTGCAGGAGTAAATCTTGATGACCCCTCTGCTACAGCAGGGGCATAACAATGTTTTCATAAAGCAGAAAGATTTTTTAAAGGGTTAAATAGCAAACACACTATTAATTTTGGCCTGAATCAGTGGTTGATAAACTAAAAAAAAATCAACCAACCATAATTTATACATTCAGGATCAATATTGTTCAATTATCTGTAGAAAATCTTACAGAAGCAGGGAACAAATGGATAGCCTTTTGCAAGATGATCAGATTCAAAATTGTCATTAATTTCAATGCCACTGCATCAGTCAAACAAGTAAGCTTGTTATATTCATTGTGATAACTTCACTCCCATAAGAGGTGTCAATAACTTAAGTCATCACTTGCAGAGGCACTGAAACCAGTGTTTAAAAAAAGAAAATGTTAACGGTTTGAGGTTTTTTTCTTTTTAATCTAGAACCATTTAAAGTGGCACCGCCAAAAGTCATACTTAATGTGTATTTTGTGTTACTTAGCATTGTGTATAAGGTTCATAATTCTGTTGATGCTTTCTTAAGTTAGGGAATGGAAACGAATTCAGCAATTTATCCCTTTTTGACCCAGCATTAACACTATAATTTGATCTGTATTTTGTGGTAGTTGACATTGTGTATAAGTTTTATAATATTTGGTTGTGGCAAACTAAAGTTAGAGAAGGGAAACCAATTTTTTGACATAAAGGAGTAAATCTTAATGCCTCCCCCCCCCCCCTTCTACTATTGCTGGGGCATAAAAATGTTATAAAGCAAAAAGTTTTACCTACCTACCCTACATGATTTGTTGAGGTAAAATAGGAAATTCACAATTCATTTATTTTGGCCTGACACAGTGGTTGATTAACTAATACAAAATCAACCAACTATAATCTATACACTCTCATGATCTATTTTGACCAAGACCAATTCAATTCTTTCAGTCATTTCACAGAAAGGATTTGCAGAAAGACTTACAGTAGAAGGGTACAAATTGATAGCCTTTTGCTTGATGATCCAAAATTATCATAATTTCCAATGCCACTGCATCAGTCAAACAAGTAAGCTTGTTATATTCATTGTGATAACTTCACTCCCATAAGAGGTGTCAATAACTTAAGTCATCACTTGCAGAGGCACTGAAACCGGAATTTGACATAGAAAATATGACTGAGGTCTTTTTAAACTAGAAATGTTAAAGTGGCACCACCAAATCAAACTTAATCTGTATTTTGAGATAATACGCATTGTGTATAAGTTTCATAACCTTCAGTTGAGGCTTATTTTAGTTAGAGAACAGAAACAAATTCAGCAATTTTTCCTGTTTCACAGTTAAAGTAACACCACCAAAATTCAAACTTGATCTGTATTTTGTGGTAGTTGCGTTGTGTGTTTAAGTTTCATGATATTTGGTTGCCGCAAACTTAAGTTAGAGAATGTCAACCAATTATGTGACATTCAGATGTACAGGAGTAAATCTTAAGGACCCCTCTGCTACAGAGGGGGCATACAAAAGTTTTCATAAAGCAAACAGTTTTATCTACCTTCCGAGGCTACCCTACCTAATTTTTTTGCAGGTGAAATAGGAACACACAATTTTTTTTATTTTGGCTTGACACCAGTGGTTGATTAACTAATACAAAATCAACCAACCATAATCCAAGACTTATTCAATTCTTTCAGTCATTTCACAGAGGATCTACAGAAAAAACTTACAGTAGAAGGGTACAAATGGATAGCCTTTTGCTTGATGATCCAAAATTATCATAATTTTCAATGCCACTGCATCAGTCAAACAAGTAAGCTTGTTATATTCATTGTGATAACTTCACTCCCATAAGAGGTGTCAATAACTTAAGTCATCACTTGCAGAGGCACTAAAAACAAGAGTTTGAAGTAGAAAATATAAAATGTTTTAGTTTTTTTTAAAACAAGAACCATTAAAGTGGCACCACCAAAAATCAAACTTGATCTATATTTTGAGTTAATAAGCATTGTGTATCAGTTTCATAACAATCGGTTGAGGCTTACTTAAATTGGAGAACAGATATGAATTCAGCAATTTTACCTGTTTTAAAACAGCAGTAATCTAGACCGGTTAGAGTTACACTAACAGTCTAATATTCAAACTTGATCTGTATTTTGTGGTAGTTGCCATTGTGTATAAGTTTCATAATATTTGGTTGCCGCAAACTCAAGTTAAAGAACCAAAACCAATTTTGGGACAAACAGACAGGGGCATAAAAAAATTTCACACCTACCCTACCAATTTTTTTAAAAGGTGAATTGGAAACACACAGTTTATTTATTTTGGCCTGACACAATAGTTGATAAACAAACAAAATCAACCAACCATGATCTTATTTTTTATACACTCTCATGATCAGGATCAATATTATCCAATCTCAATTCAAATTGTTTAGTCATTTTGTCATTTTACAGAAAGGATCTGCAGAAATACATAGCCTTTTGCTAGATGTTTTTTTCAATGCCACTGCATCAGTCAAACAAGTAAGCTTGTTATATTCATTGTGATAACTTCACTCCCATAAGAGGTGTCAATAACTTAAATCATCACTTGCAGAGGCACTGAAACCAGTTTATATAGAAAATGTAAAAGGTTTAAGGTCTTTTAAAATTAGAAATGTAGAAGTGGCACCTCCAAAAATCAAATTTATCAGTATTTTTTTTAAAAGTTGATAAGCATTGTGTATACATAGTTTCAAAAGATTTGGTTGAGGCTTACTTAAGTTAGAGAATGGAAATGCATTCAACAATTTTACCTGTTTTTAACTATTAGTAACTCTAAAGTTTTTCGAGTTAAAGTGACGCCACCAGTTCAAAATTCATGTTGATCTGTATTTTGAAGTAGTTGGCATTGTGTATAAGTTCATTATATTTGGTTGCCACAAACCAAAAGTAAGAATGGAAACCAATTTCAAGACGAATGGGTGTAAAGGAGTAAATCTCAATGACCCCTGTGCTACAGCCAGGGCATAAAACTGTTTTCATAAAGCAAAATGTTTTACCTACCAATCAAGGCTTCCCTACCTAGTTTTTTTGGAGGTGTAATAGGAAATCTATTTATTTTAACCCGACAGTGGTTGATTAACCAATATGAAATCAACCAACCATAATCTATCCACACTCGGGACCAATTTTGTCCAAGACCAATTCAATTCTTTTAGTCATTTCACAGAGAGAATCTACAGAAAAACTTACAGAAGAAGTGTACAAATTGATAGCCTTTTACTTATACTAGATGGTCCAAAATTGTCAATGCTACTGCATCAGTCAAACAAGTAAGCTTGTTATATTCATTGTGATAACTTCACTCCCATAAGAGGTGTCAATAACTTAAGTCATCACTTGCAGAGGCACTGACACCAGTGTTTTGAAATGGAAAATGTTAAAGGTTTGAGGTTCTTTTGAACTTGAAGGGTTAAAGTGGCACCACCAAAATCATACTTGATCTGTATGCATTGTGCATAAGTTTTATAATCTTCAGTTGATCAGGCTAACTTAAGTTAGAGAACGGAAAAGAGTTCCGCAATTCTTCCTGTTTTAAACCATAAGGCCAAATAAAAATATATGTGTGGTTCCAGTTAGTTGGGCATATATTTCAAGAATTAATTATGGTTAACACACAAAAAAAAATTCCGGATTTTGACAATCCAAAATAAAAATATATATATAAAAAAAAAAAAAAAAAAATTGCTGACCTACCGACCCTATTATTAAAAAGGATGCAACTGGAACCACACATATATTTTTATTTGGCCTAAGCACACTACTCTTAATCGGTTAAAGTGACACCACCAAAATTCAAACTTGATCTGTATTTTGCAGTAGTTGGCATTGTGTATAAGTTACATAATATTTGGTTGCCGCAAACTTAGTTAGAGAACAGAAACCAATTTAAGGGCGTACAGATGTAAAGGAGTAAATCTAAGGGGCATACAAATGTTTTCATAAAGCAAAAAGTTTTACATACCTGCCCAAGCTACCCTACAAATACTTTTTTTGTAGGTGAAATAGGAAAGAGTTTTTTTATTTTGGCCTGACATAGTGTTGATTAACTATTAAGAAATCAACCAACCATAATATATCCATACTCAGGATGAATTTGGTTCAAGACTTATTCTATTCATTTAGTTATTTCACAGATAGGATTTTCAGAAAACTTACAGATGCAGGCACAAATGATAGCCATTTGCTTGATGATCCAAAATTATCATCATTTACAATGCCACTGCATCAGTCTCACAAGTAAGCTTGTTATATTCATTGTGATAACTACACTCCCATAAGAGGTGTCAATAACTTAAGTCATCACTTGCAGAGGCACTGAAACTAGTATTTGAAATAGAAAATGTAAAAGGTCTGGCAGGGGCACTGAAACCAGTATTTGAAATACAAAATGTAAAAGGTCTGAGGTCATTTTAATCTAGATCGGTATAAGTGACGCCACCAAAAATCAAACTTGATCTGTATTATGTGTTTATAATCATAGTGTATAAGTTTCATAATATTCGGTTGAGGCTTTCTTAGTTAGAGAATGAAAATTTCAGCAATTTTTCCGTTTTATATCGGCACACCATTAGAATGGTTAAAGTGACATCACCAAGTCACATTTGATCACTTTTTGTGGTCATAGGCATTGTGTATAAATTTCATATTTGATTGTGACAAACATAAGTTAGAGAATTGAAAGCAATTTTGGTAGACAGAGGTACAGGAGTGAAACTTACAGAAGAAGAGTACAAATTGACAGCTTTTTGCTAGATGATCCATAAATATCAATGCTACTGCATCAGTCTCACAAGTAAGCTTGTTATATTCATTGTGATAACTACACTCCCATAAGAGGTGTCAATAACTTAAGTCATCACTTGCAGAGGCACTGAAACCAGTGTTTCAGTTGAGAAAAAATAAAGTTTGAGAACAAAAACCAACTTTGGGACATTCCTAAATACAGACAAAGGGGGGCATAACAATGAGATCTTTTTGCATACAATCTGCAGCAAGCCATTAGTCTGAAACCTAGCTGCAGAACCGTAGCTCTTAGGTCCATATGTTATTCTTTTACTATTTGCGGACCATGGAGCTACAGATTTTTCCTATTTCAAAATGTTCTGTATTGCGACCCAGGTTCAGGTCGCACTTATTTCCTAAATATTTATTGTTTATAATCCATGCAAAGCTTGTCAATATATGTAGTTCGTTTCGTTAGACATTTTTCTAGGATATGACGTACCTATTTATGTTTGACTATTCATTTCCTTAACACTATTATCCAATTATTCCCATTTGTATACACTCTCCGCCTATTTTGTTCGGCCATATTGAATTGATATTTTATAGTGCGTCTTTCTATATTGTGATGTTATACTATTGTTTCCGAAAAGGGAGAAGGTTTGGTACCATTAAAACATTTAATCCCGCTGTAAATGTTTGCACCCGTCTTAAGTCAGGAATCTGATGTACAGTGGTTGTCCTCGGGTTATGTAGTTCATACATGTTTCTCTTTTCTTGTTTTTATATAGATTATACCGTTGGTTTCCCCGTTTGAATGATTTTACACTAGTATTTTTTTGGGGGCCCTTTATAGCTTGCTGTTCAGTGTGAGCCAAGGCTCTGTCTGTGTTGAAGGCCGTACCTTGACCTATAATTGTTTACTTTTTATAAATTGTTACTTGGATGGAGTGTTGTCTCATTGGCACTCATACCACATCTTCCTATATCTAACCTATATGTAAGCCATGTCCCCTTGCCTTTATCTTTCAAATTGCACTAAATGTAAAATGTGAATATAGCAGAAACATCTATACAGTTTGAACCCTCTCCTAAAATCATGGGATAACATTCAGTATACATACAGTACTGAAGGTCTGTCTGTTGCCTTTCAACAAGTAACTGGAATTGTTTCTGATGATTAACCACTGTAGATCTGCAGACATTGCCATTTTGTCTGGTCTGAAAATATCAAAAGAAGATTTTTTACACTGGCAGCTACATATATATGATTGAACACTGTACACCATGTACTATTTTGAAAACAGATATATCTGCATCTTATAAAAAAATTCGGAAATTACTTACATAATGTACAAATGTATACAATATGTATAATCATGTACATTTTGCATCTTAAAAATCTATTATTTAAAAATTTCATTTAATAGAAGCTAGTTTTCTTTTTGTTTAAATATTTGGCAAGCCGAATGAGAGCAGTGGTGAAGTGGTTAGTGTATCGGACTACTAACACAAAGGTTCCTGGTTTGATTCCTGTTTTTGGGATGAAAATTTCAGGGACCGAATTTTCAGCTCTCCTTTGAAACCATTAGCGAGTATGGTCATGAGGAAACGCTGAGTCTGTCAGAAGGGGACAATAAATGGCTGACCTGTGTAAAGAAAGAGCCAGATCTCTTGCACATTAAAGACACCCTTGTAGATTTCAAAAAAGAGCAGGCTTATGTCACTACTAGGCAGCACTCGTGCCCGCAAAGTGGAAAGGGATTAATATAAGTTGCAAAACTTGTTTCCCAATCCATTATAAATAAATATATTTAAACTAAATATTTGGCTTATCTCTTTTATTATCTGTTTATTTGTGAGAATTGTATGTGTCAATACACCAGATTGCTAATTGTCTGCCACTACAGACATAAAATTTTGATTGTAAATGTTGTACGACGTCCAAGGTTCAAGTGTTGCAAATTCTGAGGTCAAGTATATCGGATTCCCAAATAGTGACAAGGTCTAATGAACTGATAGAACAGTAGCTGCGGAACCGTAGCTCTTAGGTCCGCAAATAGTCAAAAATAACATAAGGACCTAAGAGCTACGGTTCCGCAGCTAATAGAACAGTGGATTAGTCAGTCTTTTAATATGCCCAGACTAAATATATATACTCTTCCTCAGTATCAGTCATACTGCCAAGATGAAATAGATGTGTAATTATTGTAATACACTATTTGGTGTTCCAACCCCCCTTTTTTTTGGACAGTCAATGCATTTGAATGGGGACATGTAGTTGTAACTCCCCCGGGGCCCCCTTGATAGTCGACTTTATTGTTTACACAATTTTATTGATAGAACTTCCGATTCCTGTGGTATTGATAGTCGATTTTATTATTTACAGAATTTTATTGATAGAACTTCCGATTCCTGTGGTAAGAAATACTAAACAGAATAGGGGGAACAGTGATGAAACTTTCAGACCATGGAATTTAAACTGAATTGCTCATTTGTAGTTATTTCTAACCGTCATATCATTTGCCAAACTATGGGGGAAAGACTATTTTATTTCATTCAGTGGTAAATTGTTGGGTATAAATGTGGAAAACTGTAAATTAAAGCAGCGTGTTTGTTCCACATGTTATACCTTCAGAGAGCAGTGAAAAAGAGGCCATGTCAGAACTTCTTTCTGTTGTTTTCCGGTTCCTTAAATTTTTAAAAATATGTACTTATATTCTACTTAGAAAAGGGCGAAATACAAACTCTATCGTAAATTACATAATAATTTATCATTGAATAAGTTACGAAATGAATTTGAACTTATTATTTATTGAACTATTTTTAATCCCTTTTTAACCGGAAGTTAGCAGGCGCATGAATATATTTGTTTACAAATGGAGAACACATGTTGAAACCAAAGTTTCTGTGCCAACAGGCCTTAAGATTGAGGATCTGTTGAAACTAATAGTTTCTTATTGTTATATTTTTAATAATCAAATTTATATTATCCTAAGCAAACATATGTTTTCCTTGTCACATTTCATAAATGAGCTCAATTAAAAGATTCCCTGTTCCAAAAATAAAAGATAAACAAGAAATACTTGGTGAACACTTGTATGTCAAAATTTCGTATATTGTCAACACAGGACAAGTCTCTGAAAATTCAGAACTCATTTGTAAAGTAACAGGAATCCTTCTTGAGCGAGAAAATGATGAATTATTGCATATGCTTAGTGATGATAGTTTCTTGAAAAAGAGAGTTGATGAAGTTGTATCCCACCTAGACATGTAAGGTTCAATATGAATAATATATATGAGGGGGGTAGGACCCGACCCTGAAATCCCATGCTTTAAAATACGAAATCAAGTCCCGAATTTAAATAAATTTAAATCCCGACATCCTGAATTTCAAAAAAAAGGATTCCCGGATCCTGAAGGGGTCAATTCCACAATCCCGAGCTTAAAAACACATGATAAGGAAGTCCCAATAAAAGTCCTATCCCCCTCATATATATTCATAAATGTACAAACAACTTATTGCTATTTATTTCAAACCAGTTCTGAAATAACTTTTACATAATGTCACAATACAGTTGGAATTACATTGTATCTATGACCTTGTTTAAATAATGTATACGTAGTATTGTTCCTAAAACTTTTTAAAAAGAATTGTTCTTAAACACTTCAAACCTGGGACTATTATATTTAGACAATAGACAATATTTATTAGCACAAATACATTTACATTAAATGGTTATAGCATGCAGTATTAAAACAATAAACTGACAATAGTTAAATTGATTATTATATATTATATTAGGCTGACAGTGGGATTTATATACTACATGTAACTATAAAAAGTCTATAAGTATACTAGTCCCAGTTCATAAAATGTATTTTAATGACTTTAAAGCTACTATTTTGATGTTCTAGATGATAAAAACATATTCACTTTTTGTTGATTTACAAAATGTAGAACAGTAAATCACAAGCTTTCAATTGAATCTGGGAGATGGAAAAATGGAACATGTAACTTGTGTAATTAACATTAAATTGTCAAATTTCACTATATTTTGGAATGAAACATAGTTTATTCAGGAGAAAGGAGAGAAAGTACAAAAAATGTATACAATGTAGATAGAAAATACATTACCAACATTTACACCCTACAGCTTAATGCAGTTATGAATTTTTCAATACAATCAAAACTCAAAAAATTTTGCAAATTCATTATATATATATTAGAATCAGCATTAAAAAAAACATTGGATTCTCTCTGAAAAAAATAGAGCCCTTATAACACATGCAATCGTTTCTTCTCTTAATAGAAGACCTTATCTGCAGTATGAGTGCTACTAGTAGCCTACCTCATGGCCATAATAAAAGCAACAACATGTACATGATATATTATCATTAAAATGTGACAGATATTGTGTTATATTTTTTATTTAGATATAAATAAATTGCAGAATAAGCACATGAATTGGACTGTAATATCAAGTTATGCAACTCTGGTTCACATCAACATTATTTTCAGTTATATTATGATTTAAAATTTATAGCGTTATGAACACTCTTCTTTAACTATTTAAGATGGTACCTAACACTACAGGGAGATAACTCTGTAAAATCAGCTAAACGTTTTAATTACTTTGCGTTGTTAAGGGAATATTAAGCTTCTCAATGATCAAAATTACTGTCTGTCAAACTGCTATGTAACCAGTGTAATTTTTCTGAGAAAATGGTTGGTTCAAATTTTTTGAAATTTTTATATTTTTGTCAAAGGATCAAAGTAAATACTTTGTCAAAATTTTGTGAAAATTAAACGATCCAAATTAATTTTAGTGAAAGTGTTGGGTACCACCTTAAACAGAAAAATGTGAAATTCCAGGTCTGGTCAAACCAAAGACCTAAAATTTGGTAGTATTTGCTGATTTTCTGCTTTACATGCGTCATTGACAAATACATGTAAGAGTAAGGACTGGTGGGCTCAGATTCAATGTGTCCTGGTAGGGCATAGGGTCACACACCTTTCTTCTGACTGTCACCATTGGAGGTTGGACCTTATAAACTAGGCTCAGCAGGTCAGTTTTGAATAAAGCCTGGTCACAATCAGATGTCACACTAACTTAGTCTTGTATAGATATGCATATTATAATTTACAAGTGTGTATAAAAATAATAATTTTTTAATGTCATTATAAAAGGAAAGTATGTCAAAAAGTTAAAACTTTTTTTTTATTTTAAACCAGTGACTTTGATAAAAGCAGTTTTCCTTTGGGTTTTTTTTTTGCTGTGCATGAACTGATTTTGTGTCTGACATGGATGAGTACCCCATAAAAATCAATATCCTTTGTTTTTCTATTATATATTATAACTGATTTATAGTTTTAAAGGTATCTTTATTGCAAAGGAAAAGTAAGCTTTATGTACATGTAACGATGACAGTCATGATATTAGTTGTTTTCATTGAATAGTAGTAAGTTATAACATATTTATTTTGATAATACAGAAGATATATTAATTTGTTGATTGTCCATCATGCCCTCCCAATTATGAGTCAAAAGTATTATTGTTTGAAAATTTAAAATGTTTTTACAGAAAGAGTAAACATTGAAAAAAATTGTCACCTGCTCAGCCATGTGATAGAGTAAATTAACACCCTTGAGTTGTATCAGCTAATCAAAATATGGCATTTTAACACGAAGTATGATAATATAAAATGTATCCTTGTATAAAAAGAATTTTGGAAAAACTTATCTTTTCAAACCGAAAGATAATACTTTCTTACTATATTTGAAATAGGCTATAAATGAAACATTTTCTTTCACAGTAAGCCTATTCCAGCAGATCTGTATTCATCAAAAGATGTCTCAGACCGTTCATTACCAACAGATGAAGAATTATTGTTTGATTCTGTCCAATCTCTTGACAGGGAACACGGTTCGAAAATAACAGGTACTTTAACCATGTGTAGGTTTATCCATTGGTACGGTGATCAGCTATTATAAAATGTTAAACACACATAAAATGTTAGTATGTTGCAATTTGCAATTATTAACAAACTTGAAACAGTTACGATACATGAAAAAGACAAACAAACAACAGTATACAAAACACAACACAGAAAACTAAGACTGAGCAACATTTATAACTTTAAAAATATTGTCTTTTGTCAATGATTAATAGATACATTTATGTAGATATTATTGCTGTTACTGCATTATAACTATTCATTTAAATGGACACACCATCTGTCTATCAGTTAGTTATTGATTGATTGTGGTTGGCATGGTTGATTGTTGTTTGCTTAAATTTCAGTGGCAAGTATTTCATAGATATAAGAAGATGTGGTATGAGAGCCATTGAGACAACTATTTGTAAAAGTTTATACATGTTATATATTCATGTATATTCAGGAAGAAATTGGATGTTCCTGTTTTTAATACTAGATCCAATTTGAACAAAATGAAAGGGATGTACTTATATTCTGCTTATTCTATAGCATCTATGCAGTTTTCAGATAATATTTCACACTGACTGTAATAGAATATATGTAAAGGGAGATAATCAATAAAGTTTTAAAACATGTTTTTACAAATAGATATAAGATTGATTGTTGGTTGCTGAACGTCCAGTGGCAAATATTTCATGCATATTCAGGACGAGAACAAGTTAAAAATAAAAATACAATTGGTAGGTCTAGTAATAGAGGTTATCCGGGATGATGGTCGAGGAAATTTTGACTGCCACTGGAAAATGATGGTAAAGTGGATAGGGACAGAAATTTTGCCCTGCAACAGGCCACCTACGGACCCCTCAAAGAGTTGTTGCAAGGGTTCTTAACGTGCAAAGAGCGTGGCACTCCCTTTACATGAGACATAGGATTAAACGTCGCCATTCTGACCGGACGTGACTGCGAACTTCATACATCCCGCACAGCAAACGGACCCCTCACTTCGGCAAGCGTTTACTGGCAGTTGGGAGAAGACCAAGTGACCATATTTCGTTTCCCCAGTAAAAGATTTAAGAAGATGTGGTATGAGTGCCATTGAGACTACTCTCTATCCAAGACACAATTTGAAAAGTAAACCATTATACTGTTACACATGTAGGTCAAAGTACGGTCTTCAACACAGAGCCTTGGCTCACACCAAACAGCAATCTATAAAGGGCCATAAAAATGACTAGTACAAAACCATTAAGCCTTGAAAGGCAAAGATTAACTTTTCTTCAAATAGAATGAAACATTGAGACAATATTTCACTGTAAATGAAACTTTTAACGACTTGGACTTGAACTTGAACAATTTTTTTATTTTTGAAAATGGCAATTTATTTGATAGAAAACAAATTTATTCTTTAGGTATGATCCTGGAATTGGGAAATGAAAATATCAAAGTCTTGTTGCAAAATAAAGAAAAGTTACAGCTGGCTGTAGATAAAGCCAGATTAGCCATTGACAGTAGTGAAAGAGAATTTTTAGGAGAGATGTTGTACCAGAAGATTAAGACAGTATATCCAGAACATGTAGAGAAAATTACAGGTACATCATGTCAAAAGTTTATCATACAGCAATACATGTCTCAGGAACATTGGAAACATGGCCAGGTTTTAAGTGTATAATAAGTTGACAAAGCTTTGAGCTATGATGTTTATCACCCAATGTATCCCTGTTATCCACAGGACATATTAATGTTGTATGTTACTTCATTTATGTGTCACACAAAATACAGGTTGCTTTTATTAAACACCATGAATGGGGCCTCATAATCACTAGCCAGTCAGCACTGAGATTGTGAGTTAAAAGCCTGCTCATGCAGATGCACTTGAATCCAATCTTAATTGACTGGGATTTTCCTATCGAAGGTCAGTGGTTTTCTTCAGGCAATCTGGCTTCCTGCATCAATAAAAACTGGCCACCACTAAATAGCCCAAAGAGGTGCTTAAAAGTGGCGTTATAACACAGAAAATCAAATCAAACACCACGCAACTTGTATGGAATATTTGAATGGGTGGAAGAAAGCTCTCTTTTAATTCTGTTCTTCAAGAGATCTTGATGTATCACACATGTTTACAATAAATCAGGTAGTTGAAAAAATCGAGTTAACCAAAGTACTTTAGAATAAGAATAAGAATACTTTATTAATCCAATTATGGACCCTTGCCGGTTTTAAATTTCATACAATGATTACAATGATTTGTGTTATAACAATGAAATAATAAAATGAACTACATCACAATAGAACACTGAACAGTTATTGCATGCACATGGAAGAGAAAGTAATATGGGAGACAATCAATTTCTGTAAGGATTATTCCCCTTTAAACAGATATGGTGTTTTGAGCTGCATAAAAATGAAATGCAGCCCCAACTGATTAGATTTAAGGGTATTTTTCTCCCATGTACACACAGCAACCAATTACTAGATATTTATGTATACAGTGAAACCTGTCCAAACCGAACACCCACGGGACTTTGCGTTTTGTTCGGTTTTCACAGGTGTTCGGATTGTAGAGGTAAACGGAAGTCGACACCGAATAATTTTGGCATATACTGACAAGGGATAATAGGAGACACAACAGACGACAGTTTATTTTTGTGTTGATTTAGATGTAAATGTAAAAATAAAAGAAGGTGAAGATAGACATTTTGCTACATTTTTGTTTACAAATCAAACGCCACTCCGTCAATCACGCTCGTCGTTGGGAGATGTCCGACGTGGAGCGATTTTGCTTTTTATAATTATTTTCTCATCCGTTAATTCACTGACCAATTCAGATTCACAGTCAATGTCAAATGACGATTCCGTAGTTGAATCGGGAACATCATTGTACAAACGAGTTCTCGGACTGTATAATTATTTATTGTTTTTACATTGCAAGAATATGATAAGCACCTTAGAGATTTGACTGCAGTTTATTAATGCATATATAAGCATTTACATATTAATAGATGAAATATGCATACATAGATAGAGAAATGTGTATTTAAATTTAATTTTTTGAATTTAAAATATACGTATGGATAAACTAAAAGAGATTTAGCCATTTACAGAATTTGTGGATCTCAATTCAAAACTCTGGATAAGAAAAATACTTAACTTTTTAAGTATATGTTTATCTTCAGTGGTCGTTAACCATAAAAATTTTGATTTACAGTCTAAGTTATTAAAATTTTGACAGTGCTCATGAGCTTGTGCAAACAAAGATTCCCGACATTTATTATACAATGGACAGTTTATTAAAAAATGAAACTCATCTTCTATATCATTATGAGAACAAAAATTACAAGTCCTCTGTGACCTTTCTATAGGTTTGTTCTTATGTCGCTCTTTTTCTACTCGTAATTGGTGGGCACTTATGCGAAATTTACATAATATTTGTCTTGATTGAAAACTTTCAATATCAAGATATTTTTCCATTTGGAAATTACTTTTATGAGAAAAATATATATCTAGCTTTCCAGTAACATTATCTTTATCATTGAACCATGCTTTTAAAAATAATGTCTTTAACTTTTTCATAATAAGTTGTTTTAATCTATTAATTGAATAATCAATACAATATGTTTCTTTCAATTCAAGCTTTTGTATAATAAATTTAACAGAGGAATACCATGTCATAGTGTTATTTTCATGCATATTTTTGTTTTAGAGGGTTTAATAGTTTAAGCTCTAAAAACTTGAGATATCATTAGGAGTATTTTGTAATCTAACAATATTTTATATTTTAGGCATGTTGATGGAGATGGAAGCAGATAAGCTGAAGGAACTTTTGCAAGATGAACACTTACTTCAACAATGTATAGACAAAGCTTATGTAGCATTAAATAAAGTATCATGACACAAATGTTTGTTGTCCACAAATTCTGTCTATGTGCAGTGAATCAAACATAATGGTTAACAAGCATTCTGAGAGTATTGCATGCCTACTGGTTGAAAATTCAATTTACAGCCAGGAAAAAAAAAAGCTAACTTGTTGTGGTATTACCTATATAACAAATATCAAGTCAAAATCTTCAAGCATGATGAAAAAAAGTTGTGAATTTTCTATGTCCAAAACAACTCTGCACTAAATTATCAGACATGAACAATTCGAACTTGATCTGTAACTTTTCATGATAGAATAATATACCAAAATATCAAAGCAAAATCTACAGGAACAGAGTGCAAACCTAAAGTCCCCTTCAAATTTGTCAGTATGGGACTAAAAAGAAATGGAAGAGAAACTGACAAGACCATCTAAAATCTAATCCAAAAAAAAAAAAAAGTTCACATGCTTATAATTTACAGAAATCCAAAAATCCATTACCAGTGGGAGACAAAAATGTGTTCATATAAAAAAGAAGAAGTGGTATGATTTCCAATGAGACAACTCTCAACAAGAGACCAAATGACACAGAAGTTAACAACTATAGGTCATGGAACAGCCTTTATTGCCCTGCAACAATGAGCAAAGCCCATACCGCATAGTAAGCTATAAAAATTAAAGGCCCCGAAATGACAATGTAAACAATTCAAACGAGAAAACTAACGACCTAATTGATGTACAAAAAAAGAAACGATAAACTTATATGTAACACATAGACAACCAACAACTACTGAATTACAGGCTCCTGACTGGGGACAGACACATACATACAGAATGTGGCGGGGTTAAACATGTAAGCAGGATCCCAACCCTCCCCTAACCTAGGACAGTGGTATAACAGTACAAAATAAGAATGAACTATAAAATTCAGTTGAAAAGACCTTAACTCATCAGATGGATACAAATACTACACAGAGTGGACGTGGCAGGGTACTTGTACATCCCAACAAATCTGTCATCTTATTGCAAGGATCAACCTCATTAATGTCTGTGCCACTATGGACATCTTAATTTTGTGTTCCTTATACAATTACTTTCCAATACTTTACATCTAAACATAGTGTACATGGCAAATAAATAGCTGATCCAATGAAACATTGCATGTTTAAGAAAGGAATCCTGTTTCAGTTCTTCATGGGTCTGAACAACATTACTGCATAGCCTCCAAAAGTGAGCAAAATGATTTAATCAATACTGTATTTCACCGTGGCTATTTATTAGAGTACATCTTTACACGAGTACTACACTATATGTTGTGTGTACTATATATTTACTACCTTTTACACATTCATTTATGCATTTATTTATTGATTAATTCATTCATTCATTCATTGACGGACAGTAAGAAAAAGACTTTATTCTGTTCTTCTCTGCACGAATTGATTATGCATGAAACTTCGTCACTTTTTCTAGCACTATATATATGGTGAACACGTAAGTGCCTACAAGCATTTCTGTATACATTTAAAGCTTGCAAAACAATATTTCACAACTGACACAATTTCAAGTTGCCTTCTCTGTGTCCAATGTATGATTTTAAATAAACAGGACACAGCTATGCAAGGCCCTAAGATGACAATGGAAGAGAGACAAATTTTGCCTATATCTGTAAGCAACAGGTCAACTATTCGGTGTATGGAATGATGGTAAGATTTCATCTGACCTTAGTTTTTTTTCATGATTCTTTGAAAAATATTTGTTTTTGTGGTTTGGTCTATTTCTTGGATACTACAATGTATAAGCAATAGAGCCACTATATTTAGTGTAAGGAATGATTGTCAGGTGTACATGTCCATCTGGCAGTTTCATATAATCTTAACCTCATTTGTATGGATTAGAAGTTTATCAGATATATAAGCAATATGTTAACTTTGTATGAAGTGAATGTAAAATAAACGTCTGTCTGGCTGGGTTCATTTGACATTGACCTCAATGTCATGGTTCATTTAACAATGCAAAGATTTTTGTTGCTTGGGTTGTTTCTCAGGAACAACAGGGCCACTACAGAATGAGTGAAAGATGTACATGTTTGTCTGGCAGGATTCACCAGACTGTCCAGACATCAACATTTTTTCATAGTTCCTTGGACAATATTTAGTTTTTCATGTTTGATCTACTTCTCATGCATCGATCAGATACTATAAGTCTATAACAATAGGGCCAATATATTTGGTGTATGGAAAGATTGTAAGTTGCACATATGCCTCATTTTCATGGGTCATTAGTCAATGTAAAGTTTTGCATGATTCATGTAGTGTCTTTTTATCAGATACTATGTGTAAAAGGTCTGCTATATTTGGTATACAGATTATTGCATGGTGTACATGTTCAATGACGTTGTCTAGCAGGGTGCATCTGACCGTGACTTCATATATATGGTTTAGTGGTCAATGTTCAATTTTTTAAGTAATGTCTGCTTCTGTCACTATAAGCAATATAGTGTATGGAATAATTGTGCGGTGAACATGTCTCTGGCAGGGTTCATCTAACAGTGACCTCATTTTTATAGATTATTGATAATGGTTAGTGTCAAAGTACTTGTAGTGAAACTTCATATTAAGAATTCAACACAAATAAAATCATAGTAAGTAAAGCAAGTGAAACATTCAGTGTGCACACTAATATTTCTACAGCAATATAACCATTTATGGTGCTTATGTATTGTTAAACAAAGTTAATTGCTAGTTTGCATTTTGTATAATGTTGTGAACAGATACAATTATTTTGACTATATTGGCATGTTCGCCTGTGCTAGATGTTTATTGCCTGAATGACTGGACACGTCAGACTTATATTTTTAAGGTTGGTGGTTATCTCAAGGTACTTCAGCTTCCTCCAACATTAAAAACTGACCACCACGAAAAAGCAAGATAGAATTGACTGTAGCATTAAGCCAATCAATCAATCAATCATATATTTTCATAACAAAATGAAAGCGTCTGATCAAAATCAATACACAAATGGAAAGGATAATACATCAATCTTATACATCAACCATTTTGTGTATGTTTTCTTTATAAATACAGCTTTTCTATAAAAGCATGCAGGGCAAACCATTGATCAACTTGCTTAGGGTAGTCTGTTTCAGTCTGTTAACTATATACTGGAATTTGATTGGACAATAAACATTAACTTCATTTCAATGTTAAGTTCCACATTGTATGCTAATTTAAATTGTCCAATCAAATCCCAATATATAAACAGACTGAAACTCCTCCGTAACCTATTGTTTTTACATGTATTTTGTCAAACCAAATGGCTGTTTGATGAAGTCCAGTATTTGACATTTTGACAGCTTTATGGTTTGATAAAGGAATGTCAGCTTCTTATGCTGAGTAATTACTGAATAGGTAAAAACCTTCATGAGTTTGGTTGAATAAATTGCAAAAGATGAAATAAAAATATATTATGTTTTAATAAAGTTTATGTCTGTGAATCCCCAAATAACATATAGGACAGTCCAGCTGCCACAACAGCTATCCCTCCTCCTACCGCTGTCACTGAAAATAGAAACTAGAGGCTCTAAAGAGCCTGTGTCGCTCACCTTGGTCTATGTGCATATTAAACAAAGGACACAAATGGATTCATGACAAAATTGTATTTTGGTGATGGTGATGTGTTTGAAGTTCTTACTTTACTGAACATTCTTGCTTCTTACAATTATATCTATAATGAACTTTGCCCATTAGTAACAGAGAAAAATATTTGGTAAAAATTTACATAAATTTACCAAATTAATGAAAATTGTTAAAAATTGACTATAAAGGGCAATAACTCCTTAAGGGGTCAATTGACCATTTAGGTCATGTGACTTATTTGTAGATCTTACTTTGATGAACATTATCGCTGTTTACAGTTTATCTCTATCTATAATAATATTCAAGATAATAACCAAAAACAGCAAAATTTCCTCAAAATTACCAATTCAGGGGCAGCAACCCAACAACAGGTTGACCGATTCATCTGAAAATTTCAGGGCAGATAGATCTTGACCTGATAAACATTTTTACTCCATGTCAGATTTCCTCTAAATGTTTTGGTTTTTGAGTTATATGCCAAAAACTGCATTTTACCCCGCAGTGGCGGCCATCTTGGTTGGTTGACCGGGTCACGCCACACATTTTTTAAACTAGATACCCCAAAGATGATTGTGGCCAAGTTTGGATTAATTTGGCCCAGTAGTTTCAGAGGAGAAGATTTTTGTAAAAGATTACTTATATATATGAAAAGTGGTTAAAAATTGACTATAAAGGGCAATAACTCCTAAAGGAGTCAACTGACCATTTCGGTCATGTTGACTTATTTGTAGATCTTACTTTGCTGAACATTATTGCTGTTTACAGTTTATCTCTATCTATAATAATATTCAAGATAATAACCATATAACGGCAAAATTTCCTTAAAATTGCCAATTCAGGGGCAGCAACCCAACAACCGGTTGTCCGATTCGTCTGAAAATTTTACGGCAGATAGATCTTGACTTAATAAACAATTTAACCCTGTCAGATTTGCTCTAAATGCTTCAGTTTCAGAGTTATAAGCCAAAAACTGCATTTGACCCCTATGTTCTATTTTCAGCCATGGCGGCCATCTTGGTTGGTTGGCCGGGTAACCGAACACATTTTTTAAACTAGATACCCCAATGATGATTGTGGCCAAGTTTGGTTAAATTTGGCCCAGTAGTTTCAGAGGAGAAGATTTTTGTAAAAGTTAACGACGACGGACGACGCCGGACGACGGACGCCGGACGCCAAGTGATGAGAAAAGCTCACTTGGCCCTTCGGGCCAGGTGAGCTAAAAATAGGAAAATAGGAAATAATGTATAAGTCTGTTCAGAGAATCTATTTTTCAATTTTTTTTTTTTTTTTTACATATTTCAAAATCAAATTACCGTTTTATGCATAACAAGGCAGTATCGAAATACAAATTTATAAGTTATCACATATTTTTGTACATGATAATTATGTTCTTGTATAACATGTAAATTGAGATTCAGTTAAAGTTGATTATTTACTTGTCCTTAGTTAGGAGCCTGTAGTTCAGTAGTTGGTGTTGATTCACATTCATATTTTCATTTGTAAATTGTTTTGTTATACATAAGAATGCTAGCTTTCTCTTTTAAACCATTTCACATTTTTCATGTCCGGGTTTTCATAGCCTATCATATGGTGTGTTTTGTTTCTCATTGTTGAAGGTCATATGGGGGCCTATAAAATCAAATGTTGCATTTATTATCTGACAATGAACAAAAATTAGAAGATGATTAATGAGATTTCAAGAATTGTTAGCATACTAGCAACCTTATCAGATTTTAAAATGCATGAGGGCAAAACTTATCTAGTCACATTTTTCACAAATCTAAAAACATAATAAAATATTTTTGAATATACAGTGTTTAATTTTCTTTGGATTCTGACTAAATTGACAATAAAGATGAATGAATTAAAGAGAATTGTACAGGACTTCATTTGAAATTGATTTTTTTGGGTCTATAAACCAAATTTATAAACTTACACATATTAAACCTAGATGTATTAGAAGCACCATTACTACTGTCATCAATTGGATCTAGTGATTTATCTTTTGACCAATCCTCTTCACCTGGAAATATAAAATAATAAATTTGTGTGTGATCACAAGACATAGTACTAGTAATTGACTCTTTCTATTTCAATGGGTATGAAATGGGAATAAATAATCAACATACATCATTCCATTGCTTCAAACATGGTAAGTCATGCAAAAATATTTTTTAGTTTCTTTAGACAATTCTCAAATATTGAGATGGGACCAGGATATGCTGTCCACTAAAATAATATGTCAGTTTTGGATAAGAAACAAATTATTATGTGTTGTGCTTTGATGATTTTTACAAATAAAAGATCCAATAAAGCAAGTACATTAATTGCATAGAAAACTTACTCATATGGACAATGAACTATATATTTTATACTGTAGATTTACTACACTATATAAGATTTGGCAAAGTGATCAGCTTGATTTTAATATTTGAGTTTTCAAATTTAAAGAAATAAAGAAATCTGTTGATTAAAAAGGAACTTCAGCACATTATGTAATTTAAAAACAATTGTACATTAGGAATTTCATAACAGAATCCTCATTTATACCTTTCTATGTTTCACTTGACACTTGATTCTATATCTGTTTTGGTTCATCCTTTTGTAAATAAAACATGGCATAAGTTTTCTTTTTTGAACTGTGTTGCATTTGTCATTTTGAGGCCTTTTAGAGCTTGCTATGAGGTGTGCATTTTAATCAATGTTTAAGGCAGTACGTTAACTTATAGTTGCATACTTCTGCATCATTTTGTCTATTTACAGACCTGTCTCATTGCCAATCACACCATACCTTCTTATTTTATAGTTGCAAATTAAATTGTTTGCTAATAAAAGTTTTGCATTTAACACATAGATTTATAGACATTTCAAAAGGATGTGATATGATTTTATGTGACAAAATTATATAGAATACACAACATAAAGCTGAACTTACAAGGAACCTGTTCACAGTCTAGTTCCAGATCATCAGGGTCTATGGTTATGTCTAAAAGTTCTTTTATTCTATCTGTTACTTCTTCTAATTTTTCATCTTGGAATTTATAATCACAGAAGTCAAGACTTGATCCATGTAATTTTCCAAATACTCTGATTGGTGTGTCATATAACTCCTTCTTGATACCTAAAAATTCAAAATGAATATAATACATTTATTTCCTCTACCTCTTAACAGATTACTCCTTTTATTATATGGTAAATGTTTTCTTTTTTTATATTTGGTCAACTTGTGTTGATGGAAGACCTTTGAATGTCTCTGAAAATTATTATTCACAATTTAGAAGACTCTTGGTGATTTAGAGTTTAACATATATATTGCAGACACACATCTTTTGTTAACTATCTTGTGTTATCCCCTAAAATTCTTTAGGTTTTGGTTTTTTTTGGGTTGCTCGATCATTGACAGAGGAGAAGATATTTGTAAAAGTTAATGACGATGAGGGACGCCAAGTGATGAAAAAAACTCACTTGGCTTTTGGGCCATGTGAGCTAAAAATGTACATGTACCAGTACATATTATGTATTTCAGAAGGGTACATACTGAAAGGAACTGTTTTCAACAGAGAAAACTTATATATTTTTTGCATTATTTATAATTAAAACAGTGGTTGTCATTTTATACTGTACATCATATTTGTTTATCATGTATTGTTTTGTTCATAAACAGGCCATTAGTTTTCTGGTTTGAACTGTTAAACCGTTTGTTTTGTCTGGTCCTTTAAAAGCTTTCTATGTGACATAGGCTTTGCCCATTGTTAAAAGACTTACAGTGACCTGTAGTTGCTAACTACTACATTATTTTGTCTCTGGTTAAAAGGTGTCACTTTGCCTATATACCACATCTTTTTATTTTTATGATAAGTGAAAAATCTTTACATATAAAAGTATGGGTAACATTGTGATTTATCGATTGTCGTTTGCTTAACTGTCAGTGACAGGTAACATTCTGGTTTGTTTAATTACCTTCTTCTTCCACGACCTCTATATCTTCACACAACAACTCACATCTAGCATGAATACTTCTGATTATGTCTGTGGTAATGGCCTGAAATATGTAACACATATAACACCATATTATCCAGGCTTTATATATCAAAGGTAGAAGCATTGACATCCATAAAAAAAAATCATTTTACCAAGGCATTCAAATTCTCATGGTATGAATTTTAACCTTTTTCATTTAACATGTGTGTGGTGTAGTTAAAAATGCCATTCAGCTGATGCTTTCCATTCCAGTAAAAATGTTACGTCAATGTCTTATCTTGTAGGCATACAAACTTGCATACACTGTATCTTTATTCTTATTCTGTGGGTACTGTTTTTTTGTTATTATCTTTAATAGAACCAATTTAGATTAAACACAAATTTAAGCATACATTTTTGTATTTTTTTTATAATGTCAAAATCTTCAGGCATGAAGAAAAAATGTGTGGAAAACTGATTTGCTGGACTAACAGATGCACAGATAGATATGAAAACCAGGTGCTCCGCAGGGCGTAGCTTCATACAAACACAGTGGGTGAACCCTGAACAGTTGGGGCAAATTTGGTCAAAATATACAAGCTTGATACTGTCTGAATTGGGATTGTAATCAAATTTTCGACATAATATAGGTTTTTGTCACAAAATTAATGTGGTCAAAGGTCTAACAAATCTATTGCACCATATTGTGCAAATGACGATTTCTTCCTTAAACTTTTCAAAATTCGAAATTTGAAAAAAAAAAAAAAAAAAAAAAGGAATCCCTTAAAAAAATGGTAAACAAAATATCCCCCCCCCCCCCCAACTTTTTGAAACCCCCTTGGAGCAATAACCCTTAAACTCGATCGCATGCTTTCCTTTGTAGTATTGAACCTTGAAGTACAATTTCAGAGAGATCCATACACTTAAACAAGTTATTGTCATGATTGTTTGGAAACAAGAAAAATTCTTGTTTTGGCCCCTTTTTGGCCCTTTATTTCTAAACTTTGGCCCCACAACCCTAAAAAGGAATCCAAACCTACTTGTGGTTTTAAACATTGTGGTATAATTTCACAGCAATTGAAATACTTGTACACAAGTTATTATCCTGAAACTGGAAAAATGCTTGTTTTGGGCTCCTATTAGGCCCCTAATTCCTAAACGGTTGGGACCATCATCCCCAAAATCAATCCCAACTTTCCTTTTGTGGTATTGAAAAAATTTCATAAAGATCTATTCACTGAAACTGAAGTTATTATCCGGAAACAAATGTGTATTTGGACGACGACGACATACCATTATACGATCCCAAAATTTTTTTGGGGTCGTATAAAAATTGATATACAAAAAAATGTAATATAAAAATCAATGGTACGCAAAACTTACTTGTTTAGCTTCAGATACTAGAGCTTTACTATGTACAAATGCTCTACCATGGGTCACTCCTTGTATGACCAGTTTACAAACACTATCATAGGTTTCTGGTTCCCTTTTCTCCTTGGAAATCTGTTAAAAAAAAGGCAATAAATTTTCTCCCACCTTAATTTTGTATATTTAGCTGAATCAACTCATTGATGTTGTAAGATGATTTTCAATATAGGCGGAAACCCCGTTGAAATAGAACAAAAGAATCGAAGCTCTTTGTTAGAAAAGGCGATAATGCTTATTGTAATGTTTACTATAGTAACAAAAATTTTAAAAGTTAATAGAAACAAATGAAACGACAATTTCCTTTTCAATTACAAAGTGTTTTATTTTAAAAACACCATTTACATAAGTTTTCAATTTATCTATTACATAGTAATGCAGAACAATAAGATATCAAGTCGAGGACATGGGTATCTGTTAAGTTGGATGTAGAAAATGCATAACCTCCAATTTTTAATTTTTTTTATCACGGATGGAGAATATATCTATCTATTAGTTTAGTAATTTTCGTGTCTGCCCTTCCATTATGTGACTCGAGAAAAAATTCCAAAAAAAAAGGTAACAATTGTATCGAAAAGAGAAAATCGAGTGCACCTTTTTATGTTAGGGCGTGATTGAGGTTTTTATTTTGTCTTTAAAACGTACAAAGCAAGAGTATTTGATATATGATCTCACTTCAGTTTCTATCATTTTTTTATATAAAAGCTACAGGTTGACTTTATAACATAAAAAATTCACAGTACAAAAAGATGAAATATATGGGTCAAGTGAAATACCTATCTAATGAATCACAAACACAGAGTAGGTGTGTTCCAATAGCTATTTTTTTACTAAAAGTTCTTGACAACAGTCTTTTAAGTTGGATGATGAAAATGCATATCTTCGAAAAAAAAATTAATTTTTTGTGTGTGATAAATGAGGGACGAAAGATACCAAAGGGACAGTCAAACTCATAAATCTAAAACAAACTGACAACGCCATGGCTAAAAATGAAAAAGACAAACAGAAAAAAAATAGTACACATGACACAACATAAAAAACTAAAGAATAAACAACACGAACCCCACCAAAAACTAGGGGTGATCTCAGGTGCTCCGGAAGGGTTAGCAGATCCTGCTCCACATGTGGCACCCGTCGTGTTGCTCATGTGATTACAAATCCGGTAAATAGTCTAATTCGGTAGGTCACATTCATGAAAGGGAAGGGGATTGTAGTTACGACGTAAAGAACATATCCGATATCATTTGTGAAACGGTTATTCCATAACGATCAACCAACTCGTGATTTTTTAGTCTGCACTTCCACGAAATATTTAATTAGATTTTTTCAAATGTTTAAGAATTTTTGAAAATTCCACCTGACAACCAATCAGACAATATAGGTTTTAAGTTGAATCATTACAGACAAGATGATTAACTGATGCTCATTAGCAAGTAGATACATTTGTCTTTTAAAATACAACTGACATATAAGGATCGTAATGGTGCTATGTGGATAAATTTATCGGTTTTCAAGAGCAAAATTGGCAGCGCGTCATCCCTACAATGGCTTCCATTTCTACGATTGTGAAAATGAACTGGCGTAATGAGGAGATAATTTTGACGAAGTAGAATCCTGACTAATATAATAAAATATTTTATGATGTGCCAGTTCTAAGGTAGGACTCAGGAGCCTTTAATTCAGTGGTTGTCCTTTGTTGTTGTCTGACATATTATTTTAATGTTGTTTTAAGCAAAGATCAGACTTGATTTCTTATTATTGTTGATGGTGTTGATTTTATTTTTCAATTATTTCATCTTTAGTCATGCCATAGCCTCTTATAGCTTTGGAGAGTTGTTTCATTGGCACTCATACCACATCAATTATATCTATTAAATTTATTGTGTGGGATTTTGCTTCCTGTTAAAGGTCATATACAAGATGATTGTTTTAGGTCTCGGATGATATTTTGTCATATTGGCACAACTCCTATAATACCATTCATCTATGTTATATCTTGGGAGTATTTTTGGAACATTGATAAAAATTGCTGACTTAAGGTGGTACCCAACACTTTAACTAAAATTAATTTGGCTCGTTTAATTTTCTTAAAATTTTGACAAAGTATTAACTTTGACTCTTTGACAAAAATATAAATATTTCAAAAATTTTGAACCAACCGTTTTATCAGAAAAATTACACTGGTTATATAGCAGTTTGACAAACACTTATTTTGATCATTGAGAAGCTTAATATTCCCCTAACAACACAATGTAATCAAAACGTTTAGCTGATTTTACAGAGTTATCTCCCTGTAGTGTTAGGTACCACCTTAAAACAATTAAAAGGCAGCTATCAAAACTTACTGGTTGTGTATATAAATCAATGTCATGAATGAGTTGTGATGTCTGTCCTTTGTCTCTTCCTTTACTTCTTTTAGATTCTGATGCTGACTGGTCTAAAACCTCCGTCACATCTCTCACTTCTCCATTAATTGTTATGATTCCATTGCATATATTATCACAATATGGCACAAGTCCTTGCTAAAATTTTAATAGGATAATTTGTAAAAATTAGTTATAAAACACATTGTAATACTTATTTTCAATAGCTTTTCCAACTGACTACAAACAATATCATCATATTGGGCTGTTAAAAATTAACATTCTCTAAGATAAAGGATTTTTTATTAGTTGTTATTGGATTTGAAGTGGCTTTCAGTAACTGGGAGTACTCTCAGATCTGTATTTTGTGTATAGGTTTCTTTAGTGCTTTGAATAGATCTGAAGATGTTTGCCTTGTTCAACTGATTTTTTTGGTTTGCTTTTATGTTGTACAATCACAAACTTGTCTCAGGTTGTAGGAAAAAATGAAATTGCATTTTAGTGCAAAATGACAAAATCGCAATAATAAATGGTTGCAAAAAGTTTCTGAGTTTACAGTATATGCATTTCCTAATATCATACCTGTATTTGTTTCAGCATATTCTGATTCTGTTGTTTAACAGGAACATTCATTTTGAGATCTAAATTTATATCTGTTTTTAATTTGATCCATTTTTCACTTCCTGATTGAGGTTTCCAATCAGCTGGTTTAAATGCACTCTGAAATAAAAAGAATTGCCCATAAAATTATGTCAGAAATTCTTGTATCACATGTTGGACAAAGTCAACTGTATGCACTTTTCTGAGGAGAATTATCTTCAAATATATTTTAAGCTTTATTGAAATATGATACTTTGTTTCCAAGTACATTGTATACATATTGCTCCAATTTAAGGTCGTACCAGGGCCTTATGTTACTTACAGTGGATTTCATTATTTGTCATTCATGGGGTACCAATGTTTATGGATTTTGTCAGTATCTGCGAGCAATGAATTTAAAATCTATATACAGAATTTGACAAAACCATGAAATCAGAATTTTTTACTGTTAAGGTTTTTAACTGTAATATCTCTACATTCTAAAATTGCATAAGAAGGCAAATGCATCAAATAAAAAATTAATAGCTAGTGAATTAGTCATTTTGATATTAAAATCTAATAATGTTTCAAAACATTTACCTTTTGGTCTGCTACATCTATTGATCTACAGGTAATTCTGAATTTTTAATTAAGGAAAAGTAACAATTATTTGGTAAATTATTTCATTCCAGTCTGCCTCCAATATCAACAAGAAAATATATATTACATAATTAATTTATTTCCTCTTTCAAAAGTAACATTGTGCAAACAATCCTAACTTTCTTCCAAAAATGAAGTAAAGCCATTATCATTTTAAAGACATCTACTAACTACATGTATCTATAATAGATGGCTTAGGGAAGTAAATAGCTTTGCATTTGCCATCTGATTTCAAATATTTAATATTTGCAATCCTTTCAATTGATTTTATTTATAAAATTACAATGGACAGACATTATCTTATATTTTAAACAGGGAATTCATTTAAGCAGCATGTCCTGTGGTCAAGCAGATTGAAAAAAATATGCATTAATGAATTTAATCAGTATCACTTAATTGAGAAATACATCTCTACAATATCTAATTCAAGGTCGTAGAGGACTTGTTTATATTAAATTCAACTTAGAAAACAAATCATCTGTAAAAAACACCAACATTTCATAAAACAAAAAAACAAAAAAAGACAGACAAGAGTGCACATGCTGAAATGGTTTGCCTTCTTTAATAATCATTGATATTATGTTGATAGTCCTAAGTATAAAGCTTTATTACAACTGTTACATAAACTTAACATTAACCAAAATACATTTAACTAAACAAAGACCAATGAACCATGAAAATGAGGATAAGCAATGAATCATGCCAGATAGACATGTACAGCTAACAATGCTTCCATACAACAAATATAGTTGACCTATTACTTATAGTTTATGAAAAGTAGACCAAAACACAACAACTTAACACTGTGCAATGAACCATGAAAATGAGGTCACAGTCAAATAAAACCTGACATATAGATCATGGTTCAGTGGTGGTCAAGTCCATATCTCAGATACACAGTCTAGCACATAGATAACTCCTGCCAGTTTGACATGTACACCTTACAGTCCTTTCATACACCGAATATACTAGCTTATATTATCTGAGATATGGACTTGACCACCAAAACTTAACCTTGTTCACTGATCCATGAAATGAGGTCGAGGTCAAGTGAAAACTGTCTGACAGGCATGAGGACCTTGCAAGATACGCACATACCAAATATAGTTATCCTATTACTTATAATAAGAGAAAATTCAACATTACAGAAAATCTGAACTTTTTTTTCCTGCGGTCAATGAACCATGAAAATGAGGTCAAGGACATTGGACATGTGACTGATGGAAACTTCGTAACATGAGGCATCTATATACAAAGTATGAAGCATCCAGGTCTTCCACCTTCTAAAATATAAAGCTTTTAAGAAGTTAGCTCACGCCGCCGGATCACTATCCCTATGTCGAGCTTTCTGCAACAAAAGTTGCAGGGTCGACAAAAAACAAGACTCTTGACTTTGATAAGAAAATAAACCACTCATATGACTCAAAAGAGAGGTGAAAGATACTCAAACAAACATTCAAACTCATATGTTAAAAATAAAATGATTACGCTCTGGTAAAAAAAACAAAAATAAAAACGAAAGGCAAACAACAATGTACCAAACACAACATAAAAAATTAAACACAAACTCCACCAAAAACCAGGTGAGATCTGAGGTGTTCCAGTTAAAGGATACTTTCTGGTGGTAGA
Organism: Mytilus edulis; assembly: GCF_963676685.1. Classification (NCBI taxonomy): domain Eukaryota; kingdom Metazoa; phylum Mollusca; class Bivalvia; order Mytilida; family Mytilidae; genus Mytilus; species Mytilus edulis. The sequence goes on from NC_092345.1 coordinate 21,872,291, forward strand.
ACATATCTGCAGTAAATGCTTCTCTGTTGTACTGTTTGTTTGTGTCTGACCTTTGCTTAAACTTTTATGTATTAGGTATAAAATCTAAAATCAAAATCAAAGATATTAATTACAACTGTAAATCTGAAAAAAAAACATGATAAATAATTTTGAAAATTTCAGTGTAAAACTAAGAAGATGTGGTATGATTCACAATGAGATAAATAAAAACCAAAGGACAAAGATGTGGACAACAGAGTTAACCATACTGCATTCAAGAATGAGCATATAAAATGTATAGTACCAGTAAGCTATAAATAAAACAAGAAGATGATTGGCAATGACACGACTATGCACCATTTACAAAATGATGTAGATATTAGCAACAATATTACACAGCATTTTCTGGTTAATATTTTCGTACCACTTTGTGTTTGACCGACTTTCTCTAAGCTTTTGTCAATACCGGTAGTTACAGCTTAATTGAACATTCTACATGTATTTTTTAATTCTAGTAACATTGCAATAAAGCCAACATAAAAAAAAATTATGGGCAGTCTTTTACGTCTTAAGTTTCCGTTGTACAATAAAACTGACATCAATGCAATTTAATTGGAATTTTAATGACTGCAGTTTTTAACTACTCAATTTTAATAAGACACTCAAACTGACATCATTGATAAACAATTGGAATTCAAATGACTAAAAAGTCTTATAAAATCTGACAATAGTGGTTACCAGATTTTTTTTATCCAACCAAACTTGCAGGGTGTACTAGAGTTAGAAGAAACCAATAAAGTTACCTGTCGTAATTTTGTCTGTGCTGATATCATCATATTTGGTGGAGCTAATGCAAAAATACCCAACACATCTAAACCACCTGGTAGCATCCTGTTTACCTGTTAAATATAATACAATTAATCATTCAATTACCAGCATCAATGACTTTCAAGTTATTAGTTATCAAATCCATGATTTATCTTTGATTTAACCATGTGTGTCCCATAGTTTTAGCAATAATATACCAAATGTACTCCTTCATTTTCATGATATTGAATTTAGTTGATTGAAGAAAAGGTTTATTTTTTGTTTTTGAGGTTTAGCCTCCAAGTCTGCATACACACCTATATGAAATGTGTACTTCCTGGAACATAAAAATTTGTGGTATACAATGTACCTCTGACAGTATAACAATGAAAATCATGAAAATTGGTATCCCATGAATTATAATGAATACAGTACTCCCCTAAACTCTATTCAGGTTAAAACTTTCAGGAAAATATAACCTGAAAATTGAAAAGTATTTAACTATTGGCATATAAAGGCTTTATCTTAGTTAAAGCCTTGTGATTTTTATGCTTCGTTTTACTTAATACGTATTTCTGTTAATAAGCTGGATTAACTAACCTTGAAAAAAATAAAACTTAAAAAGGATATAATTTTTTCACAGTAAAAGTGTTTCAGTTGTAGCTGTGAGAAGGAGTTCCTATAGTCCTATAGAGAATTGCATTGTCTATATTAACAGAAGCGCAACATTAAGGTGGTACCTTACACTACAGGAAGATAACTCTGTAAAATCTGATAAACGTTTTAATTACGTTGTGTTGTAAAGGGAATATCAAGCTTCTCAATGATCAAAATAAGTGTTTGTCAAACTGCTATATAACCAGTGTAATTTTTCTGATAAAACAGTTGGTTCAAATTTTTTGAAATTTTCATATTTTTGTAAAAGGGTCAAAGTAAATACTTTGACAAAATTTTAAGAAAATTAAACGAGCCAAATTAATTTTAGTTAAAGTGTTGGGTACCACCTTAACTGAGACATCTGCATTTGTCCTAACCTGGCGAGCATGTGTAGCTATCCAACGTTCATCACTATCTGCCATATTTTCTGGTTTTTGTGGTGTCTTAATCTTTTTCTCTTTTGGTTCTTCATCCTCTTCACTAGCTTCATCTTCTACTGGTTCTGGTGAACAAATCAAACGTACTGCAAAATCTTTCTGTTGAGCAAACTGAAATTAAATTAACAATTCTTATTTTTCAAGAGAAATAAATAATATTGTAAATACTGAAAATTTAAAAGGAAGCAAAATTACATGTATATATCACTCAGACAGGCATACTTGTCCTGGTTTTGTCAACACTGTCAAGCAGCCTCGCTGGTCATTTAGAAAAAAATCATTGATCTTATCTGACATTTTTTTATTGAGTTAATATATGTATAAGCCTTCCAATTGATATTTTATCGTGCGTTTTTCTATGTCATGTATGTTGTGATGTTATACTATTGTTTCAGAAAAAGAAGAAGGTTTGGTACCATTAAAATGTTTACCTGTCCTAAATCAGGAATCTGATGTACAGTGTGTTGTCGATTGTTTATGTAATTTATACGTTTCTCGTTTTTTTTTTATATAGATTAGACTGTTAGTTTTCCTGTTTGAATGTTTTTACATTAGCAATTTTGGGGCCCTTTATAGCTTGTTGTATGGTGTGAGCCAAGGCTCCATGTTCAATGAAGGCCGTACTTTGACCTATAATGGTTTACTTTTATAATTGTTATTTGGATGGAGAGTTGTCTCATTGGCACTCATACCACATCTTCCTATATCTATTAAGACAAGAGTGCACATGCTGAAATGTCTCACCTTCTTTACTAATCATTGATATTATGTTGATAGTCCTAAATATAAAGCTCTATTACAACATGACAGCTTAACATTAACCAAGATATTCAAGATAACAAACATTGACCAATGAACCATGAAAATGAGGTCAAGGTCAGATGAACCATGCCAGACAGAAATTTTAACAATTCTTCCTTACAACAAATATAGTTGACCTATTGCTTATAGTTTAAGAAAAACAGACCAAAACATAACACTGAGCAATGAACCGTTAAAATGAGGTCAAGGTCAATTAAAACCTACACGACTGACATATAGATCATAAAACATTTCCATAAACCAAATATAGTTGACCTATGGCATGTAGTATTACATGTAGATAAATAGACCAAAACTCAAAAACCTAACTTTGACCCCTGAACCATGAAAATGAGAGGGATAAAAGGTCAGATGACCTCTGTCCGCTAGACATGTACACCTTACAATCATTCCATACAACAAATATAGTACTAGTAGACCTATTGCATAATTAAAGTATGAGAAATACAGACCAAAACACAACAAGAGTGCACACGCTGAAATGTATCGCCTTCTATACTAAATCATTGATATTATGTTGATAGGCCTAAGTATAAAGCTAAGCTTTATTACAACTGTCACATAAACTTAACATTAACCAAGATAACTAAACAAAGACCAATGGACCCTGAAAATGAGGTCAAGGTCAGATGAACCATGCCAGGCAGACATATACAGCTAACAATGCTTCTATACAACATATATAGTTGACCTATTACTTATAGTTTAAGAAAAATAGACCAAAACACAAAAACTTAACACTGTGCAATGAACTGTGAAAATGAGGTCACAGTCAAATAAAACCTGCGTGACTTACATAAAGATCATAAAATATTTCCATACACCAAATATAGTTGACCTATGGCATATAGTAGGTATTAGATAAAAAGACCAAAACTCAAAAACTTAACTTTGACCACTGAACCATGACATCTGCCCACTAGACACGTACACCTTACAATCATCCCAAACAACAAATACAGTTGACCTATTGCATATAGTATGAGAAAAAGAGACCAAAACACAAAAAATTAACTATACCACATGAACCATGAAAATGAGGTCAAGGTCAGATGACACCTGCCAGTTGGACATGTACACCTTACAGTCCTTCCATACATCAAATATACTAGCCTTATTGCTTATAGTATCTGAGATATGGACTTGACCCCCAAAACTTAACCTTGTTCACTGATCCATGAAATGAGGTTGAGGTCAAGTGAAAACTGTCTGACAGACCTGAGGACCTTGCAAGGTATGCACATATCAAATATAGTTATCCTATTACTAATAATAAGAGAGAATTCAACATTACAAAAAATTTGAACTTTTTTTTCAAGTGGTCACTGAACCATGAAAATGAGGTCAAGCACATTGGACATGTGACTGACGGAAACTTCGTAACAAGAGGCATCTATATACAAAGTATGAAGCCTCCAGGTCTTCCACCTTCTAAAATATAAAGCTTTTAAGAAGTTAGCTCACGCTGCCGGATCACTATCCCTATGTCGAGCTTTCTGCAACAAAAGTTGCAGGCTCGACAAAAACTTAACTATAACCACTGAACCATAAAAATGAGGTCTAGTCAGATGACATATAGATCATGGTTCAGTGGTGGTCAAGTCCATATCTCAGATACCATGTCTAGCAAATAGATAACTCTTGTCAGTTGGACATGTACACCTTATATATACTAGCCCTATTGCTTATTGTATCTGAGATATGGACTTGACCACCAAAACTTAACCTTGTTCACTGATCCATGAAATGAGGTCGAGGTCAAGTGAAAACTGTCTAACGGGCATGAGGACCTTGCAAGATACGTACATACCAAATATAGTTATCCTATTACTTATAATAAGGGAGAATTCAACATTACAGAAAATCTGAACTTTTTTTCATGTGGTCACTGAACCATGAAAATGAGGTCAAGGACATTGGACATGTGACTGACGGAAACTTCGTAACAAGAGGCATCTATATACAAAGTATGAAGCCTCCAGGTCTTCCACCTTCTAAAATATAAAGCTTTTAAGAAGTTAGCTAACACCGCAGCAGCCGTAGCCGCCCCCAGGATCACTATCCACATGTCGAGCTTTCTGCAATAAAAGTTGCAGGCTCGACAAAAAATTAACTACATGTATAACCACTGAACCATAAAATGAGGTCTAGTCAGATGACATCTGCCCGCTAGACATGTACACCTTACAATCATTCCATACACCGAATATACTAGACCTATTGCTTATAGTATCTGAGATATGGACTTGACTACCAAAACTTAACCTTGTTCACTGATCCATGAAATGAGGTTGAGGTCATGTGAAAACTGTCTGACAGGCTATAGGACCTTGCAAGCTACGTACATACCAAATATAGTTATCTTATTACTTATAACAAGTGAGAATTTAACATTACAAATATCTTAACTTTTTTTTCAAGCAGTCACTGAACCATGAAAATGAGGTCAAGGACATTGGACATGTGACTGACGGAAACTATGTAACATGACGCATCTATATGCAATATATATATATACAAAGTATGAAGCATCCAGGTCTTCCACCTTCTAAAATATAAAGCTTTTAAGAAGGTAGCTAACCCCGCCGCCGTAGCCGCCGGATTACTATCCCTATGTAGAGCTTTCTGCAATAAAAGTTGCAGGCTCAACAAAAATGTGATTTAATAAAATTTAAGTATTTTCATAAAAATATAATACAACAGTACACAAGTGTATATAAATCTTGTTATTGCCAAAGTACTGAGCACTTAAATGATAAAACCCTCTGGGGAAATTTTCCACCATCATCAGTATCAACTCAGTGCTTCCAATTAAAAAAACATTTAAAATGCTTCGTTTTTAAAAGATTTTTTAATCTTTCTGAAAATTCATTCCATTTCTACAGCGCACACATAGCTAAAAAAAACTTCTAGTGAGGGCAATGTTTTATCTTTAAAACCTGAAGTGTTATTCCGACTGTCAAGATGGTACCACAGACAAGAACAGCTCAGAATTTTTGATTTTCTAAATTTTAACACGAAAAACAATAATTTAAAGGATTATTTTAGTTTGGAATGGTACCCTGTTATACCAGTATTGTTGTGGTTTTTTTTCAGCTTGGTTTTATAACTGCTGCAAATATTTGTTTTTACACATAGATTTTTTTCAAATTCAGTAAAACTTTATTCTATTAATGTGCATTTATATCAAATAATAGTTTAAATTTTGACAGGACTACATAATTGTAACCAATTTCATCATTGGGTCATAGTCAATAGAGACAGGATAAGTAAACATACAGAAATTAACATGTGTTTAAAACTTCCTTGCTATTAGTATTATACTTATAATTATTTCAGATATCAATAAAATTTCATTCAAACTACATGTATTAAAGTTTTAGTGATTCCCAGGTAATGAACTTGTAATCTGTCACTTCAAATTAATTATAATCACATCCATTTATATCGCAGAAATGTAAAGAATGGGAACGGAGTAATAAAAAAATTTGTAAGGGTTCCGCAGAACCCGGTGTCTCGCCTACTTTTGCTGTTATTCGCAGGCGCAACAAAAATGAGGAAAACAATCAATACAATTATTCCTCTTGATACTATCATTTGATTGTCATGATTGCAAGAAGCTTCTGTCCAAGTTTGGTAAAAATCCAGAATAGTTTATGAATCTAATAAATGTTTTAAAAAGTTTAACTGCAGACTGTATGTAATGTTAACTGGAAGAAAAACTAAGTCCATTTATAAGTAAAATATGGATACACAGGTACAATATTTTAACAAAATTTCCCTCTTGATATTAGCTTCTGATCATAAACCAGCTTCTGTCCAAGTTTGGTACAAATCCAAATAGTATAAGAAAGTTATTTAAAAAAAATTTAAAACTTTAACCACAGAGTGAATGTATTGTTTCCTGGCAGAAAATATAAGTTAATTTAAAAGTAAAATACGGAAAAAATGGAATATTATTTTTACAAAATTTACTTCTGGATACTATCTTATAATTATAAACGAGCTTCTGTCCAAGTTTGGTACAAACCCAGGATAGTTTAAGAAAGTTATTAAAACTTTAAAAACTTTCACCAGAGTGAATGTAATATTTCTGGCAGAAAAACTAAGTCCATTTATAAGTAAAGTACAGAAAAAATGGAATTTTATTTTTGTAAAATTTACTTCTGGATACTACATGTATGTTATGATCATAAACAAGCTTCTGTCCGTATGTTATGATCATAAACAAGCTTCTGTCCAAGTTTGGTAGCTATATATATATATATATAGAAATCCAGTATAGTTTAAGAAAATTTTTAAAATTTCAAAAACTTTAACCACAGAGTGAATATTTGTGGCCACAGCCGTCGACGCTGACAGAATGTAAGATCGCTATGTCTCGCTTTTTCAACGCTCTACAAAAATGGTGTCAATTGCATTCACAAACCATTATAAAACATTTTACATAAACATGATAAAATAAATCACACTTATTTTTGTCATTTCATATTACAAAATCTATTTACTTTATGGAAAACTTGTATTTATCTAGGATTGGAAATTAGGTTGTTAATTCATTGAGCAGTTTCAATAGTTTTCAGTCAGACCCTTACAATATCCATAAAATCTCGTGAAGTCTTGTAAAGTCTGAGATTTTATCAATTTCAAACTGAAAAGCTTATCAGATTCAATTCCCTTTAGATATATACTGTTCCCAGCTTCAGTGTGAATCTAATGAATACAAATTAAAAAAATCATTTGCCATTCTCTTAACTGAATTCACAAAATCCAATAATTTCTGTGTATATTCCTCTTAATTTTTTGTTCCCAATCGAAATACATTTTTTTATAAAAGCAAATGTGGTGATGCATAGCCTACAAATGCCAAATTGACTACTCTTCCGGAAACGCTCACTCACCCAGACACTGCCAAATATCTTTGGGTAACCCTTTTAAAGTTCTAAGAATATGATCTTACGGGTTCCTGTCAAAAATTATTAGAGAAAACTACAAATTCCTGATAGTATCTGATACGTGACCAGTACATTAACCTGTCACTTAGTATTTGAAGTATATTCTTGGCAACAACATCCTTGCAGAGAAATCTTAAGATACGTTGATATCTGGATATATGAACAGCTGTTCTCATTTTTGAAATAGGTATGTGTACTGACTCCGCTAACGAAATGACAGGTGAATGACAACCTACATGTCCTATAATAAGTCCAAGTTGCCACTGTCCTTTACTGAGAAGTTCTGTTATGTAGCTCTGGATTGATTCGTCCGCTAAAATGGTCTTTCCCATCCTTAACTGATGCGTCTGCTTTTTTCTAGTAACCGGAAATACAAATTACTTTTAATGGGAGACAACTGTTTGCTACACTATTTCCTTGTTCGTTAACAGAGGCTGTTACCCAAAATTTTGTCCGTTAGTAGATTCTTTTTTGTTCAAACTTGTACTTCAATGGTACAACTAGAAGTTTAGTCTTTGGAGTTCTAATAATCTATTCTTCCATCTACTTAGTTGGTTTTTTTAACTACATAACGATATATACATTATTAGACCAAGGATTTGTATAGTACTACAAATCCTTGATTAGACCGAAAAAAATTGCTTTACCTTCTATCTTTATAAGTTAACTTCTACCAGATCCTACCAGTGAAACCTTCATACGCCTTCACAAGCAAATGGGACTAGTGAAATTCTTTATCCTGACTTTCTTAACCTGCTTAGTCCATTGTTTTCGATCATATGGTTTTACCGACTAATTGTTTTGTATAAATAAGGCCGTTAGGTGAGTCTCGTTTGAATTGTTTTACATTGTCGTTTCGGGACCTTGTATAGCTGACTATGCAGTATGGCCTTTGTTCATTGTTGAAGGCCGTACGTTAACCTATAGTTGTTAATTTCTGTGTCATTTTTGTCTCATGTGGAAAGCTGTTTCATTGGCAATCATACCACATCTTTTTTTTATAATTCTATCATTGAAGTGATGATGAAATGGCGGAATTTAAATGCGGCTACTGTAAATAGTCTACCAACCTATTAGATTCTAATGCAATATAGGTCACACTGCTATAGCCTACTCACATGGGTAATATCGAAATAGACAAAAAATATCATTACTTAAATCAAGGATTTGTATACTATACAAATGGAAAAAAATACATTCATTCAAACAATCCAATCCAATACGGTTCCCAATTACTCTTGGCAATAAATATTCAAATGGTAAAATAAATATTCCAAACAAATAAAAAAATTACAAATGTCCAAAACTTTGAAGATACCAATTGAGTATTGAGTAGCCTCAGACTCTCTCTCTCTCTCTCTCTCTCTCTCTCTCTATACAGGTATTATTACTGATCTATTTTTACACCTTATACATTATGTATCAGTATTGTTAAAACTTGTGACACTTGAAGAAGGCCATTTGTTGAGCCGAAATATTTGTCAGCACGATTTAATAACAAAATTTTCGTATTATAACATCTTATATCAGTACCGTTGTGCAAATCTTTAGACTGATATAATTTTTTCCTTATCTGCATAGTATCGCCTATTCTAGACGATCCGGTACATAGTAAATTTGCTGGTTGGTCGTTTTTATAGACTTTTATATATAACTCGTCTAAACATCAACCCAACAATGTTAGATCTGTAAATTTGCTTGCGCAAATTTTTGGTTCTTCCCTCGCCGGGATTCGAACCCATGCTACTGTGATATCGTGACACCAAATCGCCTGCACTGCAGCCGTCCCGCTAGACCACACGACCACCTGGGCTCTCAAAAAAAGAGCTTTCGCTGGCCGTGTGTTACCTTTCCACGTCAGTTTTAATCTAGCGGCGTACTACAGTACATGATATATAAGGCATGAAGATGTTATTGTTACAGATCAGCTAAATTATCTATGGTAAAGGATCCTACAAATTAATGTAATATACAGTCACAGAAAATAATTATATTTATAAGTACGTCTGAGTCAGTGACAACTCTACAACAGATGTATCCATCGGATCGCCATCAATGATGGTAATACATGGCTAAGTACATAATGTATATACAACTCGTCTAAACATCAACCCAACAATGTTAGATCTGTAAATTTGCTTTCGCAAATTTTTGGTTCTTCCCTCGCCGGGATTCGAACCCATGCTACTGTGATATCGTGACACCAAATCGCCTGCACTGCAGACTATATAATATAAAATGACTGAATAAATAGTCAACGAGTAATCTTACAGGTCGATGAATCATGTAATATGATTCTGTTCACTACAAAATATAATATATAACAATAACAAGTCAAAAAGGGTACAACATCACTGGCCATTAAATAACAATAAAATGAACAAATTAATATTAGATATTTCGGATAACAGATATCCTTCTTCGGTAATAGCACGATGTCAAATGAATCATGTCAATATATTCAAATCAAGACATTATCAAAATCTTGAACGTTTATACAATTTAAGCGGACACCACAGACGCTGGTACAATTTTAAAATTTCCAAACACGGCCCAAAGATTACAAAGATATGCCAAATAAAAATGGTTATTTGCGATGTGAACTGACACAACTATAAATTTCCAAAGGTTGTGACAGTTAAGGTTCATCATAAGGAATTGAAAAATATGGCCGTGTTTACACCTAAAAAATTACTATGAGTACAGACAAACTGGTACATCCAGGAAAGTTTTAAGGCATGGCAGGAACTAGATATATAAAAGTTATACGATGTCTACGTTTCAGAAAATTAAAAACTTAACTGGATTTTCATGTCCAGTTTTTTTCAGTCTGCAGAAGATAGCAAAATAAACAAACACCCGAGTTTCATTTGATACGGTCCACTCAGTTACACAGTTTAAATCACCTATTGTTTACAGGTGACTATTGTCCATCCATTGTCCATTTAAATCAATACTACTCACAACATTGATTATATGAGGGGAGCTTCTCAATCGTTTTCACTACTTAGTTAATTTTTGCACCTTCTGCAGGAACGAAAAAAACTGGAAGTCAAAATCTAGAAAAGTTTATAATTTTCTAAAACATAAAATGCATTTAAAATTTATATATCTAGTTCCTGCCATCCATTAAAACTGTTGCAGGTGCATAGGTTAGTCTGTACTCAGAGTGAAATTTGGGGTGTAAATACGGCCATATTAGCCAAAAGGTTATGATGAACCTTAAGATGTGATAACTGCATGGAGGGCAGTCTTCAAAAAAAAAAATGCCCTAACCGATCAAAGTTGGTATAATATTTCAAATTTTACAACGGTAGGGCAATTGCAACAGAAACTACATATGTAAGCCTCCCAAATGAATAGACTGTTTAACAATGATCAGAAAAATAAGTTTTATCTAATAAGGTAAAATAACTGAACGTGGCTTCGTACTTATACATCCATCCGAGCCCTGTGATTTAAAAAAATCTTGAAACTGTAAAGCCAGTACGGAATATCTTTGTAATATCTTTGCGCCGTGTTATATATTTATTTCTTCAAAAATATTTTTATATAACACAAATAGATAAGATGTAAATATTTTTGACGTTAGAAATCAGAGGCGGATTTAGGGGGGCAAGGGCCCGGGCCCCCCTTTTTGAAAAAAAAATTGGTTGCTTATATAGGGAATCACTGAAGCGTGACTCGAGCGGGCCCCTCTTAGGTCAGTCAGTGGGCCCCCACTTATGAAAATTTCTAGATCCGCCACTGGAAATATATATACATAATCAAAAAGATCATTAATATCTATACACACATATACAGAAAAAAATATGTTAACACACCCGGAGGAATATCTCAAGAATGTTTTGTGGAAAAATATGAATGCCTACTAAAATTCAACAGATTAGATAAATCGAAGTATTACAGAAAAATGTCAACCATGAATTTTGACTGCTCTAGTAGACTAGAATGATATACATATATATAGTGTAAAACCATTCAAACAGGAAAAACAACGGTCTAATTTGTATAAAAACGAGATTTGATAAGTACAGGTCAGGTTTTGGCGAATCAATTTGAACGAGGACAGTATGATTCATTTTTGGCACAAGTTAGTTTCATTGTTAGAAAGTCTTTCTGGTCCGTCTTTCATGCGTGCGTTGGGGTGAATAATGGATATAAATTGTTTCGATGTGTTCATTAAAAAAATTGATAGATGTTATATGAACAATGCGTGAACAAAACAGACATAATAGGTAAAATTGTCAAAATATGGGTACAGCAGTCTAATATTAATACTAATAAGTACTAATATTTATGTAACAAAAACACTGCTAGGATATTTTAAAAGTATCGCATTGATATTAGAATTCATAGTATTTGTTTATTTATGTACATAAGAAAAACACTGCACTTCAAATTTTACACGACACGGACATAAACTGATACTTTTACCTAACTTCTGAATATATATTTATACTTAATTGTTGTTTTTATTTGAACAATAAGTTTTAAAGTTCGTATTTTCTTAATTTTTCGTTGCAAAAAACAACATTTTCCGCATGGAATGTCTTCATATTTACAATTGATATTAGACATTATCATATACTTAGACTAAATAACATATGATGTTTACCGTATGATAATAGGATTAAATTTAAGTATTTTCCATATTTTTCGAATTGGTGCTTAGTGGGCTGATATGAAAAGTTTATCACATGTTTCGATTGTTATCACATGCCTTTCCGTAACGTTATCACATGGCATTCCGGTGATACTCGGCAAATTCCGGAAAATACACCTCAATGCTACGTTTTCAGTGAAAAACATTACAAAGTAGTGTACAAAACAATTATTTGAATACTGGAAAGTATAGTGTGTAAAATAATTAAATTTAATTTAAAAAAAAAAAAAAATCAAATAAATGCATTTTTTAAGTTTTTCTGAAACATAATTTAGAAAGTTACTTTAAAAAAGTTGACTTTTCCAAACAATGTTCATTCTGTATATTGTTGAATTATTTTTTTGTCGATTCGTCTATATTAAAATCTGTTGGTTTTTTTTTCTCTGTTGAGGCATATGATGGAAAAATTTCATATTGAATCATGAATGTATCAAATTTTGGGTCCGACGTCCGTGAACTTTTTAATCTTTAAGCATATGATAAAAAGATCATAACATGTCATTTTTCATATTGCATGTGTATTATCAGCCCTCGGTCAATATCAGCCCTCGAGCCATGCGGTTCTTGGGCTGATATTGAACCTAGGGCTGATAATACATGCGATATGAAAAATGACATGTAATAATCTAGCTGATAATATCGCTATGTGATATAAGAAACGTTTATTTCGTCTTGTAAATGTATACTTTTTGTGTACTATACATATGTGGATATCTATTTTTCTTTTTTTTTTTCTTTTTGGGCTGCTTGTTTGTTATCTATATCAACCACACTTGTAATAAAATGCATTAGTATTAAAAAAACCCAACATACTATAGATTCTTTATCTACGTATTCTTTAAGAACTTAAATAGTTCTCGTTTAACTTTCTTTTTTTTTTTTATCTCATTGTTTGTATTGTATTATGAAAAAATTATTGATGTTGTAATGTTTATGCCCTTTGGGGCCCATAATTGGAAATAAAAAATATCTTATCTGTATAAAAAGTACAACTTGTCAGCCGGGCTACAGCAGCGACTTCTATCTTGTATGTCCCTACCTACAGTTACACCTGGAATAATAATAATCTCAGTTAAACGATCTTATACTATTCCCAATGATATATACACTGCTATTCCAAAGTAACACGGACGTTAAAGTAAGCACCCTGAAGTGATAGTGCTCGACCTCATAAATCATAATCAACAGGATGCGACAAGACATTCATCAACTTAGAGGACATTTGCCACATCTCTGGCGTAGCAACCCTGTATATGTCTCTAGTGTTTCACATTGATATCATGTATGAGAAATGAATGTTATTTAAAAGAAAATTACCGATAGAAAGTTTTTGAATCTCGCGGGTAAAAGTTTTATACCCACAATTCAATTTATGTAAACTCGGTGAGATGAATGATGGCTGACAAAGGGAAGGATACTATTTCTCACTCAGATAAATTAAGTGTTTGTAAGAAATCTAAACAAAGTAAAGTCACAATGAATTTATTAACAGTAATTTTATATATTGGGATTCTACCTCAAGTAATTTTAGGACAAAGATCGGACGATTCTAGTAGAAATACTGACTGTTACGATGCTAACGGTCGGCCACAGCGCTGCATGCCAGAATTTATAAATGCAGCATTTGGATTACCCGTAGAGGCAACAAATACTTGTGGTGTCAAGCGTGTTACAGAGTACTGTTTGCAAACGGGCGTAACAGGGGCAAGAAAGAAATGCCATTATTGTGATTCCCGTACCGCCGGACTCGGTCATAATACTAATTTTTTAACGGATTTTAACAATAATAACAACTGGACATGGTGGCAGTCAGAGACCATGCTAGAAGGAATTCAGTATCCAATTGTAGTTAACTTGACCTTAAATTTAAGTAAGTATGTGTGGATACAAAAAATTATACTTTTAAATTTATAGATAAAACCAGTACCAGAAATTATCCACCATGTTAATATCCTACATTTATCAAGATATCTATATAAACATCTGATAAACTAAAAATACAGTCAGCCTGTGTAAGCTTAAAAATACTGTCGAAATATTTTATATATTGCAAATCTCCCTTCCAGTATCACAGCTGATATTAGTTTTGCTGTGGTAAGATAATATAGTTTATCAAGCATTCAAGGTAAAAGACAGCCTTGAAGCAGATAGGCACAGATCAAAAGAGAAGGTAATCATGCTAATTATTACATAAGTTGTTCATGATACAGGAGGATTTTCAGTGACACTCATTAGGCCAAAAAATATATATGTCTGTTTAAGGTTGCATGCTTTAAGAAAATAGGGTAGATATTTTCATTTTATTTTATTTTTTAATTTTATTTTTTCTGAAATAATTTTGAGTGTGTAGTTTCGTCTTGTCGTGGTCCGAGTTGATCATGGGCCGAGTTTACCTGTAATTTTAATGGTTGGATTATTTCTCTTTATTACTGATTGGAAAAAATGGCGGCAAAATTATCACACGAGTTGCGAATTTCCTTGAAACAGCTATATATCATATTCATGATTATGAACTTACAGTGTAGGGATGTACAATGTATCAGGCAACACTATCTTCACTTTTAACAAGAGTTCAGTTTATTTTTCACTTTACGACGGAAATAAAATGGCTTAGGGTCAGCACTCAAAATAGGGTCGGTCGGGTAACTGTAAACAGACATATATTTTTTTTGCCTGTACAAAAATAATTAGTTGGCGTGCATAACTGATACAAATTTTACTACTTTTTCAACTTCATGATAAATGGTTAAATTAGACTGTATAAAAGAAAAAATAAGTTTTTTGCACCGGACAAAACAAAGAGTTTATGTAAAAGAATACACTTATATTGCTATTCTTCATATCAAAATCACAATATAGCCATCAACATGGATCAAATGTAAAGCTCACACTCTACTGCAAGATACAACAGCCCTGGGGTAGTTTGCCTGATTTTTAGCAACATAAAAAATAAAAAATAAATGAATAAAACACAGGCAAGGTTATAACATGTATGTTCATTGCTGAATTATCTGATAAAACACAAACATTGATATCAAATTATGTTTCACCACAAAGTAAATTATCACAAAATAAACATGGTGTGTAAATATAGATCTGTTTGTGGATTAATGGTTTCGCTTGATACTATTTCTCAGCATATGTAATGACAGTCAAGATGTTATGCACATGTACATTTCGACCAGATTTATGTAATTTCTTTTGCTGAATGGCAAAAGCTAATAATTGACATATTACAACGAAATAATTTTTTTTTTATTGAAATACTGTACATACATTTTGTAGATTCAATATTTAATATTCTGCAAGTTTTAGAAATCTTGCATTTTGTAGATACATTTGTACATGTATTTCATAAGTATACAAAATGTATATACATGTATTGGTCTGGTGGTCAAAACCAATAAAAAGATAGCAGGTGCTTTAAACATGATAAACATAATTAACAAGCATTTGCCATCTTTTCATGCCAGATGTCCAATATCCACTTTATAGTAAATGCTTAGTCATTTTTTAAAAACAGAAAATTTGAAAACAAATTTCAGGATTTTCTCAGCACATTTGTATATGTCTAAGATCTACTTTCAGTTTTACAAAAATGTGTACACTGCTCCAATACAGGAGTGTACTGTAAATTTTATAGAAAGCTCTTCCATTAGCTTTATATAACTAATACCAAATTATATCAATATTTTGAGCAGGATTTGTTTTGCAATAAATCAACAATATTTTGTTATTAAATGTTGTACAGGTGTTAGTAAAAATGGTGTATGAAATTTAAAGCACAGACACTTTCATTATTTGCAAGTTTCAAATATAATTATAAAATCCTGTTCAATTACCACATCTGGTTTTCAGAAAAGTTAATGATGAATTAACCAAACAATCCTATCTTTTATTAGTTGTAGTTTTGTTTTACAACCACCTAATACCAGTTTTTAAATTGTTAACCTAAATTGCTCTCATTTGTCAAATCAGTGTTCTATGGGCTATAATTATGGGGGTTGACACTTAATTTAACACAAAGAAGTCATTTGATCTGTAAAATAACACTGCTATTTGTGACATTGTAGACAGTATTTTCACCCCAATTAAAAACTTTGTTAAAGATAAATTAAGGAGATTTTCAACATTCCAATCATTGACATACACATTTAAATGAAAAAAAAACCATTCCTGTATGTTCCTCCCTGTTAAAATGTCCTCTACAAGTTCACCTTTATCAGATGATAAAGAAATCTATGAAATATTGAATTAGAATGCTCATAACAAGTTACTTTTTCTTGTACATTGTACATGTACATGTAACTAATCAGAGTTCTGGAGTTGATTTCCTATTTTACATGCTGATAATTTCCATTTTCTCTTAATAGCATAAACTCATTTAAAGTATTGACTTTTATAACCTGCCCAAAAATGTTTTGTGATGACAAGAAAGAAGAATTTTGAATATTGTACTGTTTAATTATGTAACATTCTTTTTGTGCCTTTTTTCCCATGCCATTAGATCAAAATTGTTTTCAGTATAGTCATGATAGTTGCGAATCACAAAAAAACTGTATTTGTCTTTGTGAACCAGTTTATTTAGGACTATACATGTTTATATACAAGGTACAGTTTGCCATTTTTGTTATATTATTGTAAAATGAAAAATAAATTATGGGGAACATTAAGTGTTAAGCTTACAATTCATTCTTTATAGAAGAAACCCAAATCATTTCCATCTGCATGTGAAGTCAAGTTTTGTTATGATTAAACAAGATAGATACCTCTTATTTATCTGATAAGAACCTTGTAAAGTGAGAAATTCTGTGTAGAATTTATGTGTATCAGTGTTGAAAGGAACTATTAGTGCCAGTCTTAATTTTGTACACAACCAGAAAAATTATGCAATATTGCAGTTAATGAATTAAAACTCTACTTTACATTAATTTTTTGTTTAAAAAGGATGCTATATATTGAATTCAGCTGTTTACATGTAATGTATACATGTATGCTCATAGTGAAAGTGTAAATATATTTAATATAATACATGTGTATAGTGGTTTACCCCATAAAAAATATACATTTAATCTGTTTAGCAAGATTTTCCAAAAGTCACTTCTTATAATTTATTTATAATTTATATTTGTGGAACCGCCCTCATTAAAAATAAACATGCATAAATGCAATTATAAAATATTCATTGTAAAAGGCATCTACCATTTTACAGCTTCTTTGTATTCAGAAAGTTAGTAGCTAAAATTATTTGTCCCATACATTTGACTTTAAACATGTTTAATTAGGTCCATGTGTAAATGCTTATGGTGTTTGCTGAGTAAGCACCTGTTTAGAACCATCATGTTTGTAATGATCAGAAAATTGTGTCTGTGGGGTGTGGTTAGGTAATCAGCACTGTATATTAATGATGCTACATATTCTTGTGTAGTTTGGCAGATACTCAAATATTGAAGGAAATATTGCGAAGAAATATGGTTCACTATCCTAGCATAAACTGTAAAAGTTAAACATTGGTTTCTGTTACTATTGCCATTCAGATAAAAGTCATATTGCTTAAATCTTGATTAACATGCACATATATAATTAATGAAATGTTCTGTTCTGAAAAAAATAATTTTTTAAGACATATTTCTTTTTTTGTCAGATAAGTTTATTATTGTAAGCGTTATTATATGGTACATACAATGTACATGTATTTGAAATTAGTGATACACAATAACAGGACTTCCATTAAAGATTACAAACTTTATGCAGAAGTAAGGACCTTAATGAACAGACATACTTGTACATATAATCCCATTAAAAAATGATAGTAGGTTTGCACTATTAAGACCTTTCCTGTAATGGATAATCCAAACACATTTAAAAAAGATCAAACTGAACACCTGCTGTGTCAGTACATATAAATAATGTTAAACCATGTGGGTTCTATGTTCAAAAGAATATTTTAATGTTACATCAGAAATTTTTATCATGAGAATACAGGGATACACAGTGGCGGATCCAGGGGGAGGGGGTCTGCCCTCCCTTTTTTTGGAATATCAATGCATTTGATTGGGACATGTAGTTGGAATCCCCCCTCAAAAAAAAGTTTATATTTTGCTAACATTGATCTAATTATATATTGTTTTTATACTGCAACTTAGCAGTGATCGGGAAGGACGTGCGCCCTGCGCCTATAGCGCATATTGACAAGAAATGGCGCATACAGTGACAAATGTAAGCGACCACGTGGCGCACGATATTTTTCACTTCGTTTCGAAACGTTTAGATATATCATCAAAAGAATTTCCGATTGTGTTCCATGGCGCCATGTGTGTGAACACAACTGTGTAATGTTCCTCCAATAATAGGAGCACCTATATATTTTTGGGACGTCTCGGGTGTTTCCCTTTGATAATAGAACCATGCGATTTAATGTCTCGGGTGTTTTCCTATTGTAATAATAGAACCATGCGGTCTAACTGATAACCCTAAAAATGTAATTAACCATCATTCATGATATATTTTTTTATAAACGACTTTAAATTTGTGAAATTTGGCTAGTACAGACGAGATTTAACTCTAATAATAATCTCATTAAGTTTAGCTTGCTATTATTTCGATTGAAGAACCCCAAAGACTTTTTAGGAATATAGTTTTTGTCTCCATAAAAGACGCTTAACTGTCCTTGTCATTTTTTGGTCTTTGGCTCGTTTGACATTTTGTAAACATGACTTCAGCGATTTGTTGTTTTGTTCTATGAATTAATGGTACTCTATACTGTTATTCTTGTCACCGTGATGAAGTTATAATAATACAAGAAGTGCAGAGGAAATGCCTGAAATGTCCTCTGATACGGAACATCTTGAATAAGTATGGTATCGACGAAGACCCGAATTTAATGTACACAAAAAAAACATGAACATGAACAAGGCAACAGTACCAGTTTAAACATTGTAAATAAAGGTTAACTTAAATATTGTTGGGGTTGGAAGAAGTTATTGTATATTCATTGAAATTGAAATTACAAAATCACAGGAACAATATCCATGATATTATTTAAAATCATAAAGGTATATAAGTACCAACTCCTTTTTTTTTTACAGAAGTCAATTCAAATCAACATGGCCCATTATTTTTTAAAATGGCCCATTGAATTTATTTTTGAGGGGCCCTGGGCCCATACTGAAAAAAACCTTCCAGATCACTGCAACTTTAATTAATACATTGTCATTGATAGCTATTGAAATTGTAAATTTAATTTTGATAAAATTATTATCGACCTTAAATGAACCTCTTATTGTAGAATAAGTGATCCATGATGAAAAAAAAACATTGCACAAAATATAGCTGTGTTTGTACAAATGTATATCTAAAAATCATCATTGATAAAGTTTCATATTCAAACCTTATTCATACAAAGCTTCCTTAGTTTAACAAACAAATGTGTACCTAAGAGTAAGAAGCATTTCTAATGCCGTTTACTTTTAACATGATTTGGGCAGACTTAAACTGATGGACAAGAAATCAGTGTTTCTATAGACCCATGGTAGAGAGTTTCAGCATAATCATTAGTGGTCCCACCTGGTACCCCCATTCATTAATTCAAGTCCATGACCAATACTAATAAAAATGCTGTATTCTGTATTACTCTAAACTTCCATAAAATCCTTCAAAATTCATGACCACATATTTCCACTGTATCCCCACCACCCATTCTTCAAAAATATTCTTTAGAAAAACTGAAAATAAATAAACATTGAATTTATACTGCAACTAGTTGTGTTTATTTCCCATATTTATTTTAAAATGATTGTATGACATCCTATTGTTGTTGAATTATTAGGTGAAGGTTGAAGGTATACATGCATTATTATTACACAAAAATGCAAGTAACAGATTACTGAAAACTTAAGCTACATGTAGCTGATATTAAGTACTGTCAGAATGATGCAACAAGAATGCATGCTCATTACATTGTACATAATTTGTCTTACCATCAAAAAAAGTCCCAGAATAAGAGACATATATATACATATATGTTGTGTACATGTATACTCAATCTGATACAGCACCTATTTTAGTGTACATGTTCAGTAGTGAAATAAAGCTAGAAATATTAGTAAAATTGAGAATGGAAATGAGGAATGTGTCAAAGAGACAACAACCCCACCATAGAGCAGACAACAGCTGAAGGCCAAATGGGTCTTCAATGCAGCGAGAGAAACTCCTGAACCCAGAGGCGTCCTTCAGCTGCCCCTAAACAAATATGTATGATGGACATCATACTAAACTCCGAATTATACACAAGAAACTAAAATTAAAAATGATACAACACAATAACAAAGGCCAGAGACCCTGACTTGGGACAGCCTCAAAAATGTGGTGGGGTTAAACATGTTTTTTAAGACCTCTACCCTCCCCTCCACCTCTTACAGTTAAGAAGAGCTATATCCATTATCAAAGCTATGTTTTGCATTTGGATGGCATATACAGTCTGAAGTTTCTGTCTGGCATAAGGCATTGACCTTATTGTGATGGTACATGTATTATTCTTTACTTACTGTAAATTTGTTTTTAGTATAATCTATGTACATTACACTGTACATGTACATAGATAATAGTTAAATCTCAAATTTAAATTTGAGGCCTTCTGCACTTACAATTATTTATTGTCAAAGTTTTAGATATTTATTAATTTATTAATGATAACATATTTGGCATTTAATTTTATCTTAACATACTTGTGTGTTATAATAGGATCTGAATCTAGGACAAAAAAAGTGTCTATCTAGGAAATAAATCATAAAATCAAACCAATGTACTATGATTAGTTTTGAACAGCTTTGATTTTAGATTTAGGGGGACAGGGGACCTACCCACATATATAGCTATATAAATGATTAATGCTCAGATTTCTGCAAGTTCCCGTAGTCATGCCAGGATCATCAATAATGCTAAATTTGTATGTATAGTAGAGATAAAGTTTAAGATACTCCTCAGAACAGGGGAAGTTACATTATCTGTGTACAAAAAATGTAGATGTCTTTGTAACTTTGAAAGATTATTGTTATTTTTTTTCTTTTTGTAGAAAAACAATATGAAGTTACATACATTAGACTTAAATTCTACTCTCCAAGACCAGAAAGTTTTGCTATTTATAAAAGAAAGACCGACAGTGATCCCTGGATACCATGGCAGTTCTACAGTGCATCATGTGAGAGGACATACAATCTCCCAAGACGAGGAATAATAACATCAGAGAATGAGGCTAATGCTATCTGTACAGATGAATATAGCGATATTTCACCATTAACTGGTGGTAGTGTACCATTTAGTACCCTGGAAGGACGACCTAGTGCATTTGAATATGAAAATAGTCTTGTTTTACAGGTAAAAATCTTAACTCTGGGTCTCTACATTGTATGTTCAGTTGTTTCTGGTATCCCTACTAATAGATGCATGTCATTATTTTTTTGTCCTTTTATTTTTTGTATTTAGCCTATTATTCTCTATATTCTGTAAACCCCATCCAGACCCTCTTATATTGAGTATAATCTGTTAGGATAGAGAATACACATAGAATATGTCTTTTAATTTGAGTAGGTGACTGGTCTTTTTGACTGTTGGTAGTTAGTCAAGTAGGGTTTTGACACTGTGCTGACACTTTCATACTTGCTGGGCTTCACTTGTAAATAGAAAAGTCCCTGTTTACCCCACGATTATTGATGTAGGAACAGTGAACTTGTAGATGATATTCCACCCCATACACCCATGTTTATCATTGAGTATTTGTGCGGTATGACAAGTGTTCTTTATTGACAATATTTTTGTGTCAAGTATCCTTGGGTTTGTATGTACAGACACATTAATCTCATTTTAAATAAAGATTATTTATAGCTTATCAAATATCATAGGAAAGTGACATACTAAAAAGATCCAGAACCATAAATAGAATTCTTAAAATTCGACTATCGAACTTTATAAAGATCTTTAAACCTGGCTGCCTAGCTTGTTATACAATGCACTGCTTAATGGCAAAGTAATTTTACCAAGTCATTTTTAAACATTAATATGACCCATATTTTCCATTCATGCCATTTGTTGATAAAGTCTTAACATTTGATTTTGTCAAGATTTTTAAAGACTTCCCCCTTTTGAATTTACCTTTATAACTACAAAATACAGATCAGTTTTGAATTTTGGGGGCGTCACTTTAACCGTTTTAGAGTTTACAAATGGAAAAATTGCTGAATTGTATAGTTTCTGTTCTAAACTTTATTTTGCCTCAACCAAATGCAATGAAACTATACAAAATGCTAATAACTACAAAATACAGATTCGTCACATTAACCGTTCTAGAGTAATGCCTCTTCACAAATGGAAAATTTGCTGAATTTTTGTTTACGTTCTCTAAATCAAGTTTGCATCAACCACATTTAATGAAATTTATACACAACACTCAGATCAAGTAGGATCACTTTTACTGTTCTTCCGTTATGTCCCTTTATAACTTTATATCATACGCAAGCGGGGGGCATCATCCGTGTCCCATGGACATATTCCCAATTAATTTTGTTGGAGAATGATGTTTGCAGAAGAATCTTTTAGAAAATTTATTTAAAGCCTGAATTTTGTAGTTTCTGTAGATATAGAACATGATCATGATAGGTCATTATTAGTCAGATTCCGGTTAATCATTAAATGAAATAATTAAGATTTTATTAACAGGACACACATAACATGTTAAAAATGTCAGTATTTCTCTGTGAATTCACAGCTAATAAAGTCTAAGATAAAGTGAAGGAAATGCCAGAAGCCAGACTCATCAATCTATCTTTTGTGTATTGGAGGAAATTGAAACTTACATAGATCTTTGTGGTTCACTTAATTCAGAGTGGATTGCACTTATATACACTCTTAAAGATAGGCTAAATGTGGGCAGTCAGTGGTTTTGTTTGCAAATGTGAATATTTTCCCCCAATGTACATTGTATATAAGAAATTTTAGTGCAGTTTTTACCATTTACTAGTTTGTTAACATGAAATAGCTCTTTTTCAACAAATGAAAGTAAGATTGACCAAGTTATAGATGTGTTTTAAAATGGAGACAATATATATATGTTATCAGTTTTGTAAAAAAAATAAAAATGAAGAATGTTAAAAGTGAGGTCAAAGATACCAAAAGGAAAAACAAACGGACAAATGTCATGGCATACAACACTCAGCAACACAAAACTCATCAAAAACTTACCGAAATTTTAAACATTGACTTGTAAATAGAATTATAGATAATGAATATGTTGAGAAATTGTCAATGTTTTGATAAGCTTAACTCTACAAATTTTATTGGTTTAAAAAATAGGATGATGTTGATAAACTACATATCTATGTAAATGTAGATTTTGATTTAAAGATGATAGGCTTAAACTAAGATGAGGAAGTTTTAGATGGGCCTACTGCATAGATGGATCCAGGGGGGGAGGGGGGCGCCCCCTCCTTTCATAGGAAAATTTGGTTGATTATATAGGGAATCATTAAAGCATGACTGGAGCAGGGCCCCCCTTAGGTCAGTCAGCCCCCCCCCCCCCCCCCCCCCCCCCCCCTTAGGAAAAATTCAGGATCCGCCACTGTACTGATCCTATCTACTCTGTTGGTTATTAAGCTGAGGCAAAACATGACATAAATTATAAACATACAGAAGTCATTTGTAAATTTAGTAATTTGAGAGACTTTCAATTTGTGGTGAACAAATTAAATGTCAGATTGATTACATCACACTATACAAATTTGGATCACACCATATGATCACCTCATAATAACATACAATGACAAACGTAAACAAATCTTTTTTACATCAATTATAATGTAAATATCAAACATCACTTGTATATGCACAAAAATATCCATGTTAAACATGGAAATTATAAATTTATGACCTGCATTAGTAACAATGTACAGAACTTAAGACAAGTATTTAAAATTTACAATTAGGAAATATTTTATCATTAATTGCTGTGTATCAGTTTTATTTGATGGTCCCAAAATTGGTAAAAAAAAATATTTACTGCTCAAGTTTTAGTTGGAACATGTACAGGAAGAACAAATTGCATCTTAAATTGTTACATGCATCATTTCGTTTTAGGTGTAGACCAATATTTTATTTATTATGATTTGAAATGTACTACAAATATAAGCATCTTTGTGTACAGATATACAGGATGAAAATATAAACAGATATGCATATTTCAAATCTAATGTATAAGAGGTGAAAGTATTGTTCTGTACGTAGTAAAAGTTTCATTTATAAAATAAACAGTTGTGGGATATATATCTCTGAATCATCAATGAAGTTATCCAAATCTTTATTAAAGCAAATTAGACATCTTGAGGTCAACATATGGTCTTCATTAATGAAAGTATTGATACCATTATTGTATATGCCAAGCTCTACAGTGTCCCAAGTCCAGGTCAACAAACATCCACGATCAACTCCATTCATCTATAATATGAAGAGACAAAAGAGTAAAAAAAAATCAACTAAAGACAGTCACGTGCACTGCCATATATCATGGTTCCTTTTTTTGGACTAACGCACAAATATTTAACATTGTTGTATTTTTGTAAGCATTTTGCATGTATTGGTACATTTATTCTATGTTTATCATACATGCACCTGTGATAAATTCTCCCCTGACAATATATATATATATATATATATATATGTATTTAGACTACAACTTGTGCATCTGGCTTATACATAATTCAAATTTTAATTCAAGGTCAAACTCTTGCACTTTGATTTGAATTATATCATTCATCTGGAATTATATAGATTTAAGTTGGCATTGCATAAAGCATTTCAAAATTTATCTTTAGACATGTTAGACAGTTTATAAAAGAAATAAGAGACCTTGACATAATAAGATCTGTAAAATTAATAATGTCTGTGTTATTGTGTCACCTATGTCAATTCTACAGTCTTGCAAGTTATGAATGGGTCTGACATGATTTGTATGTCAGATAATATTAAGAATAAACGGTTTCAGATTTATTACACAACTTTGAATGGTTGTATGATTGTATTACTTACACCACATTGAATGTTTAATCAGTTGTTAGAATCCCTGCCTACAAAGTTTTCTTTTTATCATTTTATCGAGGTCATTCACATATATAGGTATTGATAATACTTCTGCTAAAATAATCATTGTTTACTTATTTTATTTCAACATGTGTAGAAAAAAAAGCTGAGGTTGCCAAATTTGAATTGCTTTATCAGCGGTGATTATAATTAGATGCTGTTACCAGATTTAACACTGATTATATAACTCTCACCTTCCTGTGTATGGATCCCTACAGAATGAAATAATTGTAATGATGATGTACTTTCTCAAATGTTAAAGTATATCTTTCATAAACAGTCACAACTTGATAATAACCATATCACTTTTAAATTTGTAATATATATATGTTCTATTTACAAGAAACATATTTTAATATATTTCTTTAAACAGATTTTTCTCACAGCGGATTGAGTCATTGAGATCAGACTGTCCCTGATTTTGAAATTGATTATTGACTAACCAAAAATCTTTTACCTACGATACATAATATGCCTGATGGCTACATCAAAGTTTTTTACCGACTTTATAAGATAACCATTTTGCGATTATCGAGTATTAAAAAATTAAAGTCTTCAAAAAGCAATAGTTGTTTACTTGAAGCATATCAAGTTTTAATGTAGCTTAGGAACACGAGAACTTGTTGAATTGTATTTTCCTCTTTAGTTATCATAATCATGCAAAGTAAATATTCCTTCTAAATTTAAAAGAAAATTAAATTACTATTAAAAGTCCTTTCCTTTTGCCCTATTAGCAATAGAAGAATTGATAAGATTTAGTAACCAAATTGCATTGGTATAGTTCCAATTTTAAATGTCAAAACGTCTATTTAAAAGGGATAGAACAATTGAAGGGTTAAATTTCAGTGTTATAGCAGTACAAGCCTTTTAAATATAATAACCCTTATGAAAAGCAAAATTTGTTTTTTATGAACCTTCATAATTGTATCTAGAAATTCCTGTCGAACTTTACTAATAATTACTTGCTGTGAAGTGCAATAACCTATATAATTATATATATTGAGCCAGTTTCAGTCCATTGGATTAATGTTCAACAGGAACTTTTGTCTGATTATCAAAGAAATGTTTATATTGGCATCAGATGTCATCATGAGTGTATTTTTCTAGTAGATCCAATCATTCTAATAGAACTTTTGAACAAGATATGTTGTTTTGGTTTAAGTGACATGAAAAGCTTAAATAGTTAGTGTACAAAGAAAGTAGAAGATTTTTTTTCTATTTACATCTTAATTCTTACAATAACAAAAATATATATTCACATCATTATTCATGATTGTGTATTTTCCCCTTTTCTTTTGAAAGAATATAATGTGCAGACACCAATTTTGATGCAATGATTTCTTGTATACCCTGTGTAAATTGACATTTGTTTTCTTTCCTACAATTTGTACATTGGATATAGTGTTTTATAAGATACAACTACAAGTGTTCATCACTCTACGGACAGTAACAGTCAGCTGTTTATCTGTGTGAACATGACTGATGTGCAAATGCCAGTCATAAGTGGTTAGATATTGGATTTTAAGTCTGAGGCTATTCTGTATTGTAAGATATATTTTGAACGATGAATGCTAACATCCTTAAGTCCATTAGTAATTAGTAACTGATCAGACTTGGGGTAATTGTAATTGTAATCGTTAATCAGCTGTAATTGATTACAATTTTTCAAGTAATCATTGTAATCATTAATCAGCCAAAAATCTGATTACATGTAATTTAATTTAATCAATTACTTTTCAAAATACCCTGTAATCCTGATTACTTTATGATTACATTCTGATTACAATGAAAAAAATCTTAAACTGTGTTTATGGTCAATAAATGAACCTTTTTGTTATTTAATTACTAATAATATTAGTAACATGTTAAGATAGTTTGGTTTACTTTTTTTATAAAGCATGATAATTGGTTTGTATACTTCAGTAAAAAATAAACTGTTACAGTATTGAAAAGTCATCAATGGCCTTAGTAAAAGATATTGTACATATTTTCACAATTTAAAAATTTACATATATATATTTGATAATAACTGTTATATTCAAGTAATAAGTTTTCTTTAACCCTTAACTATAATCTTTTGTTAATGTTGTGATTTTTGTCAACTTTGAATTGACAGGTAGGAAACCAATTAAAGTCATAAGAAACGAGTGACCGGTGAAAAATAATGTTCTTCCAATTCTTGAACCAATGCATACAAACATCATAAACTTAGTCTTCTGTGCTCGAATTTATCATTTTTTTCGTGTAAATTTCGTATAATTGTCAATTTTTTTTTCAATCGGTCAGTGTTGTTGTGAAAATATGGCAGGTAATTAAAGTTCGTGTCTTGAAGCCGAAGTTTAACGATTGTCACCTGTTTGTCAACAATTGACGAAAAATAAACAAAAAAGCATGGAAATTGAGCACGTGTTTAACATGTAAATTCAGATAATAGTTTATTTTAAGGACATCCATGCGTATTGTGGTCACCGGATTTTTACGAGATGGGTCACACTGAGGTCACCTTGCATACGGAAAATATCTCGGGGGAATTGCTTGCTGGAAGGAAGCTATTCAAATAAAGTAAACTTCTTCTAAATATGAATAAATTAAAGAATTTTCTTCAGAAAAAAGTATATGTACATAAGATTTATAATGAAAACTATCCATTGAGTTATTAAAATCATATGCATTATTTTTTTTTGATTTGAGGTTTCTTATGACTTTAAGGTTTGTTTATATTGCAATTTCCAATTGAGTATAGCTGTAGGAAAATATATATGGTAAAAGATAAATCAGATATGTGATCATTTATCTTATTAGCACTAAATTCATTAAAAGTTGGACAAATAACTTGTTTAAAATTAGCAATTTTTTTGTGTATGTATTTGGACTGGACATGTAATAAAATGCAATGATTTTTATACGGCCGCAAATTTTGAAAAAATTTTCGTCGTATATTGCTATCACGTTGGCGTCTGCGTCGTCGTCGTCGTCGTCGTCGTCCGGCGTCCGAATACTTTTAGTTTTCGCACTCTAACTTTAGTAAAAGTGAATGGAAATCTATGAAATTTTAACACAAGGTTTATGACCACAAAAGGAAGGTTGGTATTGATTTTGGGAGTTTTGGTCCCAACATTTTAGGAATTAGGGGCCAAAAAGGGCCCAAATAAGCATTTTCTTGGTTTTCGCACTATAACTTTAGTTTAAGTTAATAGAAATCTATGAAATTTTTACACAAGGTTTATGACCACAAAAGAACGGTTGGGATTGATTTTGGGAGTTTTGGTCTCAACAGTTTAGGAATTAGGGGCCAAAAAAGGGCCCAAATAAGCATTATTCTTGGTTTTGGCACAATAACATTAGTTTAAGTTAATAGAAATCAATGAAATTTAAACACAATGTTAATGACTACAAAAGGAAGGTTGGTATTGATTTTGGGAGTTTAGGTCCCAACAGTTTAGGAATTAGGGGCCAAAAAGGGACCCAAATAAGCATTTTTCTTGGTTTTCGCACCATAACGTTAGTATAAGTAAATAAAAATCTATGAAATTTAAACACAAGGTTTATGACCATAAAAGAAAGGTTGGGTTTGATTTTAGGAGTTTTGGTCCCAACATAATAAGGGGCCCAAAGGGTCCAAAATTAAACTTTTGTTTGATTTCATCAAAATTGAATAATTGGGGTTCTTTGATATGCTGAATCTAACTGTCATGACTGTGTATGTAGATTCTTAACTTTTGGTCCCGTTTTCAAATTGGTCTACATTAAGGTCCAAAGGGTCCAAAATTAAACTTAGTTTGATTTTGACAAAAAATGAATCAGTTAGGTTCTTTGATATGCTGAATCTAAAAATGTACTTAGATTCTTGATTATTGGCCCAGTTTTCAAGTTGGTCCAAATCGGGGTCCAAAATTAAACTTTGTTTGATTTCATCAAAAATTGAATAAATGGGGTTCTTTGATATTCCAAGTCTAACTGTGTATGTAGATTCTTCATTTTTGGTCCTGTTTTCAAATTGGTCTACACTAAAGTCCAAAGGGTCCAAAATTAAACTTAGTCTGATTTTAACAAAAATTGAAATCTTGAAGTTCTTTGATATGCTGAATCCAAAAATGTACTTAGATTTTTTATTATGGGCCCAGTTTTCAAGTTGGTCCAAATCAGGATCTAAAATTATTATATTAAGTATTGTGTAATAGCAAGTCTTTTCAATTGCACAGTATTGCGCAATGGCAAGAAATATCTAATTGCACAATATTGTGAAATATCAATTTTTTTTTAAATTAGAGTTATCTTTCTTTGTCCAGAATAGTAAGCAAGAAATATCTAATTGCAAAATATTGTGCAATAGCAAGATTTTTTTTTAATTGGAGTTATCTTTCTTTGTCCAGAATCAACTTAAATCTTTGTTATATACAATATGCAATGTATATTCACTTTTTACTACCAACTGATAAATTAAAATAATCTTTACCATTCAGTGATTTATAACAAGCAGTTTTTTTACATCTTAATATTTTATGATGTATTTAAATGAGTAGTTATTGTTGCAAACTCCATTAGAAATTTTAATTGAGATTAGTTTTGGAATAAGGGAAAGGGGGATGTGATTAAAAAAATTTGGTTCAATTTTTCTCATTTGAAATTTCATAAATAAAAAAGAAAATTTCTTCAAACATTTTTTTGAGAGGATTAATATTCAACAGCATAGTGAATTGCTCTAAGAGAAACAAAAATTTTAAGTTCATTAGAACACATTCATTCTGTGTCAGAAACCTATGCTGTGTCAACTATTTAATCACAATCCAAATTTAGAGCTGAATCCAGCTTGAATGTTGTGTCCATACTTGCCCTAACCGTTCAGGGTTCAACCTCTGCGGTCGTATAAAGCTACGCCCTGCGGAGCATCTGGTTAGTACATATATTTTGTTTACAATTTGATTAAACTGGTAACTTTATTTCATCCATATTTTAACTTTCATAAACTGCACCTTGAAACAAATATAAATTAAAGTCTAGAATAGGTCAGAAGACAAACAGCAAACTCTTTTTATAAAGCTATATTCAATTGAAGTCAAAATAATTTAGAGATCAATGATGATAAAGTGCAATTGGTCATAACCAGTGACACAATGTTCATGTATGTATGAAGTGAACTTTTGTGGTTTATTAAATAGATGAAGTTTGAAGTTATCATTTTATAATATAGCAAACAAAATACTTTCTAAAAAATGCTCTAGTTATATTAAAAGTTTATTCATTCACATCATACAAAATGTATTTTTTTAAAAATTCATTGTAATCAGATTTAATCATGATAACTTTGTCAATGTAATCATTAATTTAATCAGACACTTTCAGAAATGATGTAATCATTAATTTAATCAGACACTTTCAGAAATGATGTAATCATTAATTTAATTTAATCGTACAAATGACAAAGTAATTGTAATTTAATCAATTACATTGAAAGTAATCGGACCCATCTCTGTAACTGATGTATGTCGAAGAATTCAGGCAAGCATGCAACCTTCATGAGCAAAATTCAGTTGGTTTATTTTTACATTCAGCCTTTCAAATAACAGTCCCCAATAATTTCCAGTGTCAGCCAAATTTGCAAATTCACCAGCTGATAAACCAAATTTTCAGACCCTATTACTTGTTAGTTAATTTATAAATTCCCTAGTTTTCATGTACATGTTAGGTATGTGTTTGCATTTAGTCAGGGGGACTCAGTGGCCGAGTGGTCTAAGTAGTTACTACTGTAATCACTAGCCAGTCAATACTAAGGTTGTGAGTCCAAACCCGCTTGTGCGAGTGCACTTGACTTCTATCTTAACTGACTAGGATTGTCAGTTTTCCTATCAAAGGTTGTGGTTTTCTCCAGGCACTCCAGCTTCCTCCACCAATAAAAACTGGCAGCCAGGAAATAGCCTAAAAGCGGTGCTTAAAAGTGGTGTTGAAAAACACAAAAAATCAGCATGTGGTCAGTAAATTTCAATATGGCTACTTCAAACATTTTTCACAGGACTATATCTGAATTGATCTCATTGTTTATTTTATTTTGTAGGATTGGGTAACAGCATCATCAATAAAGATCAGTCTAACCAGATTAAATACCTTTGGTGATGAAGTGTTTGGAGATGCCAGAGTACTAAAGTCATATTTCTACGCTATATCAGATCTGGCTGTTGGTGCTAGGTAAATTTTTCCTTCAAGCAGCAACGGTTTGCTTTATAAAAATTAGAAGATGTGGTATGATTGTAAATGAGACAACTCTCCACCGGAGACCATAACACTTAGAAGTTATCAAAGATCTGTGTATGCATTTAGATCTCTGACATACATTATTGTGTATGGTCCCAGTTACAAATCTATGAAAACCCATACTCCAAAGCAAGTTGAAAATAAGCTCTTTCCACAAATCGGTGATAGACTCTTAACCTCAGAATAAGTTCAAGATAAACTCTTTCAACAAATCATTTATAAATCCAAAGATGGACACAATCACAAACCAGCTTGTAATTCCAGACTTAAAATAATCAAAATAGATACGTAGTCCAACTAAAAAGGATGGCACATTCATGGAAAATTTTATTATTTCTTACAAAACTCAATAGAAAAGAAGCAATTGACAAGTGAAAAAGAATGACAGATATTGACAACCAAGCACACTTTGATATTAATGAACTGGTCAGGTTAGGACGGGAGATGATATGATATGACTTTGAGCTCATTCTTCTCCAGACAGCAGTAGCAAGAAAATTAGCTAAATGAAAGACTAAAAAAAGCTTAAAATTAGATGCATTTATCATAACTTGTTGATTTGACCATATCATCAACAACATGTAAAATGCACATTATGATACATGTTCATGTTACAGATGTAAATGTAATGGACACGCCAAATCCTGCTCATTTAAAACTGATGGTGATTTGATGTGTAATTGTGAACATCACACTACTGGAGACAATTGTGAGAAATGTGAAGCTAACTTTAATGACAGACCATGGAACAGAGCTACACAAGATGCTGCTTTTGAATGTTTAGGTAGGGATATCAGTATTAAGTTATGTTGATATACTGTGGATTCATTTATTTTCGTGGGTACCAATTTTGGTGGATTAAGGAAAACTTGCATGTCCTTGGATGTTTAATTTTATGGTATTGCCGAAGTTGTCATACATGCCTATAGAGTACATGTACAAAAATGTATGTGTTATTCTTTGAACATTTAATTTCTTGGTTGCCCTTTACCCACGAAGTCCACGAAAATTGATATCCAACGAATAATCATGAATCCACAGTAGTAGGTTTGTTTAAATGGAATCTTTAGGAGAAAAATAGATACTAGTCTAATGCAAATTCTAGAAGAAGATTCAGATATTTATTCCAGGAATAGAAGCAAGGAAAGAGGCAGTTTCCTTGGGATTATTAGTTTATAAAAATAAAAAAAATGTTTGCTACTTGGAAATTGGCTGGAATAGATTATATCTTTTATCAATATTTTTATTACTGCTTTGTAGTGCTTTATCTATCATAACCAGTAACATATATGGAATTATCAATCCATTAAAATCTTTCTGTAAAGTAGAACTTCTATATATCTTAGATTATATTTCATTTTTTCATGCCATCAGATGTATTACATGTATAAGGTATAGTATATATATATTTATCAGTCTCTTTCATGTTAAAGGTCTGGTTCCTGGGATTCTTTGGTTTTAAACAGCAACCCGTTTAGATGGTTTAAGAAATTTATCAAACTTTTTTCTTATATTGTTGTATGTTTATATTTTGAATGAATGACATTGAGATAAATGCTGATTATCAGCTCTGCCTTTACAACATAAGATTAAGTTTTAAATATTTTTAATATTTCCTTTGAATATTCATTAATGAGTCAAAATTTAAACATATTTATTTTGTGTTAATTTGTTTGTATATGATATACTTTTTTAAATTAATGATATATAAATCATTCAGCATAACAATGAATTTGATAGGTAATCTGAAAATGTGTGTATGTTCTGTGCTAGATCTTTATGGGTATTATAATACAGTTATGAAAAATATTTTTATTTAGTCTTATAACTTGTTAGCATGGTTGTGAAATAAGGTGCTGGTGTACTTAACTTTATGATTTAGTGTACCTGATCTTAAAATTCCTATCATATATAACACTATGATTAAAAAGCTAATAAAACATGAAAACTAGTTCTTAATTGGGCAAGTTTATAGATTTTGTAAGGTAGACAAAACATATATGATAGGAAAATTAAAGGTAAACTATTGCATTAAAGTATAAAGTGAACTTATTTTAGAAATTTAATGTCTCTGTAAACATGTAATAGAATTAAAGGGTTATTTAAATGCAATTAATTTTATTTGTCCCTTTTAAGAAAGATCAAGAGTCATGAAATAGTCGCATGCATATTGTGGGTTTACCTGAAAATGATTTTGTAATCTTTTAGACATTTATTACTAACCTTAAGTTGATATTATATATATTTATAGAACAGATTATGTATGTCATTTAAATAGTTTACTGAGGAAAAGGTTGTATTACTCTGGATAAATGTTGATTAATAAAATAGTAAGGTAGTTTTCTATCTTAGAAAATCTGGAGTTATAATTTCCATATTAAACATTGTCTGACCTTCACCTTTATTTTGCAGCCTGTGATTGCAATGGTAAAGCCGATACATGTTACTTTGACGAGGAGCAATATAACAGGACAGGTCATGGAGGTCATTGTATAGATTGCCGTGACAACACTGATGGATCAAACTGCCAGAGATGTAAAGAAAATCATTATGAAAGAAGTCCTGGTAGATATTGTACACCATGTCAATGCAACCCTACAGGTAAGGATATCAAAAACTAAAAAAATAAAGTATTTAAGGTGGTACCTAACACTACAGGGAGATAACCCTGTAAAGTCAGCTTAACGTTTTAATTATGTTGTGTTGTAATGGGAATATTAAGCTTCTCAATGATCAAAATTGTTGCTTGTCAAACTGCTATATAACCAGTGTAATTTTTCTGACAAAACGGTTGGTTCTAAATTTTGGAAATTTTTATATTTTTGTTAAAGGTCAAAGTAAATACTTTGACAAAATTTTATGAAAATTAAACGAGCCAAATTAATTTTAGTGAAAGTGTTGGGGACCACCTTAAGTTTACTTTGAATGTTTGAATAGTTTATTAAAAATATAGTACAACCATATTGCTAAAATTATCAACACAGTGTAATTTAAGTAGCATGTCTCGCTATATATTGAAGGTCAGAAGCTCACATCCCCGGTGTGTACAAACAAAGAAATTCAATCAAAAATTGCTACTCCTCTGCCATCAATGACATCAGACAGAGTTAGAAGATAGGTTGTCTTTTAGTAAAACATTATGTGTCCTGCAAACTTACTTTCGCTTTGAGATGACACCCTTATAATCTTTCTCTTTCTCTTTAGTAATGTGTTATTATACTTAATGAAAAAACTTTAATGCTATTGCACATTTAGCACCCCTTCAATCATTTGACTGCATTGTAATGTACAACAACCTTTCAGCCAGCTTTAAAGGTTCATTTGCACAATGAAAAAGACATTCTTTGATTAATGGAGAGTGTCTGGAATATTGTGTGGTTATTTTCAAATATTATTTTTTATTCTAGCCTAAACTTCTGTGTTTTTTAGGCTCAGAAAACCTGCAGTGTGAAAACAATGGAAAATGTCAATGTAAGCCAGGTGTGATAGGAGATAAATGTAACCGCTGTGATGCCAATCACTATGACTTTGGTCCATATGGATGTCAGTAAGTTATTACAATAATTACATGTGAAAACAATGGTAAATGTCAATGTAAGCCAGGTGTGATAGGAGATAAATGTAATCGCTGTGACGCCAATCACTATGACTTTGGTCCATACGGATGTCAGTAAGTTATTACAATAATTACATTACATGCGAAAACATTCAAAACAATGGTAAATGTCAATGCAAGCCAGGTGTGATAGGAGATAAATGTGACTGCTGTGACGCCAATCACTATGACTTTGGTCCATATGGATGTCAGTAAGTTATTATAATAATCACATTACATGTATGATTCATTACAATCCATGAATTTGATTGGCTAACAACAAAATGAGGCACTCCAATATATCAAAATTTTATTTCTTTTTTAAAATGCAACAACTATGACTGCATGTGCTATCTGTGACAATGTTAAAACTTTTAATGTATTCATATTTATTCTGAAAATAGAATAAGATACTAAGAAATGGTTTCTCTGGTAGGTTAAACAATGTTAGAAAGAACTTTTTACATAAAAAGCATTGTTCATTTTTGTCATAAATGTTTTTTAATTAATCCTTTGAAGCCACAGTTAATATGTTCAGTGTCAGATTACAGGCATGTGGAAATAGTCATTAAAATCTACACCGAAAAAAGGCAACTCATTTGAATACAAAATTGTAAAACAAAAGTATGATGTATATATTTTATCTATTTTTGTAGATGGCTCTTTTCAAAGCAAAAAAATTACACTGGTTCATGTAGATCAAAGCCTTAAAAGGTGCGAGTTAAACAATAAATGTACCATGTTTACACTTTCTTTCAGACCATGTAACTGTGAAGTAGCAGGCAGTGAGGATAATGTTGCTAGGTGTAATCCATCTGATGGCAAATGTGACTGTAAACAAAATGTCGAGGGCAGAGCATGTGATCAGTAAGTCAAAGAAAAGATTGGTGTAAAAACATGTTTTATACTGCAACATTTACTGTTGTCTTTATCTACCAAATAAAGGGATATTTTGTGCAATGTTCATTTCATATAATTTTTTCTACAATTTTAGGTTTGTTATGGCATGGAAAATAAGATCTATTTTTGTATTAACATTTTCATAACTATAAATGTAGCCAATTTTAGCTGCAGTATAAAAACAATATAAGGTCAATGTCATCAAGTTTATTTGGCATCACATAGTTGAATGGCTGCGTAGTACATATGACAATGATGGTATTGAAAGGCAATTTTAAAATTATTTGGACAACAAACAATAAGACAACACAATGCACAGTTATTTACATTATGTTTGTTCAGAGATTAATTAATTTTGAAAAAAAAATAGATCAGATTTGTACATTTGTATTTCAGACATCATATTTTAAATTCCCATTGCTTATGTATATCAGCATTGTCAAACATCACATTATTTGACCCCACAATTTTCTCTGTACATCAACAATAGCATTAAAATTTGTAAATATGTATCTCTGAAGTAACAGCATTCTATGCATTAGTTTCCGAGAGAATAATTATCACTGAATTCAATACTGTAAATTCAGAAATTATTGCAATGCTTTTATTATTGCGAAAAATGTGACAGGGTTATAATCGCAATAATTGAAACTCCCATTTTGAACTTTTTTATGTGAATAAAACATAGTTTTTCTCAATATCGCAAAAACAAAATTGCATATAGTCTAAAATGACAAATTTGCAATACAAATTCACGCAATAATTTCTGAATTTACAGTAGTTATTCATTGAATTTGCTCAAGAGATTTTTAAATGAGATTCATCCTTATTTTTAGGTGTAAGATAGGATATTTTGGTTTGAGTGAGAGGAATCCATTTGGATGTGTTTCCTGTTTCTGTTTTGGACATTCCCAGGACTGCATCAGTTCTACAGGCTACTATGCAACTAATATTGTTACAGACTTTGAAACAGGTTTGTAGTATGTGAAAAAAAACTTTTTTCTGTTGTTACCGAAAAAGGCAGTGTTAACCCTTTCGCCGATGAGTCCCGGTTTACCGGGATTCACGCTTCAGACAACTGACGATGAGTCCCGTTTTACCGGGATCGGAATACATCTTTTATGTTTCCCGCTCAAAACAGTGCAAACATGAGTTATCTTTCTTTGATGAATACTCGGATGAAAGTGTAAACATGGCGCTTCCGTTTGTTGAAAACCGTGTCAAAATCAGACGAAATTTACGGAATTTACGAGAATTTGAAATGAGGAAACATTTTTTTTGAAAGAATATGGAAGAATTGAAGCCAAACAAGTATACTTTTTTGACGTAAAATGTCGTTTTATGTACAAAACACTTGGAATGGACATCGTTCAGTGTGAGGAATTTGTACAGACTCATAAAAATTTTCAAAATTTTGCCGTTTTGGGTTTAAAAATTACGATTTGGGGTCTAAAAGCAGAATTTTGAGAATTTCACCTAGATAATGCCGAAAATTTGAAAATTTGAATATTTTATGAAGAAAAAATTATCAAAACATGAACAAAACTGTAAACATGGTGTTAGTGAATGAAATAAATACACAAATAACTACAAACAAGTTTTTATTGACATTTATTATGAAGATCTCCCACTTGAGTAATAGTAGCCAGGGAAGCCATCGTCTCAGAGTAGCTTCTCTCTGGGCAGCAATCGGTGAAAGGGTTAATGAAAGTACAGTAGACAGTATCAAAACATAGTTAAATGATTGGCATTTAGATGTATCATGCAGATATTTATTAAACAAATACAATCTTGACCACTGTAACCAAGTTATGAAACTTTGTAAAGATCATTAAAAAATATTGTTTTAAAAGTATCGTACTTAAATATGATATAGAAAATTTGGGGAAAAAAGTAATACAGAGACAAAGATTATATAGTCTCATAGAACAGTTAAGGTGGCTCGGGCCTATTCAAAGTTTCTATCAGAAGTGCCATATTTTTTGTTATTCTAATCTTTACAGAGAGTGAATTAAATTTGTCGAGAAATAAAAATAGGAGGTCCCTCAAAATATCACTTTTAAAGAGGTATGTAAAAGGGACTGTTTGTCAATGAAATGATGGGGAAAATAGAGGTGTTGACATATTTTTTTTTCTCAAAAAAGGTTCTATGACACTTGCTCCAAAACTGTAATATAAAAAGCTAAAATATAGCTTCAAAGAATGAGTAAATAAAAAACATAGGTCACTGATAAGGAAAAATAAATATTTTGCCTTAAAACCCAAAATTTTGGCAGAAAAATGGTAAAATTGGGTGAAATATCATTTTGAGTCTTTCATAAAAACGATAATAATTTTTAATTGACAAAAGTGCAATAATTTAACATTTTTAATCAATGATAATATTTAAAAAAAATAATAGTGAATATACGAAACAAACTTTTCGTGTGCATAGTAATTCATGCCTGAAATTATGCGCAGTAGAATGGTCCCGATCCACCTTAATGTCAGACTATTCACATACGACCCTTTTCCTCTACTATCTGTGGCTTTGACCCTGACAATGGCAAAGTGTCTCAACAATACATGATTTATCCTCTTCATGTACAGTGATATGTTAATATGGGAGGCATAGGTTATAAATATGTGACCTTATCTCATAGTGCAACTAATGGAAACAAATTTGAAATTATATTTGAATTTCAAAGGAAATTAAAAAAAAAATAGTAATGTAATAATTAATAAAACATATATGTTACTATGTAAATTCTATTAAATTAATCCGTAACAAGAATTTTTCTGTTATTTCAGCATTTAACACTTTTGTTATTTCATCCATCACTACTGATTTTAGTTGTTGTAAAGCAATGAATCATTAAGTATTCATATTTATGTTATTAATTTGAAAAATATTTGTTTTAACTTTTCAGGGAAACAACGTTGGACTGCTTCAGACAGGGCCAATAATGCTATAACCACTCAATACAATGCTTTCTTACAAAACCTTGGAGTGTCTTCTACAGGATATGAACATGTGTATTTTATAGCACCAGGCAAGTTACAAATATATTGAGGAACAAAAAATCTTTACTCAATGAAAATTTACTACCTTTTTAACAATAACAAATACAAGTATTAAATAGCATCAAATATGTGGTACGAAACATAAGCCAATAACAACGTGTTTAGCATCACTCTATTTAGCATACACAAAGAACAATCATTAATTTGATTCCATTTGCTTTATTATCTTAAAGTTTTTTTATGTATATTAATTTTATTTGATTCTAGGTATGAAAAAATCTTGATGAATATTAGTACTGCCCTACAAAAATGACTTAAAAATTGCTGTTTCAAGTCTTTATTTTAGGTATAATGTAGAATTTTTTCAATTTTTTTTTGTAGCTCGTTACCTTGGAAACCAGAGATTAAGTTACAACCAGTTTTTGTCCTTTGATTTACGTACTGGGGAGGAAGAGGGAAGAGCCTCTGTTGTGGATATCGTACTAGAGGGTTCTGGACAGAAAGTATCGTCAGCAATCTTTACACAGGGTAATAAAATGCCTGGTA
Organism: Mytilus edulis; assembly: GCF_963676685.1. Classification (NCBI taxonomy): domain Eukaryota; kingdom Metazoa; phylum Mollusca; class Bivalvia; order Mytilida; family Mytilidae; genus Mytilus; species Mytilus edulis. The sequence goes on from NC_092345.1 coordinate 21,912,032, forward strand.
TAGAAACACACAACTACAAGTTCCGTTTGAATGAACATCCTAATTATCAATGGACACCAAGGATAAATGCTCAGGATTTCCTGACAATTTTGTCAAACCTGACGGCCATAAAAATTAGAGCTACTTACAGCAATGGAGGTAGGTTATGTTTACTAATGTGACAGATTTGTTGTCAATGAATTAGGACAAAGTTGGTATGATTTTTGTTTTAATTTTTGAAACTTATTACAAAGGCTACTAATAATTTTTACATGGTAAATGACATTTAAAAAAAAATCATGTAACATTTTCACGTACAAAATTTTTTACCTACGGGAATAAGGTGTATGCAATACTTCGGATAGGTTTTCTCCTAAAATGTCAACATAAAGTTTTAGTTTGACCCCTCTCACCTTGGTGATACATACCATAATGTTCCCATGTTAATATGTTTGCTGTTTTCATGCAGATGATATTGAATTGATCCTAAGACTCCATAGATTTCTTGACATTTTTGAATTAGACCTGGGAATCAGAACTTAAGTATTCTTGAAATAAAGTACAGTATTGAAAAAAATTGAATATTTACATTTATGAAACCTTGTATTCTTTTGCATTCATGTAAACTTATTTATTTTCATTATAGGTGTTGGTTTTATTGATAATATTGTAATGGAGACAGCAAGACTGGGGTCAAATGGTGGAGAAGTTGCTGCTTGGGTAGAGCAGTGCACATGCCCAGAAGGTTATGTTGGCCAATTTTGTGAGTCTTGTGCTGCAGGATACAAGAGAGACCCAGTAAATGGTGGACCATTCTCTAATTGTGTACCATGTGAATGTTTTAATCACTCTGATAGCTGTGAACCAAATAGTGGTAAGTTTGATATGCTAGTTATAAAAAATAGAATTTAAATACATGTTTTACAATTATGAAAACAAGAAAGTTATTTGATTTAGTATTGAGTGTATTTTGATTTTATAGCACATTGACTAAATTTGCTTATTTTATGTAAAAAAAATTAACATTTGGTGATTTTGCTAATCTTCTAGTACAAAAAAGGTTTTCTTAATTAATTATTATCAGTAGTTGACTTATGCAATACATTTTTGAAAGATTAGGGTCTGTAAATAATACTGATGAATAGTGTGTTTTTTTATAGTTTGATGGTATCACATATCTGAGATAATTGTACTGCTACAGAAAAAACTGTCAAAACTTAACTACTTTAGGAGTACAAATTTTATTCTGATCAGACAAAAGTTTGTTTACAGAAAAAAATTATGGAAGATTGTTAAAACAAATTATCAGAAAATAATTATGCATGTTCTAATATGATAATTCAGTTTCTCAAGATTGCTTATTTGCTCAGTATTTGTCTTTGACTGAAGTAAGAATGATGGTAATACCTGCAATATATCTACTTTGGTCAATATTCTACAAAATTCATCGATAACCAGAAATTAGAAAGGTTTCTGGTTTGTCCAGTGTTAGTTTTTGGCAACCTGAAGGGGAACCCTTGTAGTAAGTATTTTGAAAATATAGATTTTCATTCTATTTCAGGTCGTTGTATCTGTAACCACAATACTGAGGGAAACTTTTGTGAGCGTTGTGTCGCTGGTTACTATGGCAATGCTCGTGAAGGAACATCTAATGACTGTCAGCCTTGTCCTTGTCCTGATGGAGGACCTTGTGTATTGTTACCTGGAGGAGAAGTTGTATGTACACAATGCAGAGAAGGAGAAGGAGGTATAAAAGGATATGCGGTTATCATGGTTATAGACAAATAATTTAGTGTGATTTTTTTTTTTTGTCAAATAGTATGGTCTCGGTTTACCCTATTTAAATGCAAGGGAATTAAAAAACAAACAATTATATTTCAAATATCAATACAACTTATTACATGGCATTCTCATTTACAAATCACATTGAACAAGCCTCAAAATTTTTAATAATCTCTAATGGCAGACAAGGACAACAATCACAGATTGAGGATGTAAATTAATTTTACTAGCCATTGTCAGAGAAACCAGTAAATAGTTATTACACATACTAAAAGATTCATAGTTTTAGAAGAAAGTACATTTGCTTTATATGAAATTATATTTTGGTGTCTTGGCAGGAAACCTTTGTGAGTTTTGTCTTGATGGTTATTTTGGTGATCCAACTGGATTGAAAGGAGCTGGTAGACCATGTGAGAGATGTAAATGTAATGAAAATATTGATACTAATGCAGTTGGCAACTGTGACAGGTAAGACATCTTTTATTTCTGATACAGGTTATTAAAGATTTAAGATTGCAATTCTTACCAGGATGATAACCAGCATTTTAAGAATGGTCTTTGTGACTGGTCTTCATACCTGGTACCAGTTACAAATATATATATAGGAAGATGTGGTGTGAGTGCCAATGAGACAACTCTCCATCCAAATAACAATTTAAAGGTGTAAACCATTATAGGTCAATGTACGGCCTTCAACACGGAGCCTTGGCTCACACCGAACAACAAGCTATTAAGGGCCCAAAATTACTAGTGTAAAACCATTCAAACGGGAAAACCAATGGTCTAATCTATATAAAATTTAAAAAAACGAGAAACGAGAAACACGTTTAAATTACATAAACAAAATCTACTGTACATCAGATTCCTGACGTAGGACAGGTGCAAATATTTGCAGGGGGATTAAACGTTTAATGGATTCAAACCTTCTCCTTTTTTCTGAAACAATAGCATAACATCACAACATGGAAAAACACACGATAAAATATCAATTGGCAGGCCTAAATCGATCAAAAAACGTACATTAATACACTATAAACGAATAAATTTGATCTGCGATATCTGAATGCAAATGCACAGTTAATAAAATATAAGGGACAAACATTATAGGCCAAAAAGTAAACAAACAAGTCCAAACAAAGCCATGTAAAGACACCACTGCGAAATATTTAAAAAAAAAAAGACCATTTTTAAAATGCTGGTTAACAGTTTTCAGTCCCTTCAAGGTTAAAGTTATAATTTTTTAGCTCACCTGGCCCAAAGGGCCAAGTGAGCTTTTCCCATCACTTGGCGTCCGTCGTCCGTCGTCTGTCGTCCGTCGTCTGTCGTCCGTCGTCGTCTGGCGTCGTTAACTTTTACAAAAATCTTCTCCTCTGAAACTACTGGGCCAAATTACACCAAACTTGGCCAAAATCATCATTGGGGTATCTAGTTTACAAAATGTGTCCGGTGACCCGGCCAACCATCCAAGATGGCCGCCATGGCTTAAAATAGAACATAGGGGTAAAATGCAGTTTTTGGCTTATAACTCAAAAACCAAAGCATTTAGAGCAAATCTGACATGGGGTAAACTTGTGTAACAGGTCAAGATCTATCTGCCCTGAAATTTTCAGATAAATCGGATAACCTGTTGTTGGGTTGCTGCCCCTGAATTAGTAATTTTAAGGAAATTTTGCATTTTTTGGTTATTATCTTGAATATTATTATAGATAGAGATAAACTGTAAACAGCAATAATGTTCAGCAAAGTAATATTTACAAATAAGTCAACATGACCGAAATGGTCAGTTGACCCCTTTAGGAGTTATTGCCCTTTATAGTCAATTTTTAACCATTTTTCGTAAATCTTAGTAATCTTTTACAAAAATCTTCTCCTCTGAAACTACTTGGCCAAATCAATCCAAACTTGCCCACAACCATCTTTGGGGTATGTAGTTTGAAAAATGTGTCCAGTGACCCAGCCATCCAATCAAGATGGCCGCCATGGCTAAAAATAGAACCTTGGGTAAAATGCAGTTTTTGGTTTATAACTCAAAAACCAAAGCATTTAGAGTAAATCTGACAGGGGTAAATTTGTTTATCAGGTCAAGATCAACCTGCCCTGAAATTTTCAGATGAATTGGACAACCCGGTTTTGGGTTGCTGCCCCAGAATAAGTAATTTTAATGAAATTTTGCTGTTTTTGGTTATTATCTTGAATATTATTATAGATAGAGATAAACTGTAAACAGCAATAATGTTCAGCAAAAAAAGATTTACAAATAAGTCAACATGACCGAAATGGTCAGTTGACCCCTTTAGGAGTTATTGCCCTTAATAAAATTGAGAAAGGAAATGGTGAATATGTCAAAGCGACAACCACCCGACCATAGAGCAAACAACAGCCGATTTTTAGTCAATTTTTAACCATTTTTCGTAAATCTTAGTAATCTTTTACATCTTCTCCTCTGAAACTACTTGGCCAAAATCATCATTGGGGTATTTTGCTTAAAAAATGTGTCCGGTGATCTGGCCAACCATCCAAGATGGCCGCCATGGCTAAAAATAGAACATAGTGGTAAAATGCAGTTTTGGGCTTATAACTCAAAAACTAAAGCATTTAGAGCAAATCTGACAAGGGGTAAAATTGTGTAACAGGTCAAGATCTATCTGCCTTGAAATTTTCAGATAAATCGGATAATCTGTTGTTGGGTTGCTGCCCCTGAATTAGTAATTTTAAGGAAATTTTGCATTTTTTGGTTATTATCTTGAATATTGTTATAGATAGAGATAACTTGTAAACAGCAATAATGTTCAGCTAAATAAGATCTAGAAATAAGTCAACATGACCAAAATCGTCAGTTGACCCCTTAAGGAGTTGTTGCCCATTTTATTCAATTTTTAACAATTTTCACTAATTTGGTAAATTTTTGTAAATTTTTACAAAATATTTTTCACTGTATCTAAAGGTCCAAGTTTATTATAGATAGAGAAATTCTTAGTACCAAGAATGTTCAGTAAAGTAAGATCTACAAACACATCACTATCAGCAAAACACAATTTTGTTATGAATCCATCTGTGTCCTTTGTTTAATATGCACATAGACCAAGGTGAGCGACACAGGCTCTTTAGAGCCTCTAGTTTAGGTTGCATGATGTAAATGGTGTATTTTACCTGAATTGCTATTTTGATTGATCACATATGATGTTCATTGTGCCAACTATTGCAACAAGATGGATGAACTTTAAAATCATAGTATTTACTTTTTGTATATCAGAATTGTAAATTTTAAAGATACTGTAAGATAGATTGTTTATTGAATAATTAAAAAGATAACTGTTATATCTTAATATTTCAGGTCAACTGGAGAATGTCTGAAGTGTATCTATAATAGTGCTGGATTTTATTGTAATAAATGTTTACCTAATTATTATGGTGATGCTTTAGCACCAATCAAAGGAGATTGTAAAGGTTTGTATTAGTATTATTATGATGCATTTAATGTTCTTATGATCGTATAATTGTAGAATGCGTTGTGCTATGAAGTGAGAAAGACATCTATACAAACGATTGATTTAATGCTGGAATAAAATGACTTTAACAAATAGCAGCCATGACGTTACATATAGAGAGCTGTAACGTGTATAAGTACATGTATGATTCTCATGTACTGTTATAGTCTGTATTTATCCTTGACAATGTCTTTTGATTTAGTTATAATTAAAAAGATTGGTATTTTGATGAAAAAGAATCTTTCAAAGAAAGATTTCAAGGCCAAATGATTTTCTTATATTTGTTTAATTTAACTTGTAATTAATTTGATAATTTTTTCATAATTGTTTTTATTTTAGCTTGTAGCTGTTATCCTCCAGGCACGCTCAGTGCAGGTGTTTTGTCATGTGACCCAGTGGTTGGATCATGTCCATGTCTTCCCAAGGTTGAAGGTCGTCAGTGTGATAAATGTCAATCCGGTTATTGGAATATAGACAGTGGTACAGGCAAGTGAAATTTACAAATTTGGTTGACTTCAATGAAAAAAAGGGATAATGTTTTCCAATACAATTCATTTATTTCATCTCAATTACCAGAAAAAAATGTTTAATATTTTTTTTTATCATTTCCACATTCTATTGGCAAACACGATGCCAGCTTTTTGAACTGACAACTTCATTTTGATAACAGCTTGAAAATGTACAAGCATCTATGTATACTTGTATTCATTATTCAGCCCTACCTACTAAAATATTTTACTCTTAGTGTAGATAACCAAGCCAAATATGAAAATGATTCCAAATTAGATATGCATCCCTTGCTCAACATACTAGAGTGGTTTTCATGCCTCAAAAAGTGCACTTATGACATAAAATAACATCATCTTAAACCGACAAGATAACAATTTGAATGAAGCATATTGGTAATTACACTACTGAAGTTAACGTTGGAAAAGAAATAACTGTCTGCCTGGCACAAGGTTAAATTTATAAATACATTAGAATGAATTGACCTCATATTACTGAAATGATGAGATTGGAAAATTTAAATTATCACACTTAATCATCAAAATTTTATTAGGTGAAGTACCCAACTTGATATAATGTTTTGAATTTATAATATAATTAATTTTGATTGCAGGTTGTGAAGAATGTAATTGCAGTCCCATAGGATCATTGGATGATACATGTGACCAGGGCTCTGGTCAGTGTCAGTGTAAAGTAGGTGTGACTGGCCTGAAGTGTGACCAATGTCAGAGATTCTTCTTTGGCTTCTCTTCTGCTGGTTGTACAGGTATAATTAATATATACTATAGTATTTATTTATTTGTATGTTCATCTGTTTATTACATATGACTAACCTTCTGTGTTAAGGCCTCTTTGATATTTGGTCTGAAAACTCATGTAGTTGAGTTGTACTATGTGAGCTATTTTCAGATCTGCCAGGCAATCACTTCATGTTTATAAAATTTAGAAATTTTATTGAACCATCAGAGTATTGCATTCATTTGTAAATATCTAGTAAATAAACTCATCTTAGATACGGTATTAGGCTTCAAAATTTGTAAGCCAAACATGCATTTAATCTACAAAAGACTCATCAGTGACGCTCAAATAAAAAGAAAGTTAAAAAAGTCCAAGCAAAGTAACATGTAGGGGCATACTTTGAACACCATCAAATGAAACTTAATGTTAGCATGGAGGAAGAATACAATTGAATATTTTAATTTTATTTTCAGCCTGTAACTGTGACCCTGAAGGAGCATTAGACTTACAGTGTGGTCCGACTGGTAATTGTCCATGTAAAGTGGGTGTTGTTGGAGCCAGATGTGACATGTGTCAAGAAAACAAATACAACTTGACTGCTGGTTGTATTGGTAAGTGATTCAGTAAGAAATGTCATTTATTTACTGGAATCTTTTTACTATTAAATATATTGCAGTGACAGAAATGTTGCTGTGAATCTGGTTAAAGTTTTTGTTAAGCTTAATGTTTAAATGATTGACAAGTAACGGTTATTTCATGATTAAAAAAAAACAATGATCTAGACTATGGGAAGTGGGAATGTATAAAAGTTTTGTACAATAACACATTTAATTTATAATGTGAGTTATATTGGGGGGAAAATTGGGGGAGGGGGTCTTTGCATTTATTCTATCTTAACAGTTATATTGTTAGCTTGTTAGAGATCTATTTTTCACTTTACTACTTCTGAAATAAAAAAAAACCCCAACAAACAACAAGTGCATTGAGTGCAACATTCTATACATCCTATCCATGAACATTTTGAGAAATTTATCAATGAAAAATTTATTTAGGTTTGTAAGTATCAAAAGTATAATCCTTTTAAGTATGTGTATAACTATACTTGTCAAGAAAATAACCTAAATTGTGTATGGTGCATGCATTAAAGTGTCTTCTCTTAAAACATCAACTATGTAATTGTTAAAGTGATATTTAGAATTAAAGATATCTTTGTCTGTAATTGTAGTTATATCCACTGTACAGCATTGCCTTCCAAGGCTGAATAGAAGACAATGTTGAATTTTTAGTTCCTTCTTTAAAATGAATGCAATCTTTACCTTCCAGTGCTCTCAAACACTTTGATTGCTGTTAAGTCACTTTGCTCCACCAAGATCATATCTGACATTCTCTATACTCTTCTATATTTCAGATTGTGCACCATGTTATAGCCTTGTTCAAGAACGTGTAAACAATCATCGTATGAAGTTGGACGATCTTCGTAATCTTATCATCAATATAGGCAACAATCCCAGTGCTTTCAATGACACACAGTTCTTAATTTATATGAATGAAGTGAATTCTTCTGTTGTAATGTTACTTGATGAAGCTAGAGGAGCAGTCAGTATGTATTTTTTAACTCATATATTAATTTACTACTTAATAATTACATTAGATGTATGTTTCATTATAATACGTTATTCTGATTGGCTACACTGCAATCTTGCGTTATTCCTTAAGCAACTTCATTACACAATAAAATTTATCCTTCATGATTACACGAGATCCCACAATAAAGTGCACAGGCAAATTGAATAAAATCTTTATAAAAATCGTGTTTTCATGATCATAGCTTAAAAATTGTAATTATAAGTATTGAACGCTTCTGTTTGTAACTTCGTTGGGTTGTAAAAGCGTTGACCATTTGCACATTTTAGAATGAAGCACATCTGCGCTTCATACAAATAATAATTTATCTTATAAAGTATAGTTAAGATGAGAATATTTGCTGTATTGAAAAGGGTATATTCAAGACCAGTCTTTAAAAATGTGTTAATGATTGCAGTTGAAACAGAAATGATGAAATTGAATACTTTAAATAAAGAAAGCCTTTGTTTATTTTTGTTTAGCTGACAATGGAACATTAGGGGTACAGTTGGCAGCATTAAGGAAAGCAGTTCAAGAGGTTAACTCCAAAGCTTATCAGATTGGTGGAAAGTTGACCGCTGCAGAAACAGCATCACAGAATAGCGAAAGAGACCTCAGACTAGCCAGAGAGGCCATTGATCGGGCAGAAAAAGCCTTAACAGCAGCGGAGAGTTACATTGACACAGAAGGTAGAGCAGCTCTTCAGAGAGCAAGGGAAGCCCTGGCAAAGTTTGGACAGAAATCAGACCAGATGACTCAGATTGCTTCTAGGGCTAAGACAGAGGCTGATAGGTAATTTTTTTGTCTCTTTAAACAATTACTGGTTGGATGAAGAAGGCCATTCTTCATGTGTATTTGCAAAATATTGTTTATTTCAAAATACTTTAAATTTAGATATTTTACGCAAGGTTATTTTGCTAATTACACAAATAGATAGACAACACAAACCATTTGTATAATACTACAATGTAAATGGGAAGCAACAACTTATTGTTTATAATGCATGAATTTAACCCCTACACAAAAATTAATTGTACGCAAATAGTGAAATTGACAACTAGAAAAAGGACAATTTTTTACAGTACCACAAATTAAACAGAAAATCTCATCAATGAACAAGATGTTAAGTTTACAGAAATCTATATACATGTTCTTTTAATTTAGACTTTAATAAAACTTCATAGATGTGGATGTAAGGATTAGCTATTGTGAGTAGCCAGACAACCTCTTACATTTATAACATGAAGTTTAACATTTATTTTATAATTAAAGGCAATGGAAGGATGCAGAGAGAATCGAAATGTTGGCCAAGAATGCTCTGAATACATCTCGAGAGGCCAAACGTCTTGCTGAAGAAACATTGAGGATGCCTGACAAAACCAGTGATGACATTACTAGACTAAAACAGCAGTATGTTATCTACTATATCTAAAATACCATATTAAACCAACAGCCTGGCTCAGTTTACCCACCAAAAATATTTAATCTTAAATAACTACTTTTAATTGATTTAAAATATGTTACGTTCCCCAGAGCCTTTATGGAACTCAGGTAAATTAGTCCATTGTGATTGGTTAAATGTGGATATGTGGTGACTGTTTATGGAACTAGGGGATTGGTAGCTTTGAGCATCATGGCTTCACATCTACTTTAATTGTTATTGTATAGCATTGTTTAATTTTAATATTTATACAGAATTTGGCTTGAAAAGTCGCCTAATGGTTAAATTCATGATATGGCTCATTACTTAAGACCTACAAATCTAGGAAGGGTAAGTGGAATCCATGGGGTATTCAACCTATGGCCTATTGTTATCCTTTGTCTTCACAATGCCATTACTAGATAAGCAAAAACCATGTTCAATTTGGGTTTGTTTTAACTATTATTGAATAGTATCTTCAGATATAAAAAAAATCATTATAGGTATAATGATGCAGATAGACTTTACAACCAGACCAGAACGTTTGCTGAGAGTGCTAAACAAAGGGCTATTGATGCATATGATGAAGCTTTAAAACTATACACAGATGCAACATCAATACAGCTACCTGGAACTGATGTTCCTGCTCTTAAAAGTAATGCCATGCTGATAAAGAGAGAGGTAATTATCTTTCGATTTGCTTCATTTGTTGGTGTAAATTTTGGTATTGCTGATAGATTTTGTTGAATGACACAACTTGTTCCCGCACACATCTTTAGAAATGTCTTGCCTGTGCAAAATTCATAGAATAGAGACTTAGGTGTACAGTTTCTGGCATCAAAGACATGAACAAATGTTGTGATTCAGACACACAGTAAAAAATATCTCTATGTCAAGAATTTATTTATCATATATCAACTGCTTTTTTCATTATTTGATGGGCAAAATGGACATAATTTTGTAAATGGGAAAATACACACAAAAAATCACTGTATTGTATTGTTAAAGATGTAAACAGTTTAAAATTAATTAACTGACAGATAATCGATAACAAGTAAATACAAGGTTGAAACTTCATGGAAGAGATGGTCAGAGATAAATAAATCATTTAGTATCAGCTCAACTTTTTGTTGTGACTTTTTACTCTAGAATTATACATAGACAGGACTCCCAACATCTAATAAATGAGATTATCTTTGAATTTTAGGCACAGGAAATAAAAGATGAAGCAATCAGATTGATGAGAGACAATGCTGCACTTTTAGAAGATGTATCTAATCAAACTAGAGATGCTACTGGAATGTTGAAGATTGGAAATGAACAGCAAAATGTAAGTTATAACAAGCAAATAATGTGATGGTTTAACAGGATTCTCATTATGAACTTGGATATTGTTACCAAAATAAACCCCACAGATTCTAAGGTTTAAATTTTTAGAAAATGAATTTTTAGGTGAAAGTTCAATAATTAGTTAAATTTATTTTAAGAAATTACAGTAAATTCAGAGATTATTTCTTTTACATTTATTATTGTGAACCCTCAATGTATGGTAAATATGCGAAATCAAATTAATGTGATTGCAAAAGTTTTATGATCTAAAAACCATACTGAAATTAAGAATGTGGGTTTTTACTATTGCGCAAATTAATACGTTCACATTTTTTTCATTAACCCTTAGACTGCTACGCGCGACTATTGTCGTTCTGATAAAGCAGTTCGCTACTGCTACGGTCGACTATAGTCGTTTCCGTAACTTGTTTGTTTACACAGTTACCATGGAATGGGCGGAGTCAATATTCATGAGATTGTAGCAGTTTCGACTTGTATGGATTCTGATTGGTTAAATATCTGCTTTCGAGTGTCTGTTGACTTTAAATCAGGTTTAAGCAATAACTGTTATTGAGTTCTAGTTTCTGGTCATTTTTTTTATATTTTATATTAGCAATTTTCATGAATTACGCTAAAAAAATAAAAATAAAATTTGTAATTATGCCCACATTTTTTCAAAAGAGTTGGATGAGTATTATTTTTTGGGGGTTTAATATGGCCCAATGCATTTTTCCATATGAAACTATTGTTATAAATAAAACATAGTTAAACATAAAACATAAAATAACTGTAATTCAAAATTTACATATAATAACAAATCATACATAAAATGTTTTGTTAACAATGGCATCACAGTAAAATGAAATAAATAAATAAAATGTCTCGAAAATCACCAATCTTATTATATATGCACCAATTTTCAGTTCTGTGAACTCTTCACAATGATTGGAACTGAAAAATAAATAAAAGAAAACATAAATTTTAATAAACAATTGCAAAAAATGAATAACAAGAATGTGTCCAAAGTACACGAATGCCCCACTTGCACTATCCTTTTCCATGTTCCATGAACTGTGAAATTGGGTAATAATCTAATTTGGTATTAAAATTAGAAAGATTATACTATAGGGAACATATGTACTAAGTTTCAAGTTGATTGGACTTCAATTTTATCAAAAACTACCTTGACCAAAAACTTTAACCTGAAACTCCCACTTTCATTTTCTATGTTTAGTGGACCGTGAAATTGGGGTCAAAAGTCTAATTTGGCTTCAAAATTAAAAAGATTATATCATAAGCAACAAGTTTATTAAGTTTCAAGTTGATTGGACTTCAGCTTCACCAAAAACTACCTTGACCAAAAACTTTAACCTGAACGGACGGACGGACGCACAGACGAACGGAGCCACAGACCAGAAAACATAATGCCCCTCTTCTATCGTAGGTGGGGCATGAAAAAATTACAAAATGGCGGATATTATTTGGGAGTAATAGCCAACACGTTCAGAAGTATTTCAATGATAATGATTTAACAGCGACAGCCGATTTAAAGGATTTAGAAGAGAACAGAAGATATAATATATGGAAATAGAATCATTCAAGCAAAACCTTGAACAGAAGACTTTTAAAGCGAGAACCACAGGGATTCCCCAGACCTTGTTCAAAATGGATGACATGAAACAGGATTTGCGATGTTTATCATTGCGCCTTTCAAATGATCACTGACATCGATAGATCCAAACTTTAAGTTTGTCAAGATTATTTATTGATGAAATCTATAACAATGAACTTGTTTTATAAATATATTTGTACATGGAAGTAAACGTCGTCGCAGTGAAAGTCAGAGGAAAATACCGGAAAATAGTTGCATAAAAAAGGCTGTTGGTCCCAGAAGAAACTTTGTTCTTTTGATAATCACAATGGAACTAGTTCTTAACAGAGATTTTTAACTATATTGGTTCAATTCTGAAGTCATGGATACTTGTTTAAAGTTTTTACATTGATGGATTCGTTAATAAAACATGAAAAAAAAAGTTGACCTTTGTTTACCTTTGTTTACCTCTATTTGCACCTGTTCAGGTAAAAAATGACCAGAGACTCACACAAAAATTAAATAAATAAAAAATACAGAATCTAACAATACTTTTTTATATAACTTTTATTGATGAATATTCAATATTTACAAAAATACATCAATTGTAAGTGAACATGTTTATTTCATCAGTGATTAAAATTTTATTTAAGAATTGAATGCTGCTTTTTGTAAATTTATTGGGGTGTAAAAGCGTTGACCGAAGTACATTTTGTATGAAGCGCGGAAGCGCTTCATGCTAAAAATGTGCGCACGGTCAACGCTTTTACAACCCTATAAAGTTACAAAAAGAAGCATTCAATACTTATAATTACATTTTTTAAGCTAGAATCCTGAAAACACGATTTTTATCAAGTTTTCATTTAATTTAGCTGTGCACTTTATTGTGGGACCTCGTGTCATCATGAATGATAAATGTTATTGTCTAATACAATTGTTTCAGGAATAGCACGAGATGTGCAGTTGGCCAATCAGAATAACGTATTATAATGAAACATACATCTAATGTAATTATTCAGCAATACACAAAAGTACAATAGAAATGAATGCAGCAGTCTAAGGGTTAATGAAAACAATGCAATAATTACTGAATTAACATTAATGATCATAATGCTGACCAAAACATTTAAATTTTTTATGAACTAAAAATTCAACAATGTATGTATTGAATATTTTAATGTGTTTTCTCCTTTCAGCGTGTTGACGAGCTGTTAGCTGAAGCAGATGCTGCCAGACAGATGGCAAGAGATGCCACCAGCCGTGCTGAACAAACGCTGAAGGAAGCCAGTGATACTCTCAGAATTTTACTGGGCTTCAATCAACAGGTTCAGGAAAACAAAGACAAGGCAGATAATGCTCTTCTGAGAATACCAGAAATTGAGGCTATAATTGAAGAGGCAGAGAAAAAGACCATGGAAGCTCAGGATGCTTTAAGTGGAGCAGAGTCTGATGCTGACATGTCCCTGAAACTAGCCCAGCAGGCACAGAGTACTGCTCAGAATGCCTCTAATGTAAGTTATTAAAGGAAACAAGTTAACTTGAATAATCCCACTGTAGAAACGGGGCTATGTTGCTGTCAGTCTGTCCAATAGTTCAACAAATATTTTTGTCACACTACATTAAAGAGTGATTTCTTATGAGCACTTTTTGAATATTTCAGATACCCATTTCCTGTTTGCCAATTATTTGAAAGTTTCCAACCCTTTTTTTTGTACAATGAAGTTTTGTAAGCAGCCTGCATTGTATTGTGTTATGCCTTTTGTACAAATGCCAAGTATTTTTCTAATGGTTCTTAAATCAATGGTGATATAGTTCATGTATTTACATATTTGTTGACAGGAGGCAAGTAGAATCAGACAGGAAGCTGACAAGACAAAGGAGAAGGCTACCTATCTGAAGGATGAGGCTGATAACTTATCTGAGGATGTGAATAACTTAGAAAAGGACATCGCACAAAGGGAAAAACAGGCTGATGATGATTCAGCTCTTACAAACGATGTAAGTATTTTTTTTCTACCTTCTACACTACTTCACATGGTAACAGTCTGTAGGGATACCTAGGCTATAACCTAACTTGGACACATTGTACTGACTCAGTGACAAAATGTCTATTAGTTACTGCCTCTGGCTTAGTGGAGAAGCAGCAAATTTCAATTTTAAAGGCTTTAATTTGACCTGGCCAGGGATTGAACCCACAACCTTCTTCACTCAAAATGAGCAACAGATCACTGAAGCAATAAATTTGGATGAAAAACAAAATACTATACATATCGATAATCACTAATCAGCCATTGCAGCTATCATAGTGATATTTTATCAACAAAGGCTGACAAATATGTATTGGTGTACTTTATAAAAAAAATAATGGATAAATAGTTGCAGAATACCAAATTACCATTAGGGGTACATGCATGCAAAAAGATATCAAGAAAAGAAATTATTTGTGATGTTATTTTTTTAATTAGAAGATGAAATGCTTTATATTATACTGCTTACAAATACTTACTTATGAATAAATTTACATAAAAACATAGTAATGTTATAATTTTTATTTTAATTTTTTTATTTTATTTTTTAAACAGGCATTGAAAAAGGCTAGTCAAGCACAGAATACAGCCAGAGATGTGTCTACTAAAGTTACAACAGCATTAAATGAAATTAAAAATATCTCTAATTTATTGAGTAAGTAATGTTCAAATTACAAAATTGTAACTTTAACAGTGGATAAATTCATTTTGTTAAAAAAAAAAAATTGATTGTTGGTTTAATGCCACTTTCAGAACTATTGGCTATATTTTGGAGCTCAGATTTTATAGGCGGAGGAAGCAAAAGTTACCAGAAAGACCCACCAAACTTGGGAAGGAACCTAGTCAATTAAAATTTGAGTCGAATACACCTTTCTTGTGCTGGGTTAAATCTGACAACCTCAGTGTTGACAGCCTTTTGGTGTATTAGATGAGCTGCTTATGTCACTCAGCCACCAAGGCTCAAGTTTAATTAATGTATAAATCACAGGAAAATGTGATGAGTGCAGAAAGAAACTAATTATGTTGAATCAATCAAAACTTAAACAGACACATGATAAGATAAAAAATAGACAATTTGTACAGAAGAAATAGTGGAAGTTTTTGTAGATGTATTTAGCGCTGTAGGTGATCAGTCATATAGGAAAGATAATACAATACAAAAAAACTCACAATTCAATTTGACTCTCAAGTCATTGAAGATCCCAGTATATAGCCTTATTTGCAAAGCCAAACAGGGTTATTTGAATCCCCTATCTACCTTGCTTGGAAATCATGTATTGTAATTTTACTTATATTGGCATTAAACTAGATTTTTGATCCCCTGTAATTCATTAAATATAAATCCAAAGTGTATGTCAACATTGAAGTATTTAGAATTACCCCTTCAGTTGAAATGACATTTTGCTTGTTTCTATATTTAATACTCTTTTAAATATCTTTGTTTCATTTCAGATCAACTTGACAGTGTAGACACAGCTAAGTTAGATGACTTAGAAAAGCAGCTTGATGATGCAGAGAAGCTATTAAGAGAAAATAATTTAGACAAACAATTTGTTGACCTTGATAATGCTAATAATGAGGTCATAGATCTTGTGCTCAAGAGTAAACGAGAATACGATGACCTGAAGAAGGACGTAGAAAATATAGAACAAATAATGAATTCACTACCCGATGGTTGTTTCAAGAATATAGAAATAGAAACAGCACCTGGTACTTAGATTTTTATTCAATCTTAATTCTTATCTTATGTAGCCATTGTCAAGTTGGAAGTGAAGATCTGAGTGATTGTTGGTTTGTAAATGGTAGAAAGAAATGAGAATGTGAAGAATTTTAAGATAAAGATCATTGTTTGGATGAGAACAATTATATTCTAAAAAAAAATTAAAACTATGATAAATCATTCTTTTTTTCTTTAAAAAAAATGTCAAAATATGTAAGCATCCTTATATTACCTTTAAGTTTATGCCTATGTTATTTCATTGAAAGTTTGATAAGAATTGTTTTCTAGTTATCTATTTTGCTAGCTTTCTCATGAACAGTTAAATCTATAAGGTCCTTTTATATTCTAGTCAATTCAAATCATTTTCTCAATATGCTTGTGAATTGCAGGCAATTTGCATATGTATTATATCTTTCATGTATATTTAGAAATCAATTATTTTTCTGACTTCTATAACAATTTTGTATTCTAATTTATGTTTTTTAAATCAGAAATTTTTGTAAAATTTGTGAGATTGCACCTATGATCAGGTATTCTTTTAGAATGTTTTCTTGGGATCTTGGATTTTTTTTTACTTTGTAACATTATTTAAGGATTTCTAATCATTCAGATTAAAAAAGCCTTGGCTATAAATTTGTTAGGAAAAATTTGATTCCTGTATAATTTCTTGTCAAATTTACAAAATGTATTCAGCCGTCGTCTTAAATTTGTCGTTCCCTCATAAATTTTTTCTCAACTTTTCAAGTAATATACTATATTTTTTTCCAACAATAGAGGTTGACAAATATTGAGCTGTTAACAATCAAGGCCAGTGGAATCTCGTAGCAATAGTGTTAATCATTGTCCTGTAGATAATCACATCTCATTTATATTATTACTTGGATTTCATTCAAAATTCATTCATTATTTAAAATCAATGAATTCTCAATTTAAATATTTGTCTTAACACTGCTTGAATTTATAAATTCAGTGTTGAGGAACTTGCACATCATTTATATTTTAATCAAGTTAATAAAACAACATTTGACACATTTTAGTATATTTCCTGATCCAGAAAATCCTTCTCATTTCTTAGCCTAGATATCTCAACTGTGGAGTTGAACTTTGATTACCTCAAATATTAAAACTCAGTTAACATGATTCAGGATAATTGATAAGAAATTTCAACTCCATATATAAACTCCAAATCCCAACCATGAATAAATTGACATATATTTTATTTTCAAAAAAAAAAGGAAAATTCTAATATAAGTGCAATTTCATGCGTGTTAAATTATGCATCATTTGAAATCCTTCCATCTGACAACAAGACAAGTTTCAATTTTGCCGGTAATATATTTTTTTCTTTTTCTTACAGTTGAAAAGTATAAAGTTATAATTTTAAAATTACATTCAGTTCCGTTTATGTTTATGTGTTTTTTCTATACGACCTCAATATAACACTGTATCTGTCTCTGTAACTCAATCAGAACTTGCAGTCGGAAGATGTTGGTTCACTTATGTAATTTGTTCTGAGAATTGTATTTTGTGTGATAACAATTAACTGGGTCGAGACTGACCAGTTTAAAGAATTTATTGACAAAACCACCATGACCACACATAGAAATGAGTATATAGTGCCTTTAGATTGAGAACTGCGATGATATGTCATAAATATATATACCTCAAGTGGGAATACTCTGTTCTTGTTATAAAGATATTTCAGAAAGACAGGCTTCTTTTTTATATATCATTTTTGTGATGCTTTAAACATAAATAGAATTTCTATATTTGGATAAATATTCTGCAGTTTTGAAGTTTTCATTTTTTTGGCATTAGTTTTTGCAGATGCAGATACCACACTTAAGGGATTGTAAAAAAATCCTACATGCGTCATAAAGGCAGATATCCTTTAGTATTAATCCTTAGATATTCAAACGCTTGCTTGCTTCGTCATGTGTAAAAGACCATTGGTTTTAGCAATTTATTTCAAAATGAGTATATCAAGCTATTCAAATTGGAATCTTAAGTTGTTATGTTACAGGTTGTAAAATTACCAAATGCTTATTAAATCATGTTGCATATTAAAAACAAATCTTTATGCTTTGAGATATAGTGGTTGTTGAAATAATTTAACCTGCCTCTCCATTTATAGAGACTTTTTTTGTGAACATATTATAGTATTATTAAGCAATTTAATGAATTCATTGAGGTGACAAGCTTTTTTTTTTTTTAATAAAATCTGATTATTCTGCAAAGTTACTTGATAATAGGTTGTATGATGGAATATTTATCATCAACACTTTACTCTTAAATGTGTAAAATTTCAATGGTGCTATTTTTACATTGTTTTGTGATGAAGTTTTACTCAAGGGCAAGACTATCAGTTCTTTCATTAAATTGTACAGATATTTATACTTCACTTTTGTAATTGTATTCATAAATGTAGTAAAAGACAAAGTTGTGCAATGCACACTGGTTGTAACGCCCCATATGTAGTCAAAATACACCTTACACACGACTGGATACTAGAATATACCAGTATACTTAGATTAAATATGAATTATAATTTCTAGTTTGAAAATCAGATCCAAAGAATCTTTTGACCTTTCCGATTAACTTCAATAGTCATTACTACATTTAAAATTTGAAGTCAATTAAAACTTTTATTATAAGGAGGTTGTATCAATTTTTAGGTTAGTAGATATATACATGTGAATAGACCAGGAGTCTTTGTATTTGTAATTTTTTCCCCTTTGGAAGAAAACATTTTTAGTAAAATATAAAAAGGGGTATTTAAGGTTGATTGGTATCAAAATTAATTTATATTTTCACCCAGAATATTAAGCAGTTCATTATGGAGTATCTATCACTTCATATACATCAACAATTATGTGCCAAATATATGCAAAACTTACAAAAACATTTTTAGTAGCTATATGTAGATAAAATTTTGTATAGATATTTTTAATCATGATCTTTACCATTTAATATTGTATTTATATATACCGGTAGACTATTTTTATCCATCAGTTTTATATGAATTAGTGTTTTATAGCTGTTATTGTGTGCTGTATTGTTGTGAGTAACTCTCTTCAAATTTATTTTGTTATTAGAAAACAGCCTTTCTGATGTCGTTTCTGATTGGTAATTTAAAGAAATTTTATAATACATGTATCTGGAAAAAAAACATCATAGATTATTGACTTTTTAATTGTCGAAAATCAATTGAATTAAACTTCAAAGTAGATTTGATTATTTTGAATTTCTAGTGGTTAACTTTCAAGACTTTTGGTAAAAAAAACTAAGATTATTTAACATCTTTTTAGCTGTGATTTTGTCATTCAAATTTTTGTACATAAGGTTTAAAACAGCATACACTAGATGAATTTTGATTAGTTATTTGTAACTCGATGATGTCAGTGTAAGTTTGTCAGCATGTATTTAGTACATTTGTTGTGTCATGTGACATGATATCCCACCTTCTTATCATCGTTGTACTTTTCTTTAAGATAGTCCCATTTGTAAAAATGTTCTATGACAGCTGTACATTTGATATTATTAAAAAAAAATTACACCATTCTGTGTTTTATATCTATGTCTGCCTTTACCTATGCATTTAAATTTATCAATGAAAACACTTTTTTTTTTTTTATATCTTTTTATGCCCCACCTACAATAGTAGAGAGGTATTATGTTTTCTGGTCTGTTTGTCCATCTGTATGTTTGTTCCTTCGTCCGTCTGTCCTTCTGTCTGTCCTGCTTCAGGTTAAAGCTTTTGGTCAAGGTAGTTTTGATGAAGATGGAAGTCCAATCAACTTGAAACTTAGTACACATGTTTCCTATGATATAATCTTTCTTATTTAAATGCCAAATTAGATTTTTTTAACCCAATTTCACGGTCCGATGAACATAGAAAATGATAGTGCAAGTGGAGCATGTTCTATGGACACATTCTTGTTTTAATTTGTCTTGTAATAAACAGAAGTGGTAAATGGTTTTGTATGAACTAAAATTATTTGGTAATATTTTGGTATGGATGTGTTGTCTACCAATAGACTGTATTTACCTTGCTTATACTGATTACAAAATAATTCTTGTTAGTAGAAAAATAGCGCAATCTAGTTCATCATGAATATTCTAAACTATGATTTTCTTTGATATAAATACATCAACAAAGTTGGAAAACCTAAATGAAATCTATATCAAAAGTTAATATCAGCAAGGTCTTCGAGGAGTGAGATAATGAGTGTTTATAACCTATTTCTATGCCCTTGACCGTCTGTATGTACGTACGTATGTCCAAAAATTGGTTTCTGTTCTCTAACTTGAGTTTGCCTCAACCAAATATTATGAAACTTATACACAATGCTAATAACCTCAAAACACAGATCAAGTATCAATTTTGGTGGCGTCACTTTCTCCGTTCTAGAGTTCTGCCCCTTTCTTTATAAATGGAAAAATTGCTTAATTTTTGGAAAGATTGGAACTTGTTCTAAATCTTTCCTTAGGCACTGGCCTTCCTAACAACACAACAGGTTAGCTACTATTACTGCATGTATTCACTCTGAAATATAGTTCCCTATAGTTCTCATGTATTTGCACATAATACACATATAAACTGTGAAAAATGGGTATATTTTTGGAGCAGTTCATTCAATAATGTATGTAATTAAGGTGTGTTGATGTGCAGGCTTGTTTTAAGCATTTTGATTAGGTAATTGAGTATTGATACAATACTAGTATGATTGACAACTGTCATTATCACCAAACAATCAGGGACAAGGTGAACCGTAAATTACAATGCCCCACCTAAACTGTCAATCAAATTGACCACATTACATCAGTGTTACAAAATTGTATAGGCCCAATAAACATCTCAATACACAAATGTATATATTAAATGTTTGATATATAAGGATGATAGATTTATTTATTGCCTATTACTTTTGATCTACATTACATAAAGTGATTCTGTAAATTATGTCTGAAAGATAAATGATTAATTAAGGATTAATTAAGGATTAACACGATCTTTAAAAAAAAATGAAATATAAATATAAATATGAATATATAAAAGGTATTCAAGTTAGGCCTTTAATTTACTTGATAAATTTCCAATAATCATCTGTAATAAATCAACAATTTAGGTTAGTTCACTTTTTTTTTTATCAGAAATTGGCTTGATGAACAGTTTTAAAATTTTAAAACTTTTATTTATAACAAACCATTTTTTAGCTCACCTGGCCCGAAGGGCCAAGTGAGCTTTTCCCATCACTTTGCGTCCGGCGTCCGTCGTCCTGCGTCCGTCGTCGTTAACTTTTACAAAAATCTTCTCCTCTGAAACTACTGGGCCAAATCAAACCAAACTTGGCCACAATCATCATTGGGGTATCTAGTTTAAAAAATGTGTGGCGTGACCCGGTCAACCAACCAAGATGGCCACCACGGCTAAAAATAGAACATAGGGGTAAAATGCAGTTTTTGGCTTATAACTCAAAAACCAAAGCATTTAGAGCAAATCTGACATGGGGTAAAAATGTTTATCAGGTCAAGATCTATCTGCCCTGAAATTTTCAGATGAATCGGTCAATCGGTTGTTGGGTTGCTGCCCCTGAATTGGTAATTTTGAAGAAATTTTGCTGTTTTTGGTTATTATCTTGAATATTATTATAGTTAAAGATAAACTGTAAACAGCAATAATGTTCAGCAAAGTAAGATCTACAAATAAGTCAACATGACCAAAATGGTCAGTTGACCCGTTTAGGAGTTATTGCCCTTTATAGTCAATTTTTAACCATTTTTCGTAAATTAAAGTAATCTTTTACAAAAATCTTCTCCTCTGAAACTACTTGGCCAAATTAATCCAAACTTGGCCACAATCATCTTTGGGGTATCTAGTTTAAAAAATGTGTGGCGTGACCTGGTCAACCTACCAAGATGGCCGCCACCGCTAAAAATAGAACATAGGGGTAAAATGCAGTTTTTGGCTTATAACTCAAAAACCAAAGCATTTTGAGGAAATCTGACTGGGGATAAAAATGTTTATCAGGTCAAGAACTATCTGCCCTGAAATTTTCAGATGAATCGGTCAATCGGTTGTTGGGTTGCTGCCCCTGATTTGGTAATTTTGAAGAAATTTTTCTGTTTTTGGTTATTATCTTGAATATTATTATAGTTAGAGATAAACTGTAAACAGCAATAATGTTCAGCAAAGTAAGATCTACAAATAAGTCATCATGACCTAAATGGTCAATTGACCCCTTAAGGAGTTATTGCCCTTTATAGTCAATTTTTAACAATTTTCATTAATTTGGTAAATTTATGTAAATTTTTACCAAATAAAGTTCTCTGTTACTAATGGGCAAAGTTCATGATAGATATAATTGTAAGAAGCAAAATCGTTCAGTAAAGTAAGAACTTCAAACACATCACCATCACCAAAATACAATTTTGTCATGAATCCATTTGTGTCCTTTGTTTAATATGCACATAGACCAAGGTGAGCGACACAGGCTCTTTAGAGCCTCTAGTTATTAATTTATTCCCCATCAATCATTATACATGTCTATTTTAGTCATTTGAATTTTTATAAGAAGTGGATATATATTTTTGCTATCAAGAAAAATCTGCATTTCAATAAAATAAGTTTTTTAATTTGTTTACTTTGAAAAACTACATTTTCAATGCCCTGTGCTGAATAAATACTTTATAAATTGATCAAAAGGCACTCTACAACTTTTAATCTTTTAAAAATGTCATATAACCTATGCGTCAACTTACAAAATGCCCCAAAATGAAATTATTAGATTATATTTGTTGACACTTTAAATTTCAGTTGTTGGTCCTTAAAACATGTAAAAAACAGGCAACATTATTTGGATAAGATATTAACTGCAGTTTCAATAAAATTGTGCAAATTTAGAGACCCATATTATTTTATTTGAGCTCATTTTATCTTCATACTGGAAAAGCACTTTTATTCCTGCTAGAACCCTGCTGTTAATGCAATTTTCAGCAATACTGTTTTATTAATGTTCTTTTGTCCCCACCATACCTTTATATGAAATTGTTCAAACTACTCTTCCAATCTTTCCACAGGTGTTATCTAGCACTTTGATTAGTTTCCATTCTCTAACTTAAGTTTGCCTCGACCAAATGTTATGAAACTTATGCACAATGCTCATTACCACAAAACTCAGATCAAGTTTGAATTTTTGTAGAGTCAGTTTAACCGTTCTAGAGTGATGCCCCTTTATGAATTAAAAATTTGCTTAATTTTTAGTTTCCGTTCTCTATTAAATTAAGGTTTGCCTTAACCAAATGTTATGAAACTTATACACAATGCTTATTACCACAAAACGCAGATCAAGTTAGAATTTGGTAGCATCACTCAAATGGTTCAAGAGTTTTGCTCCTTTAAAAGTGGAAAATTGCAAAATTTTGAGTTTCCGTTCTCGAACTTTAAGTTTGCCTCAACCAAATATTATCAAACTTGTACACAAATAAGTTGGGTCACTATAACCATTATTGAATTATGCCCTTTATAAATGGAAAAAAATGCAAAATGTTTAGTTTCTGTTCTCTAACAAGTTGCCTCAAGCAAATGTTATGAAACTTGTACACAATGCTTATAACCACATAAACCTAAGTTTGCCTCAGCAAAACATTATGAAACCTATACACACTACTTATTACCACAAAACTCAGATCAAGTGCAATATGGGTCACTTTTATTGTTCCTGATTTATATCCCTTTATAATGTTGTATGCAAGCTGGGGCATTTATTAAAGAAGTTAAGCTACTGGGAAATTGATATATGGAAAATTGCAGTGAAAACCATTGCTTTTAGGATATTTAATTAAAAAAAATTAGGTTACCTCCTCCCCCCAAAAAAAGATAACTAAAATAATTGGGCGGTTTACCAGTCTAGCATGAACATCATGCCACAAAATGAACTCCAGTATAGAAGGCAATATTATATTGGGATAGGAAATGTGATTTATCTTATTTTCAAGATGGCAGAACTGGCTATTCTATATAATATACAATGAACATTGTATCACACAACAGTATTATACAAAGTGCACATCATACCACAAAATGAACATTATATTACAGAGTAAACATCATACAACAAAGTGAACATCATGTCACAAAATGAACATACAAAGTGAACATCATGCCATAAAATGAACATTGTTTCACTTAATAAACATGTCACTAAATGAAGATCATGTCACAAAATGAATATTACATCACAAAATAAACATTTAATCTCAAAATGAACATCATACAACAAAATGAATGCAATGCCACAAAATGAACATTCAAAGTGAACATAACACAAAATGAACATTAAATAAAAAATGACCATATATATCACAAAATGAACAATATATCACAAAATGAACATCATTTCACAAATGAACATAATGCCTCCAAAATGAACATTTAAAAATAAAAAATAAACACTATACTATATACTATCCCATAGCGAGTGTGTCTTAACCCTTTGATTTTACAGACAAACAATTATAGTATTTGTCTCGATAAATCTGATCGGTGATGGGCGTGATGATGATGAGCCAGATTTTGCCGTACGCCGGATATACTGATTGTTACAAGTAAGTGTAGCCTCATTATTCACACGTTTCCGGTTTGATCACAACAAAACTGACATCTGACATGTATTTCGAAAAACCTCTGTAAATCACCACAGGACTCTGTCATTTGATAAAAAGTCAACAATTTTATAAAATGCCACCAAAGTTCGTCAGACAACATGACAATATGGATTCTAACCGAGCCAGAAGCGCTGAAACGGTATTGTACATATAGCATCATCCAAGTCCAAAATGACTTTTTTTTTATGTCTGTTGTCATCTATCAGAAGAAAATAAAGCACTTTTCACTGTTTAAAACATTTTGAGTGTTGCACTTCGCCCTTCAACATTAGAAAACAATCAATCATGCATAAGACGGTCATCAAAATAACAATGTGTGACAGATCAAATGCAAGAAACCAATGTCAGGCAATGAGCACATGCACATTGTTTGTTTATATTTTTGCATAAATCCTTGTCTTGCTTTTTTTAGATCACTTTTATGTGTACAGTTCTTGCCAGGTTGTCTAATCACCTTCAAAAATGAGCTAAAAAACATCAAACCATTCAATAGAAAAAAATTAAGGCCTAATTTATAACAAAACCATTGATCATGTTGATGAAAAAAAACCAAATATTACAGACAAGAACCAATGAAAACCACTGAACTGCAGGGTCCTGACTTGGGACAAGCACATACATTTGTCAATAATGTGGCAGGTTTATTTATGTACATTGTAAATAATCTTTAACATATGCTGTTTGGCAACAAGGGTTATGGTTATTTTTCGAAAAAAATAATTCTGATACCCAATATGAAATGTATGATGAAAAATAATTATCTGGCCAAGCAGATGACAAAAAAAGTATTCTGAATCCCCCATACCTTACAGTATTAAAAATTGAAAAAAATTATTCGATTGATAGCTTGGAAAAGCTAGAAAAATAATTTTGAGCTTTGTAGATAAAAAAAAAATAACACCTCCTCTCCCCACCAACCTGAAGTTAAATGGTTGCTTATTTAGTCCTTAGTATGGGGTTTTGTGGACTTTTTAAAGTTAACTTTGCACTTAGATCTTATTTAAGGAATTTCCAATGATGTAGCCATAAAAATATCATTTAAAGCTTAACATCTAAGTATAATGGCCACCTGTCACACACTAATGATTTAATCAATAATTTCTCCACCTGACTCCAATCTTACCAGGTTTACATTGAACATCTAGTTCTATATACATATGTATATGTTTCTTCTCTATCTGAGTAAATGTCTAAAAATAAAAATCATCTAAGAATTTTAAGATGATTGATTGCTGGTTGCTTTATGTACAGTAGCAAATATTTCATGCTTTTCAAGAAGAGGAGAGGAAGGATTTTAAGATTGTAGACTTATGATTTAGTAAGACAGAATCTGAAATTGATAAAAAATGTGCCAGTCTATTTAAGTCAGTTTGGGAGCACCTCATCAAATAAGGAAGCCTTTTAAACAGATAACAGCCATACAGCATGAACAAAGACTTATATATTTTTTGTATTTACCACCAATTAAGTTACTGAACTAGTGACTTACAAATTTTTCCAATTGTGTGAAATTTTTTTCCAATTGTATGACATATGTTCAAGAATCTTTCATTTCTGTGTTCTTTAATTTTTAAGGTAGTTTTTCTCTATTAGTTATCTTTCTTAATTAGCACCCTCTGTTTCTCTAGATCTATATTATTTATGTTTTTTGACAATTTTTCTGTAGATTTGGTCCATTATTCTCTATTCTGTAAACTCCATCCAGAACCTCATGTGTAGATAATTATATATTGGTTGTGGAAACAACATGACAAACACATTGCTTATAGATAATACACATGATACAGAAAGCAAAAAAAGAAAGTTGAAAATTGTCATAGCACTATTTACCAGTCAATTCTGCGAACAAAATAATGTAAAATTGTCGCCCAGCACTGAAATTAATTTAGTGAGAAAAAAAATCAAGGTGTAATGAAGTAAAATGATACATTTCTAGTATAACCTACTGTGGATTCAGTAATTTTCATGGCTGTAGTAAAATTTGCATTTTCATTGATATTTGATTCAATGTTTAGCCAAAGTCTACATACAGACCTATATAAAATTTGAACTTCGTAGGACTTCAAATTCCATTGTTTACTTAAACCCAAAAAATCAACAAAATTAATAAATAAAAGACAATATTTATTATCACAAACACATTTACATTAACTGGTTATGGCATACAGTATTGAGACAATAAACTAAATTAATATCCTATCAATAAAAATGAATCCACTGTATATTAAGGGGGGGGGGGGGTGTCTCATCACGATTCACAAGTTGATTTTTTTGTCAATCACGATTCACAGAAAATAAATTTCCATGATCACGGATCAAGAAAATATTAAAAAAAAAATGTGTAGAAAATCGCATCACGATAGCGAAAGTGTGCCGATCACGAAGAAGGAAAATAACCCATCAGACCCCTCACCAATTAGTAACCTGTGACAAAATTCTTACATATTTCAGCCTTATTAGACATATATATGGTTGAGTTACCTGATAATCCAACAGCTTGGTTTGTTGTCTTGTGTTTCTTCAAAGCAAGTCAGTCCTCATTTGGACCACACTTTTACTTTACTTCTACACAACATGTATATGTGTAATATATACCATTATTTATTTTGCAGAGAGCACTTCTTGATGGAAATTCAGATGAAGAAGATTTCTTCTTGAAGTGAGTTTTTTCCTGTAGCATTTACATGATGAGTAGCAATAGCGTAAAGTATAAAATATATTGCATAGCATTGCAATCTCTTCTGGGTTCCTTTTGCTAGTTTAACCCCTATTGCATCAAAGGTATAACCTCATCTTGTTAATAAAAACAAATGAGCAATTGTTGCTTATTATAGAATTACTGTAGTCCTATAGCATGTAAAGTAAGAAGTAAAAATAAACAAGCTTAGTTTAAAGTATTTGATAATTTATTTTCTTTATGTATCTCACTGGTAAATTCTAATGTCTCAAAATATTGTTATACATGCATGTATGTGCATTTTCATTCTGGGAAAATATAGAGAAAAAAATGTGTTTCCTAAATAATCATAGATTTTTTTTTTTAAATTATAATAAAATCTTGTTTATTAACACTTAATATGATTAATGTTATGAAGAACCAGTTCAAAATTATCACTTTATATACCATTCTTTAAAATTTGTAGGATATCATGTAGATTTGACTTTTACATAGCAAATATATTACAACTGCTTATTATAGTGTTTTGAGTAATTATGTATTTGAGGTTTTGCTATTGTGCTAATAGGTAAGATTTGTCATGCATACATATGCTGTGTATTTATTCTTACAAATGTTTATATTTATTTGTAGAGGTCCAAATGTCAAACCCGGAAACATAAGGAGTGATCCAAAGATAAACAGGTAACTATAAAAATCAAGGAATGGTCCAAAGATTATTATTTATTCGTCCTACCGATGAAGTCAAAGGAGACTTTAAGTTTGCACTCTGTCTGTCTGCCTGTTCCATGAATTATTTTTCCTCACATTTTTCTTAGGAACTACATTAGAAGAATTTCAGATATTTTGTTTCAGGGTTTATATGAGTCAGCTATACCTTGTGATGCATTTTCACTCAACAACTTCCTGTTTACTGAAATATTTTGGCAGGGGTATCATAAGTGAGCTGTAGATCACAGTTTCACTTGTTGTTTTTGTGTAATTTTCAACCATACCACATCTTCTTGTTCTCATATAAGTATTACCATTTATATAGGCAATATAGGAAAGGTATACTGACATAAGAAGTCTCTAAACACATTAACTCCAAATGGAGCTTTCGTTAGTAGAAGCCATATTAACTATGTGTATCAGTGAGAGAAATGTAAAAGCATAAAAATATAGTATATATACCAATACACATAATTAACAGCGCCTGGTGATGTTTCATAGCCTGACCGGTTTCGGTCCAAAAAGGACCTTCATCAGAGGCAGAATGGTGGATTAATGTTTGCACCCTATTTATATAGATATGGTAACCGGCGGTTGAGATAACCGGCAGTTGAGATTAAACCGGCGGTTGAGATTTAACCAGCGGTTGAGTTAACCAGCGTTTGAGATTTAACCGGCGGTTGAGATTAAACCGGCGGTTGAGTTAACCAGCGGTTGAGATTTTACTGGCGGTTCAGAGTTAACCGGCGGATCAAAGTTATCCAGTGGATAAATATGTATCTGGTTGATGTCTAAACAGGTTAAATTATCCTTTCAGTGAAAAATCCTCGTGGGGTTTCCATGGTTACAGTTATCTATATTTAGCTAATGTATACGTTACAGTAAACTTTTTGACATGTTACAGTAAACATTTATTTTGACATTATACGGTAATGTCACCTAATGATATAACCATACTTGGGCTTTAGCATTGGGTAAAGGGTGTTTTAATAATTTAAGAAGTACATGGTAATCATTTAGTCTTGATCTTTGGCTTATGATACACCTAAATATCAAGTCTTGGAATAGTATTTCATGGTAGTTATGTGATCTTAATATTTGGCTTATGATACACCTAAATATCAAGTCTTGAAATTGTACTTCCTAGTAGTCATGCAGTCTTGATCTCAGGCTTATGATACACCTGAATATCAAGTCATGAAATAGTAATTCATGGTTGTCATGCAGTCTTGATCTTTGGCTTATGATACACCTAAATATCAAGTCTAATAATAGTATTTCATGGTAGTCATGCAGTCTTGACGTTTTAGCTTGTGATACACCAAAACATCAAGTCAAAAACCCCCCTTAAACCAAATTTTGTGACTACCATGAAATACTATTATTAGACTTGATATTTAGGTGTATCATAAGCCAAAGATCAAGACTGCATGACAACCATGAATTACTATTTCATGACTTGATATTCAGGTGTATCATAAGCCTGAGATCAAGACTGCATGACTACTAGGAAGTACAATTTCAAGACTTGATATTTAGGTGTATCATAAGCCAAATATCAAGATCACATAACTACCATGAAATACTATTCCAAGACTTGATATTTAGGTGTATCATAAGCCAAAGATCAAGACTAAATGATTACCATGTACTTCTTAAATTATTAAAACACCCTTTACCCAATGCTAAAGCCCAAGTATGGTTATATCATTAGGTGACATTACGGTATAATGTCAAAATAAATGTTTACTGTAACATGTCAAAAAGTTTACTGTAACGTATACATTAGCTAAATATAGATAACTGTAACCATGGAAACCCCACGAGGATTTTTCACTGAAAGGATAATTTAACCTGTTTAGACATCAACCAGATACATATTTATCCACTGGATAACTTTGATCCGCCGGTTAACTCTGAACCGCCAGTAAAATCTCAACCGCTGGTTAACTCAACCGCCGGTTAAATCTCAAACGTTTGTTAACTCAACCGCTGGTTAAATATCAACCGCCGGTTTAATCTCAACCGCCGGTTAACTCAACCGCCGGTTACCATATCTATATAAATAGGGTGCAAACATTAATCCACCATTCTGCCTCTGATGAAGGTCCTTTTTGGACCGAAACCGGTCAGGCTATGAAACATCACCAGGCGCTGTTAATTATGTGTATTGGTATATATACTATATTTTTATGCTATTACCATTTATATACTTTACAGATTTCAGGGCCAAGTAAACTATTACCAATTATATACTTTACAGATTACAGGGCCAAGTAAATGAGGTTATTGATGTGATGCAGAACAATGTTGCTAAAATTGTTGACAGGGGAGACAAACTTGAAGATTTACAGGATAAATCAGGTAAAGGGAGACAAACTTGAAGATTTTCAGTATAAATCAGGTTAATATTTTTGACAGGGGGAGACAATCTTAAAGATTTTCAGGATAAATCAGATAAAATTGTTGACAGGGGAGACAATCTTAAAGATTTTCAGGATAAATCAGGTAAAATTGTTGACACAGGAGACAATCTTGAAGATTTACAGGATAAATCAGGTAAAAATGTTGACAGGGGAGACAATCTTAAAGATTTTCAAGATAAATAAGGTAAAAATTGTTGACAGGGGAGACAATCTTGAAGATTTACAGGATATATCAGGTAAAATTGTT
The DNA here is from genome assembly GCF_963676685.1 of Mytilus edulis. Classification (NCBI taxonomy): domain Eukaryota; kingdom Metazoa; phylum Mollusca; class Bivalvia; order Mytilida; family Mytilidae; genus Mytilus; species Mytilus edulis. The sequence goes on from NC_092345.1 coordinate 21,942,964, forward strand.
GACAGGGGAGGCAAACTTTATGATTTACAGGTTGAAGGCGGAGACAATCATAAAGATTTTCAGGATAAATCAGGTAAAATTGTTGACAGGGAGGGGAGGCAAACTTTATGATTTACAGGTTGAAGGCGGAGACAATCATAAAGATTTTCAGGATAAATCAGGTAAAATTGTTGACAGAGGAGACAATCTTTAAGATTTACAGGATAAATCAGGTAAAATTGTTGACAGGGGAGACAATCTTAAAGATTTTCAGGATAAATCAGGTACAATTGTTGACAGAGGAGACAATCTTGAAGATTTACAGGATAAATCAGGTAATACTATTTGTTTTACCTTTATTTTGCATAAATTTCAATGTTTGCATAAAAAGATATCTAGCAGAAACAGAGAGGAAGACACATATTAACATTTGATATATTAAAAGTTCCAGGTCTGATTTCGTTTTACACACACAAGCATAATTGCAACCCTCCTGTTTTTAGCAGGAGACTCCCGCTCAAATGGCTTAATTAATTCTGGAAATCTCTAGTTTGCTGGTCTGCTCTGCGCAGGAGTATAAAATCTCTGACTTTCAGATATTTTAACCCAGATTGACCAGTCTGACAACATTTATTATGTTTTTTGTCACCGATGAGCCATGGGTAGGTGTTACCTGTAAATCACAGACCATGTGAAATTGAATGGCTTTACTGGCAAGGTTACTATACTAGTAAACTAGTATTGACCATGCCAGTGGTAAATATCGGTAAATACCGGGAAAAACTGGCAAATACCAGCAAATACGGGTCAATTGAAATTTTGAGTGGTCACTACTATAAAAACCACTCTCTACCTGGTCAATTACTATTAATTAAAGTGTTCAAATCATTTTTAATGGCTTTCATTTCTATTCCTCTTGTAAATTCTTTGAATACACAGTGATTTACATTGATTGATAAGTAAATATTATAATATTATAGTAACAGTACAAAATGTTTTGTCCCCCAGAAGCTTCAAACTTTCCATTTTCAGCATGAAAAAGGATTTTGTCTCACAGTTAAGCAGACAGGAAATATTTCATTATTTATGGGAGTCTTCAAATATCTCTTTTATCACCCATGTATTGTCAACATTTATTGGGGGCTGTTGTTTTAGTAATTAAATTTTCACACCTAGCAATCCAGGTAAAAGGTAAAAAGATGCATGTAACTTCATTTACCTGTAGTTTAATTTACCATTACTTGTAATATCATAATTCATAATAACTTAATTTCAAATAAGTAGTAATGAGTGTTATAAATTAATAAAACATATCAAATTCAGTAATCTATAAAAGCTGACACTTGTTTTTAAGATTAAAGTTTAAATCTATTTGACTTTTTATTATGTTTTTACTTCAATTAAAAGTGAAAACAACCATGAAAATTTCAATTGACCAGTATTTGCCAGGATTGACCACTTGGGGAGTATTGTCCAGGGCGGCAAATACCGGTAAATACCACTGGTAAATACCGGGGGGCTGTATTTACCGCCCAACCTTGGGTGTCAAATATAATACAATTAATGTTACATTAACGTTGTTTGCCTCAAGCCTGGTGTATTTTGAAAACACTTCAAAGAAATTTCGGGTGACTTCCTATGTTTAATCATGTTTTAAGTAAAATAATGTGGATTAATAAAAGAATATAAATTAAATACAAATTGAACAAAGAATCATAAAAGGATTGTTATTTAATGATTTGAATGTCTAAGGACAAATAAAAATTAAATAGATCTATACTTCTTTTCAATGTTTAATTTGAAATTTATAAGAAATGTTTTGAACTATTTGTAAATGTTGACCATGCAAGGCTTGTATAGCCAGTCAAGGTCGTTAAACACTTCCACCATCATCATGTAAATGTTGGCCTGAAGGGACACACCTATCTTTTGATAAAAAGATACTTTAGCTGGAAATGTCAAATGTCCAGTTGAGGCTAGACAACTCTGTCACATGTACACTCAGAGGTATTGAAAAGGGGGGAAAAAAACCTAACAACAACACACCTTGTATAGGATATAACCATGATTGAAGAAATAAAGTATGTTTGGTGTTTTGTAAATAAATAGATAAACAGGTCATATTTTTCACTTGAAAATGCGATTTACACAAAATCTCTCCCTCTTTCAAGGTTTCAGAGGTTGGCAGGTATGCACAAATCACATGATACATCAGAAATATATTCAGTGTGGAGAACAGTATAATTTTAGTAGTTCCTTGGTTTTTGTTAAAATAATATTTCATTGTTAGAGTGATCATGTTGACAAATATATTCAGTCTAACCACATTTACAAAATATAATTTGCATCAATAACAAATATGCCTTCTTTGATAAATCTTAAAAAAAGAATGTTTTATTCACAGAAAATTTAAGTGACCACGCAGATATGTTCAGATCAAGAGCTAAAGGCTTACATAGACAAATGTGGTGGAAAAATTGTAAGGTAAGAATTTTATGTAAGAAGCAGGACATTCATGAAATACAAGTATGACCAATTAATAATAGTTCTATATAAAAAGGATAAGAGGAAATACTAAAAATACTCAATAGCCACAGATACCTGGCTGTTCCAAATTAAAAAAAATGTATAAAATAAATAGCAGTGAGCTACAACTATAAATAACTGTTGATTCAAAATACACTTAGACACAGATTTCCTGTGTAACAGGAGCAACAAATACACACAAATTTACACATAACAACACGGTGAGTTACAATGACATGCCTTATTTGGTATAAAGAATCATTGTAAGCTGTACATAATTATTTGACAAGGGTCACCTGACTTCATTTTCACAACTCTCATATTTATGTCAAGTAATCATGATACATAAGTAAGATCTTGATCTCAAAAATTTTCAACATTTTGTTCCTCATGAATAAATTAGCTGAACATTTCATTTTGTTAAACAATGAATATTTTCTTGATAGTATCTCTTTTCTCGTTTTGTCTTTTACATAGTGTGGTGCAATATGTATGAAAACCAATAAATGTAATGTTGTTTTTTTTTTAAATTTTAGATGAAAATAATAATAGCTGTGGTGATTTTAATTTTACTTGCAGTCATAATCAGTGAGTAGAACATATTCAGGATCATTTCTGAGAATTTTGTATAAATGTATATTTAATTTTGAAATTTAAACAAGATTATATTACTTGGATAATTACATTAGATGTATGTTTCTTTATTATACAGTTATTTTGATTGGCTAACAGCAATTTTACGTCCTTCTGAAACTAACATTCATTACACAATAAAGATGATAGGAGGTCCAACAATAAAGTGCACAGGTTTATTAAAGAAAATATTGATAGAATTGGAATTTCATGATCCTAGCTAAAAAAATGTAATAAGTATTGAATGCTTCTTTTTGTAACTTCATAGGGCTGTAAAAGCGTTGACCATCCGCACTTCATACAAAATGTACTTTGGTCAACACTTTTACACCCCAATGAAGTTACAAAAAGAAGCATTCATTTATAAATTAAGAAGGATAAACCGGCAATACAAATATAAATATTATCCTTGGTTGACTCAAACCCTATATTTATGTTGCATCCCTCCAACTTTTAAGAGTCTGTTCTACATGCGGTCTCTTTATTTAAGCTGGTGAAAAACTATACCTTCAAACTCTAGCATTTTAAACATGGTAAGAAAATTAAATTAATAGTTTATAGGAGTAATGAATTTTATTCCAAGTGCTTCTCTTGACTTTCTCAAGAAAAGCTAAAAAAAAAAGTGAAACTAGCTAAATGACCAAAAGGTACCTGAAAAAAGTAGCCAAATTCATCTAAGATAAACTTTTTGTTTTTTAATGATTTCTAAATTATCAGCAGAGAAATTACAAAGAGCATATTATGAAAAAACATCAATAGAATAAATTGTATACCCAATTGAATTTAGTGGTCTCTTATGAATTGATGTTGCAAACTTCATTGAAGATTTATGAGAGAATGAAATACAATAGGAAAAATCTGAGACACAGTTTTGGAGGTCAAACTGTGTTGAGCAAGAATCTGAAAACATTTGGGATGCTATGAATAACAAAGAAGCTAAATTCATTCAAGTATGGACATCACAATATGGCAACTAATTACATAACAATTAATTATGTAATAATTACGTCATAAATGAAATTATCACAATTTGAAAGATTAATCCTTCTGCTTTCTTTTGGTGCCTCATTTATAAAATTTAAAGAAAGATGAGTGGAACTACATCAGTTTAAAGATGTCTGATTGGGGATGAAAAATCTTTGTATTGTGCTATCACATATAAACATATGCTTCTTCTTACTTTCATGCAGACAGACATAGACCACCAATTTTCATATTTTTTTATTTTTTTGTCATTGATTAAAATTTATGTTTTCTTTGATTTATTTTTCAGTTCCAATCATTGTAAAGAGTTCACAGAACTGACAATTGGTGCAGATATAATAAGATTGGTGATTTTTCAAGACATTTTATTTATTTATTTCATTTTACTGTGATGCCATTGTTAACAAAACCTTTTATGTATATGTATGATTTGTTATTATATGTAAATTTTGAATTACATGTATATTATGTTTTATGTTTAACTATGTTTTATTTATAACAATAGTTTCATATTGAAAAATGCACAGAGCCATATTAAACAAACAAAAAATTGATACTCATCCAACTCTTTTAAAAAATTTGGGCATGATTACAAATTTAACTTTGATTTTTATGGCATAATTCATGAACATTGTTAATATGAAATATTAAAAGTGATCAGAAACCAAAACTCAATAACAGTTAAGATGGAGCAAGATGAAATAATGATTTATTATTATAATTTCTAGCAATCAACATTAATCTTAAATATATAATGATGCAAACACGATATACTCTTGTAATTTTCAAAACATAAAAAATTGTCTGAAACCACATATAAGCTGATGTGAAGCAAAGTGGTCATCCAATGGCCTTTGAAAGCTTAGAATAAGATATGGGTTTGTCTCATTGTGGAAGGCTGTATAGTGACCTATAGTCGAAAACATCCACATCCTTATCCAAAATGCATAATCTCTTCTCCTCCATTTTGTGAAGAAAGTTTATATAAGGTCCTCTGTTTTAGTTGTTAAGTATATAAAGTTACAAACACATACTCATCATACATCTTAGCTCTATGTTATATAAGCTTAAAGTGTTCTTTAGAGTAAAATTATACATTAAATAACATAATTTAAGGACCAGGTAATCTAAGCCAAAATGTTATATGTACCATGGTCGCTCAACATATTTCTGTTATCTAATGACCTGTTTTGTGACTACCATGGTCTGAAAAGATATTCTCCAGTGTCAGTTTGGCTATTGTCATCTTCAGCTTCAGTTTGAGTACTGTCATGCATTCCTTTAATTGTAATAATTGTTTTATCTCGACAAATTGAATTTTTCTTAGAATCTTGCATACATGATATAAATTCCTTTCCCTTCTTTTCATATATATATGGACATTTTGGAGATATATTTGCATGTATTGCCCAAATGTTTTCATTTTGTGGAATGTGAAAGAGTCTAACACAACATTTAAAACACTGAATAATATTTAAAGCAACACAATAAAATCCAGCTTCTGCTATTCTATTTACATCCAATACACTTATATTATATCTGTTAAATGTTTCTAATCTGGATTCAAAAGTACAATATATTTCCTCAAGGTAAGAAGCAATATATAATTTTTTATCAACATTATTGAACTGTGAAATTGCATTCTGTATTTCATCCTCTGATAAAGTTTGTTTGATAAATTTACACTCTGGATATTGGGAAGCATGATATGTATGAAGAGTTTTATGATATTGTATATTAGAGATAAAACAGCCACACGAGTAACATTGTCCGTTATATCCAACTCCTGGGTAGAAAAAACCAGCATCGGCTATTTTTTCGACCTTATCTGAATCATTATCTTTCCACACTTTAGGAAATGAACTTTTTCTTTCATTAAGACTACTGTATCTTTCAAATCGTGGCTGCGCAATGTTAGTAACAGCTTTTCTTGTAACTTCATACCACACATTTGGGTAAATATTTATAAGAAAGTTTTCTTCAGCAGAACCATACTTTCCCGCAACAGAACATGCTAATTTCCAACGTTTAAAGTCACTGCTATAGCCAATTAAAGTTGAACAAATGTTAGAAATGTTAGACACAGCTTTCTTATATTTAATCGAGTTGTTGTTTAGTAAGATCAAAACTTTAGTTTCAGGGCTTCTCAGGACGTCACTTTGTCCCAAAACATCTACAGTTTTGTGATCTTGATGTTTTTGTCGATATCTGAAATATTCATCCAAGTCGATTTGTAAACAGAGCTTTTGTGTTGAAATTATTAGACCAAATATTTGTGAATGTAAATGTTGTATGCTTAATCCATTCAAACTTAAAGTTCCAGCGATGCCATTTTTAGATAGAATGTTACAAAATGGCATTAGCTTTAATCTGATTTTTGATACAAGATCCTTGATGGCAGCTGTTGAATTGTAATCAATGATAGTAGTTTCCGACAGTTGAAATAAACCATTCTTTATAGTTATTGATCCAGTAGTTATAAAAGAAATAACGTGACCAAACATTTTACTGGCATTCCCGTAAATATGGGTGGCATACGACAGAACTACTGAAATAGCATATTTTACCATTTCATTTTGGCATAACTCGTCCGATATAACGACAAGTATTTTATCAGGAAAGGGGTCTAATGATTCCAGGATGCAATGTATTGTCTTTCCTGGGAAATCATAAAATGAACAATATTCTAGCTTCTGGTTTTCGAAAACAGGAACAAGAGTTTCTTGAGTAAACACATCTTTATCATCATATACAATAAACATATCATACATATCGTTTGATGATCGCTATAATTTACAATTATCACTGAAATATTTCCTTACGACATGATTTTTAAGTTACAGATTTTGTCTGTCGATTCAGATGAAACAAACACCTTATGATATGTTTGGGTTAAATGGAGTCTAGTTTCCGCAGATATCCGGTATTCTCTGTGACTGAAAAGAAAATGAAGTTATTTTATTTAGTGACAAATAAGATTTCATGCACATTTATATCTATATTTTGACGAATACTCCATTATATCATCACGAAATGCTCTCACAACTTCTTTCTAATTCTTGTTACATCTATTAGAACTAGTTGTGAGAGTACTGGTGAGTTACATACTCAACAGATGAGTGAAACAGATAGTGGAGCAGGAACTGCATACCCTTCCGGAGCACTAGATCATTTCAGTTTTTCGTGGGGTTTGTGGTGCTCAGCCTTTTGCTTTCTATGTTGCTTTTTTGTTTGCATGTTTGTGTCAAGTTTTCTTTTTAAGCCATGTCGTTGTTAATTTATTTTAGACCTCACTGGTATCTTTCCCTCTATGTCACATACATTTAAGCATTTTTTGTGCAATAAAAGTAGTTTTTTATACGACCGCAAAATTTGAAAATTTTTTCGTCGTATATTGCTATCACGTTGGCGTCGTCGTCTGCGTCGTCGTCGTCCGAATACTTTTAGTTTTCGCACTCTAACTTTAGTAAAAGTGAATGGAAATCTATGAAATTTTAACACAAGGTTTATGACCACAAAAGGAAGGTTGGGATTGATTTTGGGAGTTTTGGTCCCAACATTTTAGGAATTAGGGGCCAAAAAGGGCCCAAATAAGCATTTTCTTGGTTTTCGCACTATAACTTTAGTTTAAGTTAATAGAAATCTATGAAATTTTGACACAAGGTTTATGACCACAAAAGAACGGTTGGGATTGATTTTGGGAGTTTTGGTTTCAACAGTTTAGGAATTAGGGGCCAAAAAAGGGCCCAAATAAGCATTATTCTTGGTTTTCGCACAATAACTTTAGTTTAAGTAAATAGAAATCTATGAAATTTAAACACAAGGTTTATGACCATAAAAGGAAGGTTGGTATTGATTTTGGGAGTTTTCGTCCCAACAGAATAAGGGGCCCAAAGGGTCCAAAATTAAACTTTGTTTGATTTCATCAAAATTGAATAATTGGGGTTCTTTGATATGCCGAATCTAACTGTCATGACTGTGTATGTAAATTCTTAACTTTTGGTCCCGTTTTCAAATTGGTCTACATTAAGGTCCAAAGGGTCCAAAATTAAACTTAGTTTGATTTTGACAAAAAATGAATCAGTTAGGTTCTTTGATATGCTGAATCTAAAAATGTACTTAGATTCTTGATTATTGGCCCAGTTTTCAAGTTGGTCCAAATCGGGGTCCAAAATTAAACTTTGTTTGATTTCATCAAAAATTGAATAAATGGGGTTCTTTGATATACCAAATCTAACTGTGTATGTAGATTCTTCATTTTTGGTCCTGTTTTCAAATTGGTCTACACTAAAGTCCAAAGGGTCCAAAATTAAACTTAGTCTGATTTTAACAAAAAATGAAATCTTGGGGTTCTTTGATATGCTGAATCCAAAAATGTACTTAGATTTTTTATTATGGGCCCATTTTTCAAGTTGGTCCAAATCAGAATCTAAAATTATTATATTAAGTATTGTGCAATAGCAAGTCTTTTCAATTGCACAGTATTGCGCAATGGCAAGAAATATCTAATTGCACAATATTGTGAAATAGCAAATTTTTTTTTAATTAGAGTTATCTTTCTTTGTCCAGAATAGTAAGCAAGAAATATCTAATTGCAAAATATTGTGCAATAGCAAGATTTTTTTTAAATTGGAGTTATCTTTCATTGTCCAGAATCAACTTAAATCTTTGTTATATACAATATACAATGTATATTCACTTTTTACTACCAACTGATAAATTAAAATAATCTTTACCATTCAGTGATAACAAGCAGTTTTTTTTACATCTTAATATTTTATGATGTATTTAAATGAGTAGTTATTGTTGCAAACTCCATTAGAAATTTTAATTGAGATTAGTTTTGGTACAAGGGAAAGGGGGATGTGATTAAAAAAATTGGGTTCAATTTTTCTCATTTGAAATTTCATAAATAAAAAAGAAAATTTCTTCAAACATTTTTTTGAGAGGATTAATATTCAACAGCATAGTGAATTGCTCTAAGAGAAAACAAAAATTTTAAGTTCATTAGAACACATTCATTCTGTGTCAGAAACCTATGCTGTGTCAACTATTTAATCACAATCCAAATTTAGAGCTGAATCCAGCTTGAATGTTGTGTCCATACTTGCCCCAACCGTTCAGGGTTCAACCTCTGCGGTCGTATAAAGCTACGCCCTGCGGAGCATCTGGTTCTCTACTCTTAACGTTAGTATTCCTTATTCTAAATTTAAAGAAAGATTTGGCGATTTATTTTTATTTGTTTTCTATAAAATGATTGCCAATGTAGATTCGTATATCTTGTTTAGGAACGGAAAAAGATAAGATATGATGAAATAATCCTTTTCAACGGATTTTTAGAGTTTGTTCTTCAGTTGTACGGTAACACTACTGTCCCCGGTAAGGGGAGGGTTGGGCGCCCGCTAATATGATTACCCCCATCACATTCTGTATGTGCATGTCTCTAATCAGGTGTCTGTAATTCATTGTGTTACATATTGTTTTTTTATTGTTCATTATTTTGTTCATGAATTAGGTCGTCAGTTTTCTTGTTTGAATTGTTTACATTTGCCATTTCGGGGCCTTTAATAGCTGACTATTTTTTATGACTGTTGAACGCATCTCTCCCACCTATCTTGAGATAAAGTTACTGCAAATACACAGTTAAGTCTGTATCATATTTAGACTTTCATCTAGAATTAATGATGACAGTCGGTTGAAAACTAAACTTCGAACAAAAATGATTTCAGCTTTCAAGAATGTGAACTCCATTTCTATGAAGCAACAATCCAGCAGCGTCTGCATATAAGAATGTATATCCAGGACACGATATTCTAGAGATAAAGTTCCCTAACATGATGCAACGTATATATTGTTGCTATTTACTAGGAAGCTATTGAATCATTCGTTACTAGTGGTAAAATTGAAATTATCTCTCCGAAAGATTTGCGGACGCCTTTATGAATTAATTGACTATATTGAATTGGTTGATCATGATGGAATATCTGTGTGAAAATTGTCGTAGCACCAATCCCGCTCTGTATTCCTCAATTTTGACATCACCGAGATATTATGTTAGGAGTACCACTATTGGTGGGACTTGGAGATAGAACCGGCTTTTCCTTAAGATACACATTTTGGCATCCCCGGTTTCGATGGAGTTCGTACTTGTTATCCTTTTAAATGTAGTGATTTGTGCACCATTGTTTCCATTCATGTCGTTTCTCGTTTCTTATCACGCCTGCGACAAAAGCTGCTGAAAACTTTTATTAACTTTTATTGTATGTTTGACATTCCCGACAAAATTTTACAAACAAAATAAGTATGAAGAACTCAAAGTAGGGTAATTTGGTCGGGATGATCCGACTCCTATTATACATGTTAGAACCATGGAGATGGGATGTAGAGCAGTAGTATACCGCTGTTCAAAGTCATAAATCGATATCACTTTTATAAATATTTAGAAAAAAATGTCTTTTTATTAATTTGGCTATGCCCTTTTAAAAGAGGAACAAACAAGCTAATTAGAAAATATATACTATTGTTACATGTAAATACCTTTAACACATACAGGGTCCGAAACATAAATAGCTTTCAGAAATGTAACTACGTAAACAACAAATAAAATCATGTCAGCGCTTGACCTTTTTGGAAATTGATGTACCGGTGCTCCGTTCAATTGATAAGATAAATTATCTAATATCATATCGCATTTACTACATCATGAAGTACTCACCTTATCCTCAAAGAATGCAGTAATTATATTCCAACAATGATTGTCGGCCAACTCCGCATTATAATGATTCGTAATCGGTTCATTAACAAACTGGGTCATTAATATCGGGTAGTTTAAATTAAAAATCACTGACTGAATGAATGGAGAATTAAAGGGTTATTAGTTGTCAAATTTGTTTACATCGATTTGACTCAAATTCTCATATTTGATAAATACTTAGTCCGAGATTTTCGAACGTCCAACGCTTGTTTTGCCAGACGTAGTCGTTGTCGGTGGCGTCAGCGTCATCCGAATAATAACTTTAGTATACTATAAAGTAAATAGAAATCTATGAAATTTAAACACAAGGTTTGAAACCACAAAAGGAAGGTTGGGAGTGATTTTGGGGTTATGGTCTCAATAGGAATTAGGGTCCTAACAGGAATTATGGGCTACAAAGGGGCCAAAATAAGCATTTTTTTTTAATTTTCAGACAAAAATTGGTTGAAAAGTGTATGGATCTCTCTGAAATTGTACCACAAGTTTCGATCACGATACCATAAAGGGATGGTTAGGATTGGCTTTTGGGGTTATGGCTCAAACTATGTAGGAATTATGGGCAAAAAAGGGGAAATAGTTTTCAAAAGTACCAGGATTATAATTTTATACGCCAGACGCGCGTTTCGTCTCCATAAGACTCATCAGTGACGCTCATATCAAAAGAGTTAAAAAAGCCAAATAAATACAAAGTTGAAGAGCATTGAGGACCCAAAATTCCAAAAAGTTGTGCCAAATACGGCTAAGGTAATCTACTCCTGGGGTAAGAAAATCCTTAGTTTTTCGAAAAATTCAAAGTTTTTTACACAGAAAATTTATAAAAATGACCATATAATTGATATTCATGTCAACACCGAAGTGCTGACTACTGGGCTGGTGATAAACAAGGGTTTCCTAGTTAATGGACTTCTAGTATTACGTAAGTATTGTTCTTTGGATCTTTATAAAATAGATATTGTACAATTAAGCATTATATAAGGGATACCATTCGATTGATTCATGATATTTTACAGTATATGGTCCGAGACCACAATTGTTGTCCCTTGATTTTCGTTGTTCACGAATATAGTCCCTACTGTTGACAGTGGTTTACTTGCCAATATTTTTCATGCTCCTTCCAAATTTATTTCTCCATGTTTAATGCCTCAAATTGGAAGTAGGGGGTACACTGTAAAAAAATTTGGTTCCAGAATTTTAAAGGATAGTAGTGATTTGGTCCAGCTGCTAAAGGTTAAAAATAAGCTCGTCGGAAGCTGTCAACAGATTTCAAGACACCCTAAACATAAAATTGTCCATATTTTGAATTAGAGCCGATGAAGTTTTCTATAATTTTGATATAATTTGTCCCAAAAGTAGTACAACACACTGTAAAAATTTCATTGAGAAAGCGCAGGTTGGATTTTTTATTTTTAATTTATCTTCTAAAAGAAATGCACTACGAATTAATTGTGGTCTCGGACCATATAGAAGAAAACAATATTTTTGGATTACTGCTCTTTATTGATTTTGAGAAAGTTGTCTTTATGTTGGAACTTTTTGATTATATATAAGTATTACAATTTTTCACGCTATTAGTATAACTCTTTTTTCCTTTGCTGAATTAAATGTGTATTTGGGAGTTGTCCCATTTTCTAATTTGTCCAAATTTTGTTCCTTAGGCTATACCATTTGTTTTGTTTGATTTAATTAACATTAAATTTAAAAAATAATACTAATTACAATGTTATATTTAAATAACCTCCCCTTGCATTGCTTTTAAATTAAGTAAAGTTGTCTGTTATTTCTTTTGAGATATTTCATTGGCTGTTTCTAAAAAAATCAAATACTGTGTTGGAAGTATATATAATATAATAATAGTGTTAATCGAAAGGTTCAGTGGTAATAAATTTCATTATTTGTAATGAATATCATTTTTATTTGGCATTACGAGTTACCTTCCTTACAATGGTTTTGTTGTAAAGAAATGTTGTATTGTCTTGAGGTGATTAGCTGTCAGTTTATTTTTAAAAGTTACTATTAAATGCTGATGAAGGTATATTAATGATTATGTGGGTCATTTCATTTTAATACTGTTGTGATGTATTTAAATTGGGTGTTATGGTTGCAAACTCCATTGGAAATTTAAATTGAGAATATGACCATATCTTGAAGGAAGTTGTTTGTTTTGAAAAGGGCGTGAGGTTAGAAAATATTGGGGGGGGGGGGGCAATTTTTTTCAAGATTTCATATATATTAAAAGAAAATTGGGGGCAAAAAAAGGGGGTGGTAAAACTATTTTTAAGGGGGGGGGGGTCTATTCGCAACATCATAGTGTATTGCACAAAATGAAACAAATGAATATAAACTCAAATCATATAACCAATTCTAGGTTTTTTTTAACTACAGTTGTTCTTTGTCAGAAACTTATTATGTGTCAAATATTTAATAACAGTCCAAAGTCAGACCTGTATTAATCGCGAATACTGTTTCCAAGTTTGCCGCAACTGTTCAGGGTTGGACCTCTGTGGTCGTATCCAGCTGCGCTCGGCTAAGCAATTTATTCTAAAGTTGTTTTAGAATTTTTTAAATTTGTGATGAAGAGCCAGTGGCGGATCCACAGGGGGTGGAGACTTTGGGGTTGGAAGTTTGAATCCCCTTTTTGGACGACCAATGCATTCGAATGGGGACGTATGGTTGAAACCCCCATTTATCCTTGGTTGGGAACCCCCTTTTGAAAATGACTGGATCCGCCCCTGAGAGCGATCATGTAGACAAAACCACATTTACAAAATATTCATGGTAAGATTTATTTTGCATCAATAACAATTATAACCTTCTTAGATCAATCTTTAAAAAAAGTTTTATTAAAAGAAAACTTAAGTGACCATGTACATATGTTCAGATCAAGAACTAAAGGCTTACACAGACAAATGTGGTGGAAAATTGAAAGATAATAATTCTATATAAGAAGCTGAACAATCATGAAATACAAGTATGGACGGTTAATAATAGTTCTATCTATAAAGGATAACTGGCAGTACTAAAAATGCTTGACAGTTCAATTGGCATCCTCAGCCACAGATACCTGGGTGATCTAATTAAAAAAAATGTAAGAAAGAAAAGAAATAGCAGTGAACAACACAGTCAGTATCAATGACAAGCCTAATTTGTTCTAAAGAATCATTGTAAGCTGTACAACATAATTGTCTTTCAGGGGTCACCTGACATAATTTTGTCAACTCTCATAATAATGTCAAGTAATCATGATACATGAGTGAGATCTTGATCTCCAGGACATTCAAGGTATTGTTTGTCATTACAATAAAATAGCCGGAAATTTCATTTTGTTTAACATTGAATATTTTCTTGATCATATCTTTTTTTTCTCATTCTATCTTTTACGCAGTATGGTGCATAATGTATGAAAAAAATTGTCATGTTGTATATTTATTTTTAATATAGATGAACATAATAATAGCTATGGTGATTTCAATTTTACTTGCAGTCATAATCAGTAAGTGGATATTATGTATTTAATCAAAATGTTTAATTGGCAACAAACCACAGAAACTGAACTACAGGCTGCTGGCATGGAACAGTCATAGTTTTTGTAGTTTTCTAGTACACATGTATATATGTAGATAGACAACAGATGTTTTAGTAGCATATTGAAAAACACAATGTTTAGCCATTTTTGTATGTTGAAGACAACAATTTGAAAATTATTCACATGCAAATGTGACATATGAAAAAAAGTAGCCATATTTATCTAAGGTAAACTTTATGTTTCATCATAATATCTTAAGTATTAACAGATAATTTAAGAAGAGTAAATTATGAATCGTGATAAGAACTGAAGCAATTTCAACATAAATTATAATTTCGACTTTTAAGCAGATGGACAGGAAAGTGGTTATGCAATTTAATGTTTGGACAAAATAGTAAAGCAACAAAGACCAGGCTAGACTTACCACAGAGTCTAAGTATCACAGCAGAAACATGTGGCCTTGAATGTTAAACGTATGAGATGAACTTGTATTAGAACTGTAGCATTTCAGTCAACTTTTTTGCAAATTTCAATTGTCAGGCTTGGGATTCATTAAGAACATTGGGGTATTTTCTAACATTCCTTAAATGTTTTTGCTTATACTTTGTTTCCACTAACCAATCAATTGATCAGTATTAAACTCAATTTCTTATTTGGAAATATGTTTTCTTTTAAGTTAAAAAAAACTACATTGTTCGGAATGATTTTTAATTGTGAATCAATCGTTTTTTTATTTATATATAATAGCTATAGACCTGAAATTATTTTCTTCAATGGGATTGCTTATTCAAATAGAGTACCACTCAAAAAATTATAGATTCTCTTTGGGCATATTTCATATTTACTTTAATACAGACAGAGGAAGACCGCCATTTCTTTTTAATATTTTCCATGCATCTTTTGCAATTGATGAAAATTTATGTTTTTCTTTGATTTTTTTTTCAGTTCCAATCATTGTGAAGAGTTAACAGAATTGATAATTAGTGCAGATATGATAAGATTAGAGATTTTCGTGACATTTTTGTTCTTCATTTTACTGTGATGCCATTGTTAACAAAACATTTTACGTATATATGTATGATTTGTTATTTACGTTATTATATGTAAATTTTGAATTTCAGTTATGTTGTGTTTTATGTTTTATGTTTAGTTTAATAATAAAAATAGTTTAATAGTTGCATATTGAAAATACATAAACAAACAAAATTTGATTCTTATTCAACAAATTTGGGTTAATTGAAAAATAAACAAAAAAAGTGACCAGAAATCAGACCTTCAACAATAAGCAAAACACACATTGTATAGCATGAAAGCTTCAAAAGGTCTTCACATGACAAACACGAAAGCTGAGCGAGGGAAAAAGACACGGATACCGCATGTAAACTGGAAAATGGTCCGCAATATAACTTAAGTCAACTCACTAAGTTGGAATTAAAGACATTTGGGTCGATTTAAAAAATAGATAAGCTGAATACGTATCTGTTGCCAATGGTTTTTTTACAAGTATATATATAGTAGCAGTATAGCAGAACAGTTCAAGTTTCCTATATACACCAAATTATACATTTTACCAATACAATAATTTATGTGCAAATTTCACAAGGTTTAATCCAAATAGCTTTCTTACTATCCAATAACTTGCAAGTACGGAAAGGACAGGGTAGAAGTGTATTTTGTCTATATGTTTTGTATTTGCACAACATTTGAAAAGGATTATGCATTCGTTCTAAAATAAAACTTTAGACCAGATAAAGTTTCTGAAAGAACGTGCGATATCATATTATGAAAATTGATTGTTAAAACATAACAAAAAAAAAACAAGTAAAGAACGTTTAAGTATTCAATATAAATCAAAACACAAAGGTTATTTCTGATTAGTATATCGAGTTATTTTATATAGGCGTTGATAACCTTTGGTGACCCCACAGTTTAAATGTTTAAATCTTTTATATAAGCTTTGGATTTCAAATATTTTGGCCACGAGCATCACTGAAGAGACATGTATTGTCGAAATGCGCATCTGGTGCATGAAAATTGATACCGTTAATTTTATTAATATCACTGGGTCGATGCCTCTGCTGGTGGACTATTAGTCCCCGAGGGTATCACCAGCCCAGTATACTGGCATGCAAATACGGATTTTTTGTGTTATTAAAATTTGCTGTTACAAAATGATAGAAATTATTATAAATTTAGGAATGTATCTCCCTCATGCAAAGCTCTGATTCCTTTCACGGATATGGCTATACTTTTTGAACCTTTTGGATTATAGCTCTTCATCTTTTATATAAGCTTTGGATTTCAAATATTTTGGCCAAGAGCATCACTGAAGAGACATGTATTGTCGAAATGCGCATCTGGTGCATGAAAATTGATACCGTTAATTTTATTAAATGTCAATTATAAGGACGTCGTGAGCTATGGGCGTTACAGACGAAAGTTCACCTAATCCGTCCCAGTCAATAGAATATTAAAGAGCGCCAATCGTGACTACACTGTTATGTTATAGATTAAACTCTTATGTAAAGTGTTATAAAAGTAAAAGTACACATACAATTTAAAACCCATGTATTCAAAACAAAAATGCAACATTTACCATGGAAGCCCAACATATATTTTATCTAATGACCAGTTTTGTGACTACCATGGTCTGAAAAAGTAATCTTCAGTGTCAGATTGCGTGTTGTCTAGTTTAGTGTCAGTTTTCGGCATTCCCTGAATCGTTATAATTGTTTGCTTTGGAAAAATTGAAAGTTTCTTAGAAAGATACAAATCTGATATGAATTCACTTCCTTTCTTTTCATATACATACGAACATTTTGGAGATATATTTGCATGTATTGCCCAAATGTTTTCAATTTTTGGAATGTGAAAGAGTCTAACACGACATTTGAAGCACTGAATTATATTCGCCACAACACAATAAAATCCAGCTTCTGCCAATTTGTTTATACCAAATGCACTTATATTACTTGCACATTCTTTAAAGGTTTCTATTCTAGATTCTAAAGTGAAATACATTTTTTCAAGTTGAGATGCAAAATATAATTTTTTATGAGCATCATTGAATTGTAAAATTGCATTCTGTATTTCTTCCTCTGATAAAGTTTCTTTGATGAATTTACATTCTGGGAATTGGGAAGCGTGTTTTGTAAGCGGATTTGTATGATATTTTATATTGGTGAGGCCACAGCCACAGGAATAACACTGTCCACCTAATCCAACTCCCGGGTAGAAAAAACCAGCCTGGGCAATTTTTTTAACCCGATCTAAATCATTTGTAATCCACGATGTAGGAAATGAATACTTTCTGTCTTCAACATTACTATAGTTTTCAAAACGTGGCTGTGCAATGTCAGTAACAGCTTTTCGTGTAAAACTGTACCACGCATTTGGGTAAATGTCAATAAGAAAGTTTTCTTCTGCAGAATCATACTTTCCAGCAACAGAACATACTAAATCCATTTTTTCAAAGTCACTAGTAAAAGAAATTAAAGATGAACATATATCAGAAATATCTGACACGGCTTCTTTGAATCTGTCGGAGTTATTATCTAGTATAATCAAAACTTTAGTGCTAGGACTTCTCAAAACGTGTTTTTGTCCCAAAACGTCTAATGTTTTGTGGTCTTGATGTTTTTGTCGATATCTGAAATATTCATCCAAGTCAATTTGTAAACAGAGATTTTGTGTTGAAATCATTAGACCAAAAATTTGTGATTCTAAATGTTTTATGCTTAATCCATGCAAACTTAAAGTACCAAGAAGACCATTTTTGGCCAGAATGTTACAAAATGGCATTATCTTTAATCTGATATTAGACACAAGATCCTTGATAGAAGCTGTTGAATTGTTATAAATGATAGTAGATTTCTTCAGTTGAAATAAACCATTCTTTATAGTTATTGATCCAGTAGTTATAAAAGTAATAACGCGATCAAAAACCTTATTGACATTTTCGTATATTTCGATGGTATACAGCAGAACACTTTCAATAGCATATTTTTCCATTTCATTTTGACATAATTCCTCAGATAATATGATAAGTATTTTATCAGGAAATGAATCTAATGTCGCAAGGCTGCCAGCTATTGTCTTTTCTGGCCAGTGATTAAATGAACAATATTTTAGCTTTTGGTTTTCGAAAATAGGAAAAAGAGTTTCTTGAGTAAAACCATCTGCATCATCATATAGAATAAACACTTCATACATTTTGATGTATCATTTGATGATCACTGGAACTAAGAAGGTTTAATCTGATGCATGTGATATATGTCCTTGTTTTGCAAAATATTTCCTTTTGATATGAATTTAAGGTATATTTCTTGGATGACGATTCAGATGAAGCAAACACCTCAGGTATTTGGGTTAATTGAAGTCTATGCACATTTCAATCCTTCTTTGTGGCTGAAAAGTAAATGAAATTGTGTTGTTTAAAGACAAATAACATTTCACGCACTTATATATATACATCACCGAAGAGACATTAATTGTCGAAATTCAAATTTGACAACGATAGGGCAATTGCAACAGAAACTACGTATTTAAGCTATTCGTTTTGGAGGCTTAAATATGTAGTTTCTATTGGAATTGCCCTACCGTTGTCAAATTTGAAATATTATACCAACTTGGATCGGTTAGGGCATTTTTGTTTTTTTTTTAATTTGAGGACTGCTATCCATGCAGTAAATTTAACTCAACTGCCATCACCTTTGGAAATTAAGAGTTGTGTCAGTTCACATCGCAAATAGCTATTTTTATTTTGGCATATCTTTGTAGTATTTGTGCCGTATTTGGAACTTTTAAAATTGTACCAGCGTATGTGATGTTCGTTTAAATTGTATAAATTTTCAAGATTTTGATAGTGTCTCAGTTTGAATATATTGACATGATTCATTTGACATCGTGCTATTACCGAAGAAGGATATCTGTTATCCGAAATATCTAATATTTGTTCATTTTATAGTTATTTTATGGCGATATTGTACCCTTTTTGACTTGTTATATATTTACATATATATATATATATACACGAGTCTAAATTGAAAACTACGTTCAAACCTATGATTGCGTTGGATAAAAACCGCAATTTTTATACGTGTGCATGTAAAACAAATTTCGTTGTAGAAGGGTCTAAAAACAGCACAAACAATATTTTCCAAAAGAGAAAAAAAGTGAAAAAGTATATTTAAACAAAACGCATTTGACTAACAGGTCGAACAACTGATGTTCTTTAACCCTGCTGACTGCCATTGGCGATTGCCAAATAAAATTGATCACAAGATGTAACAAAATGGATCTTAATATAAATTTAATACTGAGCAGAAATATTTGTTTTAACTTGTGGCCACGATGTTATGCCACAAACATACGTATATATATATATATATATATATATATATATATATATATATATATATACAAGTCGTCTAAACATCAACCCAACAATGTTAGATCTGTAAATTTGCTTTCGCAAATTTTTGGTTCTTCCCTCGCCGGGATTCGAACCCATGCTACTGTGATATCGTGACACCAAATCGCCTGCACTGCAGCCGTCCCGCTAGACCACACGACCACCTGGGCTCTAAAAAAAGAGCTTTCGGTTGGCATGTGTTACCTTTCCACGTCAGTTTTAATCTAGCGGCGTACTACAGTACATGATATATAAGGCATGAAGATGTTATTGTTACAGATCAGCTAAATTATCTATTATATATATATATATAAGTAGGTCTGAACCAGTGACAACTCTACAACAGATTTATCCTTTATCTATCGGATCACCAGCAGTGATGGTGATACATGGCTGTGTACATTCTGTATATACAACTCGTCTAAACATCAACCAAACAATGTTAGATCTGTAAATTTGCTTTCGCAAATTTTTTTCTTCCCTCGCCGGGATTCGAACTCATGCTTCTGAGATATCGTGACACCAAATCGCCTGCACTGTATCCGGCGCTCTAGACCACTCAATCACCTTGGCTGTACTATAATAAAGCTTTCGGTGGATGAGTGTTACCTTTCCTCGTCAGTTTTAGTCTAGCGTCGTAATACAGTACATGCTATATAAGGCATGAAGATGGTATTGTTACAGGTCAGCTGATTTATCTATAGTAAGGATCCTACAAATGAATGCAAGATACAGTCACAGAAATAATTATATTAATAAGTACATCTGAACCAGTGACAACTCTACAACAGATTTATCCATCAGATCACCAGAAGTGATGATGATACATGGCTGTGTACATTCTGTATATACAACTTGTCTAAACATCAACCCAACAATGTTAGATCTGTAAATTTGCTTTCGATAAATTTTGTGTTTTCCCCTCACCGGTATTCGAACGCATGCTACTGAGATATCGTGAAACCAAATCGCCTGCACTGTATCCGACGCGACCTTGGTCGAGTGGTCTAGCGCGTCGGATACAGTGCAGGCGATTTGGTGTCACAATATCTCAGTCGCATGCGTTCGAATCCCGGCGAGGGAAGAACACAAAACGCATTTGACTAACAGGTCGTACAACTGATGTTCTTAAACCCTGCTGACTGCCATTGGCGATTGCCAAATAAATTGATCACAAGATGTAACAAAATTGATATTTATATCAATTTAATACTTAACAGAAAACAATAAACTTGCGGCAAAGATGTTATACCTCAAACATGACGTGTTTTGTACACCAGATCCGGATTTCGACAATAAATGTCTCTTCAGTGAGGTAAGGGATTAAAACGTCATATAGTTTACCTCAATTTAGGATGACTCTTGAATTTAAACAGTCAAAATAGGATGAACGGATCATAATTATAAACCGGAGGGAAAATATGATACAAGCCCAAACGAAAAAATAAAAACAAGTCTAAATTGAAAACTACGTTCAATTGGATAAAAACCGCAATTTATATATATATCATATATATATGTTAAACACAAAGTAAGTTAGATACAGAAGGTCAACTGTATTTATTTTATGGAATGATTGTCAGGGGAACATATGGGTTGTATGGGCTTTGTTCATTGTTGAAGGCCGTACAAAAGTTGTTAACATTGGTGTCATTTGATCTCATGTGGAGAGTTGTCTCATTGGCAATCATACCACATCTTCTTTTTTATATGTCAGTCTGGTAGGTTTCATCTGACATTGACCTCCTATTCATCGGTCAATGTAAAGTCTATATGCTTTGGGCTTTTTTCCCTCATACTATAATTAATAGGTAGACTATATTTTGTAGTATGACATGAATGTAAGGTGTACATGGTTTTCTGGCAGGATTCATCTGACCTTGATTTTGTTTATGGTTCATTGATCAATGTTAAGTTTTCCTTGTTAAGTTATTTCTCAGATACAGACATACTATAATCAATTAGGTCAACTATCTTTTATATAGGAGATGCTTGTAAGGTGAACATATCTGTGACAGGGTTAATCTGACCTAGACTTCTTTTTCATGATACATTGGTAAATATTAATTTTTCATGGTTTGGTCTATTTCTACATTTGGTGTGTGTGATGATTCTAAGGTGCATGCGTGACGTTAGACGAATGAACCACATGGTGAACATGTGCGAAGCCAATCTTCATTGTATGTAGAATTAAGGGTTGCTTTAATAAGGAATCAAATGAGATTAAATTATTGACTCACAATCAAATAATACATCACGATGTTTTCTAACTTATTTTGACAAATTGAACCAAACTGGTTGTTAATAGTTATAACTATAATTTTTATATTCTGCTTTTATTAATACATGTATTTGAAACAAAAACATCATAGTACAAATTGTTGTCTGTTTGGTAACTAATGTCCGTAGCGGTATGAGTATATGTTATTGTAAATACCTTTAACTCACAAGGGGATAACTACACAATTTAATTTTAAGAAAACAAATAAAATCATGTCGACACATGCGCTTTTGTGAAAGTTGATGAACCAGCAATTCATTCATTTGAATACACACATTATTCGATATATTTTCGATTTTCTACATCTAGTAGTACTCACCATCTACTCTAATAATGAAAGAATTGAATAGCAACAACACTTGTCGGCCAACATAGCAACGTGTCACATTATTAAAAATATACTGAATAGTATCTGTTAACTATCAACAAACTTGATATCGGGTTTTTAAATTGAAAATCATTGACTGTATGAATATAAATTTAAAAGGGCATTAGCTATCAAATTCAAGATTTGACTTAAAGTCTCACATTTAATAAACACAATATTAAAATCAATATCCAGTTTATCAAATGTCTAAAAGAAATTATAACGAATGCATAGACTCGTTATAAAGTAACAGCATTTCGTGCATAATTTAGATGAGACGCCAAAGAATTAAACCAACAAAGAAATTGTTCTATCTGTTGGCTCCTTTTTAATGTTGACATTATTTTCTTTCTAATAACTAAACATGCTGAGCATGAATAAGAATTCAAATAAGGTTAAGTAACTGATTCGTATGTCAATAATACACCAGCGATTTATATTTTTGTTTAACTTTTTTTTTACCTAATACAACCAACCGACTTCAATCTACCGCTTTTAACAAGATAGGAAAATGGCAGTTGTTATCTTATAGTTCGTTTCTGTGTGTGTTACGTTGTTGTTTATTTTTTTGTAACAATTAATGTTTTAGTTGTTTTATTGTTTTCCTCTTATTGTTGATGTGTTTCCTTCTGTTTTAGTTTGTAGCCCGGATATGGTTTCTCTCGATCGATTTATGACTTTCGAACAGTGGTATACTATTGTTGTCTTTATTTATAAATGTTTGAAAGAAAAAATAACATCAAAACTTATTGTTGTTGACTATTATTATTTGTATACATCATCCAAGGAGAGACGAGTGTCTTTACAATATTTGAACAAATTTAACAAACATTTTTTGGAAGATGAGCCATTAAGATTAATTATTAAAATACAACAAAAACAATTATGGTTTATTTTCGATATATGACTTTGAATGTTCCTCTAATATTTTTCGTTCCTCTCTAACAATACCAACTGTTCGATTTAAATATCTCAATTGTATTATCAATTATTTAACAATATGTTTTAACAATAGGTAAAGGTAAAGGACAACATTTAAATTCAAGTCACCGTACGTTCATACATTTAAGGTCCATTTCTCGTGCATTCCATAAATCATTTGACGTTTCTACCCTTTACACTAACATTGAAAAATGAGTCAAAGAGACAACAACCCCGAAAAGAGCGGAAAACAGTCAAAGGCCAAGAAAAAGAACCCGGAGGCGGGGTTCAGATTTCCCCTAAACAAAAAATATACACTGGTTCAGAGAAAATGGGCGTCACAATAGACTCTAAAACATTTGAATGAACAAAGATGAAAAAACACCATACAAGATAAACAAAGACAAGAAGCTCTTGATCTGAGACAAGTGCAGACATAAAGCGGGGTTAAACATATTTTATGAGATATCAACCCTCCCCAATTAATCAAAAAAGGGCTACAATCATGCGAAGGGGTTATTGAATGAAATTGTAATGGTTATGCCCGCTGAGGTAATTGGTCATTATCTGTATCAATACAACTTATTCAAACACATCCTTATATAGTGTTGATTTCAGAAACTGTGTAGTTTTAAATATTTCCCGATGAGATGAGATGGAAAATACTTCATCAAAGTTTTTGATATTCTGAAACATAATCTATGAAAAAACATTTGTGCATCTAGGTCCTGCCATGTATTAAAACTTTTCTTGATTCACCAGTTTGTCTGTTCTCGTAGTAGACTTTGTGGTGTAAACACGGGCATATGTTTTTTTTTACATTTGAACCTTAAAAGAGAAGTTAAAGATACCAGAGTGCAGTTCTAACTCGTAAGGCAAAAATAAACTGGAAACACCATGGCTAAAACAGAACAGACCAACAGACAAACAAAAGTACACAAAACACAACATAAAACACTAAAGACTAAGCAACAAGAACCCCATCAAAAACTTAGGTGATTTCAGTTGCTCTTGAAGGGTAAGCAAATCATGCACAACATGTTGCACCCTTCGTGTTGCTCATGTCATTAAAAACCCGGTAATAAGTCTAATCCGGGAAAAGAGGACGGCTTTGTAGTTACATAATGAACATATCCGCTATCATATTTGAAACGGATATTCCAAAGCGGTCAACCAACACATTAGGGTGTCTATAAAATTAACGAAGGGATGATTTTACCTTCACCGTTTGAAACTCCTGGTTTAATAATTTCCTTGTGAGCAGCAACACTTTATCAAGGAAATTATGACAGGAAACAAATATCTGGAAGACAAGTATCAATTGGGAGACATATACTACGTATGCAGGCGCTTCTGGAATGTTAATTGCTACATAGAAATGGAATGTTCACAATCGGGAATCTGAAATCATCTCTTTTGTCGGAAAGTTTTGTTTTCACCCGACCCTCATTGTCAATGTCTATATGAAGGTCAAAATATGAGAAATACTTAACTATATCTGTTATATCCTTTATCTCAAGTTTGATGGGATAGATGCGTTCAATATAATCACCAAATTTTAAACTATTTAGTGAGAGAACATCATCTCTATAGTGGAGAGTAAAGTTAAAGGATACTGCTAATTTATTTTCTTTCTTCCGTTGAAGTTTCTGTATGAAGTCATTCTCACAAGAGTAAAGGAACAAGAAGAGAGATACAGTTGGTTAACATTGAAATGGCGATTTTCAGTTAATGGGGAACTAGCTGTAAAATTCATGTTCACCGATTTCACGCAAATTCGATTTATAACCGTGTAAAACACTTATGTAAATTATAAAGTCTAAAATAAAAAATATACCGGTCATGGGCTCGATTCTATGTAAATATAGATATAAATAAATCAGACCAGTGCATTTGGATTTTCCTAGGTCTGTTTAATTTCATTGTATAGTTTTAAAATATATGTTAATCATCGTTTTTATCTGTATAAGATTTTTTTGTCAATCAAATTATTTACCTTTGTTTCACTTTCAATCATGTTGACATTCTTTTCCTTTAAATTATAAAATACGCACAATGCATGCGGTATCCATCTCTATCTAAGAGGTTAAATTAAAGTCCACATGAATACGGTTTTCTTTTGGGTCGAATTATTCACTTGCAAGTATTTCACTATTTCACTTTCATTAAGGGTTGAACAAAATGAATCATATTCCTATTTTTTTTTATATATATCTCGTAGATATTTAAAATGTTGAAACACGTCCTTTAAACGTAACCAATATGTTTTAACTCTAAAAAATAAAGAGTCTTAAATAGTGATGTCATGTTCAGAGAATTTTTCTATTGAAATCACAGCGTTTATTTTACAAAGTAGGATTTGTCACTCCCTAAGACAAGATACGTGTATTTACGCTGGTCAGTCTTTTATAATGAAAGAAAGCAGCAATCAAATTGTAAATCGATAATAAATCATTTTGTTGTTAGTTTTTTTACGGAGTTGAACTTAACTGCTAATAGCTAAAAATCATTCTTTTTTTCTGAATTTATAAATGATTGCAACAAAAATAATCAGATCACAAAATTTAATTAATTTCGTATCTGATTCCCTTTTAGAACGGAAATTAAACACGCTGAATAATAAAAAAAAATATGTAATTGTATATACATATTACACACACGAGGTCCAATGCATAAACAATTTATTGAAATGTAACTACGTTAGCAACATAGCGAAATTATTTCAGCGCATGCCCCCTTTTTGAAATAGATGAATCAGCGATTCATTCAATTGTTACACAAATTATTAGATATTCTCCACGGTTTTTACAACCCGTAGTACTCACCTTCTTCCCATAGAATGCATTGTTTAGAATCTAACAAAACTTTTCGGCCAACACAGTGTGAAGCATTATTATATTGATTCGTAATCGGTCCATTAACAAGTTAGGTCATTGTCATCTGGTAGTTTAAATTGAAAATCACGGATTGAATAAATGGAGACATAGAGGGGCGTTATAGCTGTGTATAATCGATGTTCACCGAATTGACTCAAAATTTCATATTTGATATAGACAAAAACGTATATCCAATTTCATATAGTCTTAAAGAAACAATAAACAATGCTATATAATATTCTTTGACATTGTCATCGAATGGGAAAAGAGTTGGTTTAGTCGGTACATATTTTGTTTCTATCAAGGTTATTAAGAAAGTAGTGTCATGAAATCATGGTGTTTTTTTCTCTTATTTATTACTAAAAGATTAAAAACTTTTTTATTCAAGATTTACCGATGAGTTTTTTTGTAGACAAAATGCGCGTCTGCCTTATACAATTATAACCCTGATATCTTTGGCGAAACGCGCTTCAGGCATACTGTAAACCAACTTATTTTTGCGGATAATTTATTTCGCGTTTTTCACTTTCTTGTCAACTTCGCGGCTATTCAATTCACGGTATTCTTATCTACTTGATGTAGTTTGGTAAGTTAAGATCCAAGTTTGCATATTCACGACGATCAGTATTAGCGTTATTTTTCTACTCGCGAAAGTCGCAAAAACAAATCGCTCGAAAAAATATCTAAAACTGCACAATTTTTCAAATCGACACTATATGGATTAGTGTGGATAAGCTGTATCGTTATAGACAATAAACAATGGACATGATAGTATGTTAGTAGGCCCAATCATTACAATGTCATTCAATAACCCCTCTGCATGATTGTTGGACTTTGTTTTAATAATCGACACAGTGATTTCAGCAAACATCATTTCTGTTAAAGACAAAGAAAGGCGCACAGTAATGTCATTAGCTCATATACTTACCCGTTGATATCTTAACACAGCATTCGAATCATTGCCCTACAAAACTGCTATGGTTTGCCTCACTATGGTATTTAGTCCGATAATTTTTTCTCTGACATTATTTTTTTTCACTGAAATCATATCACAGCTTTACGCACCTCGTATAAATTATGACGTTATGATTGGTTTAACACGGTCATGTGGTGACCGCCTATTGACCCATAAGATATTGATGACGTCACGTTTACTATAAATGCTTACGTCATCGATTACTGGTTTTTTGGTATACCATTGCTTATTTTCATATATAACTTAGCAAGAAACGGCCCAAATGCAGTCATTCATTCGTACTCACCTTCTATGGATTTTACTAGCCCTCTTTGGATCTGCAGTAAGTAAAACCTTTTTTTTGATGTTGTAATTTCTATGATTTGTAAAGAGTTATATGTGTTTTGATAAGGAGTTTATTTAAGAGCAATAACACAATCATGATAGTGGTTACTGGTTAAAGTAAATACAACGATATCAGGAAGATTTTTTCAATTACCTTTTATCATATGGATATATGGTCTCCTGTGTCTGTTGTATTGCTTTAAAAGTGACATGCACACAATCGTTTTACATATATAGATGTAAAATAACATATAAAAGTAAGTGTTTAACAGTAAAATATACAGAAAATACACGTATCATATATATTTAAAGGCCAGAAATCCTACACAAAAAGGCAACATTTCAGCGGAATAGCCAATCATAAGTATGCACGACTGTCATACAAGTGAGAGGTTAAGCTAGCTATAAAACCATGTTTAATCAACCATTTTCTACATAAGAAAATTCCTCTGCCAAGTCAGGAATATGACAGCTGTTATCCATTCGTTTGATGTTTTTGGTCTTCATGGTCGAAAGCATATTCTGCGTTGTCAGTTTGACTACTGTCATGCAATTACTTAATTGTTATCATTAGATATAAGAAGATGTGGTATGAGTGCCAATGAGGCAACTTTCCATCCAAGTCACAATTTGTAAAAGTAAAACTCATATTTGTTAAAATGTGAAAGTTGCTTTGAAAGGCGCCAATCTGATATCCCTTCTTTCTATATACATACAGATATTTTGGAATTGTATATAGTGCCATAGTGTTTTCATTTTGTGGAATGTAACACATTATCTCCAACACAACATATGAAGCAGAAAATCCAACGAGCAACACAATGCAATCCAGATTCTATATCCATCGTTTAACAACCAACGAAATTATATATGTTAAATGTTATATTGGTGGAAAACAGCCATAATAATAACACTGTCCGTTTGATCGACTACTGGGTAGAAAGAAAACTACATATCCAAGGTATTTTTAACCTGATCTAAATCATCCTTCAGCTATTTTATAGGAAATGCGTTCTTTTTTCCCTCAACACTACTCAATTTTTCAAAAAATAGTTGCTGAATATAGTAATATGTTCACGAAACCTCTTTCTTAATTATTAACACCAATTTTATCAGTAATCAAAGCCGAGCTTCAAAGTTATTGTGAAAACTGCCTATTTTAGAGGTGGCGTTAATTAGATGTTGGTACTAAAAAATTCAAAAGATCTTTTAGAGTACATACAATCTTAATCTCTTTCATCTTGCAATAGTATTGAGAAATTTGACTTTTCTTCTACAATTTACAGAGTCAAGTATCCCCATTCCAAACTAAAAGATAAATTGAAACAGTTGGTATTGCTTTGTTTCATAAAAAAAGAATGGTCAACGTATATACAAGTAACTTGTCTTAAGAATGGATTAATCCTATTTTGTAAAAAAAATCACTCTGATTCAAACAAAAAATTCTATGAAACTGGCATTATCAAAATGCTTGATTCCTTGGTTGACGACATATTGGATACGTTTGGAGGACATGTTTTTCATCAAACAATCGGCATTCCCATGCGAACCGACTGTGTCACTCTTTCGCCGACTTGATCATTTATTCTTTAATGCTGACTTCATACTTCTTAGGAAGAAAGAAAAGAAATTAGCAATATCCTTTAAATTTCCTTTCGCTATATAGATGATGTTCGCTCACTTAACAACTCAAAATTTGATGGTTATGTTGAACGCATCTATCCGATCGAACTAAAGATAAAGGATATACCAGATACAGTTCAGTCTGCCTTATATCTTGACAGACATCGAGAAATTGACAATGAGGGTCGGTTGAAAACAAAACTTTCCGACGAAAGAGATAGATTTCGGCTTCCTAATTTTGAGCTTCCAATTTCTATATAGCAACATTTAAAAAGCGCCTACATACGGAGTATTTATCTCCCAATTAATTGGATATTCCCGAGCTTGTTTTTCTATATCATACTTTCCTTGATAGATGGTTGCTGCTCACATGGAAGATATCAAAGCAAGAGTTCAAAATGATGAAGTTGAAATCATCCCTTCGTAAATTTTACGAACGCCATTAGGAGATTGTTCACCGTTACACAGATGACATCTTTCAGTCTGCGTAACTAAAGATTAAAATGTCAAGTCCATCTCGAAACTCAATTCTTACTAGAACTTTAATTCTAAGCATGACTTGAATTCAAAAATTAACTCAAAGTTTAACTCAAACAGTAACCCGAACTTTAATTTGAACACTAATTAGATGGATGGCCACAGGCATTCAAGGCACATACATCATAGAAATCTATCTAAACATAGAACAGGTTTTTCCGAATTTGTCACATGGTTTTACCTCATCGAGTAATGGGATAACCACATCAAAGAATGACAGGACCACATCAAAGAATGACAAGACCACATCAAATAATGAAACAAACACATCAAGTAGTGTAAAATCGTCAAATTTTGAAACATCATTACGTAATGTTAAAACCATATAAAGAATAGACAAATCATCATTACGAAATAACAAAACCACATCATGTAATGAAACAACTACATAACGTAAAGTCACATACACATCAAGTCAATACGAAACCATATCGTGTAATATCGAAATATCATTAAGTAATGACTATTCCATATTGAGTTATATTAAAACATCATTACGTAATGTCAAAACCATATTAAGTAAAGACAAAATATCATTAAGTAATAATAAAACAACATACAGTAATATCAAAGTTCCACATAAGACAGCTGTGGCCTTCCATATGATTGGCTAACAGCAATTTTGCGTCCTTCTGAAATTAACATTCATAGCACAATGAAGATGACACGAGGTCCAACAATAAAGTGCACAGGTTTATGAAAGAAAATATTGATAGAATTGGAAGTTCATGATCCGAATTATAAGTATTGAATGCTTATTTTTGTAACTTCATAGCGGTGTAAAAGCGTTGACTGTGCACACATTTTTAGAATGAAGAGCTTCCGCACTTCATACAAAATGTACTTTGGTCAACGCTTTTAAACCGCTATGAAGTTACAAAAATAAGCATTCAATTCATAAATGAAGAAGGTTAAGCTGGCAATACACATATAAATATTATTCTTGGTTGATTCAAACCCTATATTTATGTTGGGTCCCTTCTTCTTTTAAGAGTCAGTTCTACCTGTAACAGGCTATTATTTTTAATTATGGAATTTGCTTAAATTCTTGTTATTGAAATTTTTAATAAATTCCATGTTTATTCTGTACTGAAATGTTCTGTGCTGCGCACAACACTTTCTATTACAAAGAAAATAGTATATTTTCAATAGAATGTACTGTGCCGCGCACAACACTATCTAACCAAAATATATTGTATGGAAAGTGTTATTAACCGCTCAAAAGATTATAATACCAAATAAACATGGAATTTATTAAAAAAATTAAACACAAGAAATTATGCAAATTTCATAATTAAAAATAATTCCAAGTTCAAATAATAGCCTGTTCTGTGGTCTCTTTATTTAAGCTGTTCAAAAGCCATACCTTCAAACTCTGTAGCATTTTAAACATGGCAAGAAAATTAAATTAATTGTTTATAGGAGTGATGCATTTTATTCCTAGTGCTTTTCTTGACTTTAACCAGAAAAGTTTAAAAAAAATTAAGCTAAAAGACAAAAAGAGACCAGAAAAAAGTAGCCAAATTCATCTAAGGTCAACTTATTGTTCTCTCATAATTTCTAAATAATCAGCAGAGAAATTGTTTTTTCATAATTTCTAAATTATCAGCAGAGAAATTACAAAGAGCATATTATGAGCCATGTTAAGAACTGAAGCAATGACATCATAAATTTAAATTTTTGACCTTTATGCAAATGAACAGTAAAGTGGTCATGCAATTTATTCTTTGAACGAAAATAGTAAAGCAGCAAAGACCAGGCTAGACTTACCACAGAGAGTCTAAGTATCTCAGCAGAAACATGTAGCTAAATTTATAAAATTATGGCAGGTATTAGAAGTGTTGCATTCATGTCATCTCATTTGCAAATCTCAAATCTTCAGGCTGAATGGCATCATTTGTGGATTTATCAACAGTGTTGTATTACTTTCTAACATTCTTTAAATATTTTGCTAACACTTTGTCTCCACTAACCCATCAGCTAATAAGTACTAAATTCAATTTTAGTTGGAAAATATAGTTTATTTTAAGTTAGAATACTACATATTTTAGAAGAATCTTGATTTAAAAGTTCATGTATTTTCCAAGTGTTGTTTCTTTGATACCTATATTTTCTGTAAAAATTACCTTCAATTCATTGGCTCAGTTAAACAGAATAAAACTTTGTAAGTTGGAGGTTCTCTTAATTTCATGCAAGCTGTAGACCACCATTTTTCATATTTTTTATTCATTTTTTGCAATTGTTTATTAAAATTTATGTTTTCTTTTATTTATTTTTCAGTTCCAATCATTGTGAAGAGTTCACAGAACTGAAAATTGGTGCATATATAATAAGATTGGTGATTTTCAAGACATTTTATTTATTTATTTCATTTTACTGTGATGCCATTGTTAACAAAACATTTTATGTATATGTATGATTTGTTATTATATGTAAATTTTGAATTACAGTTATTTTATGTTTTGTTTTATTTATAACAATAGTTTCATATTGAAAAATGCATTGGGCCATATTAAACAAAAAAAAAAAAAAAAATACTCGTCCAACTCTTTTGAAAAAATGTGGGCATGATTACAAATTTTATTTTTATTTTTTGGGGCGTAATTCATGAAAATTGCTAATATAAAATATAAAAAAATTACCAGAAACTAGAACTCAATAACAGTTAAGATGGTGCAAATGAAATAATGAAATTTTTATTATGATTTCTAGCAATCAATATTAATCTTAAATATATTATGATGCAAACACTATATACTCTGGTCATTTTCAAAACATCAAAAATTGTCTGAAACCACTAAGCTGATGTGAAGTAAAGTGGTCATGCCACGGCCTTTAAAAGCTTAACAAAGATATGGTTTTGTCTCATTGTGGAAGGCTGTAAATTGACTTATAGTCAAAAACATCCACATCCTTATCCAATATCAATAATCTTTTCTACATTTTTGTAAAGAAAGTTTATATATAAGGTCCTCTGTTTTGGTTGTTGTGTATATAAAGTTATCTTATTACCTTCTATAGATTTATATGGATATGATTGGTTAAAGCACTGCATGTGGTGACTATGTATATTTGGTATAGGGTGTCCTGAAAAATACATGGTTAGTTACCATATAGGGTTAGCAACCATATGGGGTTAGTAAGGAGTTGCTTACCTTTCAAAACAAAAAAGATGCCACAACCCTTTCTAAAAACAACACAGTGTTGAGGAAAAATCTGAAAGGTTTCAACAGACAAAGAAAACGAAATGGAAAGATAGAAATAAATTCATAAAACATAATTTAAGGTAGATTCATGGTATACTGACATCTTGGATTGTACTATCGCAGTACACAATCAGTCTAGTTATTTGCCCAAATCTGCAAAGAGCAATTTTATTGGTTAGACTATTTATTTATATGAAGAAAACTTGCTGATTTATTGCACTATCCAAACTTTTTAAACAAATACCAAACATATGTGTTTTAAAATCAACTTTTTTTTCCAACTGAGCCTTTTGAGGGGAGTTAACTCTTTTAGTAAAAAATTATACTGGTCTGATAGGGAAATTTAAAATTTTTACTTTTAGCAAGAAAACAAGTTCGGTGACACCATTTTTTCTTTTTATCTTCTGAAAACATAAAATAAAACCTACCTTCTCACAATTTATTTAAAAATTCTATCTCATAGATTTCTTTTTATGCACAAAAATATGTTTTTGCATGATCATTTTAAGCCAATTTAGACAATTTTCAATTACTCATAGCTTGAAAAATAGCACAGTGACCCATCCTTTTTATTATATTTTTGAAAAGAGCATAGAAAAATCTTCATTTTAATAAAGTATTAAAAAATTCTATCTCAGGAAAACTTTTATCTATGATCTACCTTAAGCTAACAAGTTGTTAATGTTGGCATTAAGGAATTACTTCCATTTAAAAAAAAATAATCTGAAAGGTTTTATCAGACGAAGAAATTGATACATGGAATGAACGATTGAAATAAATTCAAGACAAATGGAAGTAGGATATTTATACTAAGTATTGATGACTTAAAGACTTTGATTGGCTGCAAGTCAAAATACCGCATGTGAAGCCAGTCGGTAAGATAAATTCGTTACACGGTGTGCTAGTGACCTAATACGAGATATATGGGGTCAGTAAATTCCATATGGGGTGAGAGCATATAAGGTCACTAACACACTATGAAACTAATATTACAAACACATACTCATCATACATCTTAGCTATATGTTATATAAGCTTAAAGTATTATAAACAGCAAAACTATAAAATAACATAATTAAAACACCAGGTTATTCAAACAAAAATGTTACATTTGCCTCGGTAGCTCAACATATCTCTGTTATCTAATGACCCCATGGTCTGAAAAGATATTCCTCAGTGTCAGTTTGGGTATTGTCTTCTTCAATGTCAGTTTTGAGAACTTTCATGCATTCCTTTAATTGTTATGATTGTTTGATTTGGACAAATTGAATGTTTCTTTACAGAATGGTGCAAATCTGATAAGTATTATTTTCCCTTTTTTTCATATATGTACGGACATTTTGGAGATATATTTGCATGTATTGCCCAAATGTTTTCATTTTGTGGAATGTGAAATAGTCTAACACAACATTTAAAGTTCTGAATAATATGTAAAGCAACACAATAAAATCCAGCTTCTGCTATTCTATTCACATCCAATGCACTCACATTATATCTGTTAAATGTTTCCAATCTGGAGTTAAAAGTACAATATATTTGTTCAAGGTGAGACGCAAATTTTTTTTTGATCAACATTATTGAACTGTGAAATTGCATTCTGTATTTCATCCTCTGATAAAGTTTGCTGGATAAATTTACACTCTGGATATTGGGAAGCATGATATGTTTGAAGATTTGTAATATATTGTATATTAGAGAGGAACACTGTCCATTTGATCCAACTCCTGGGTAGAAAAAAACCAGCCTTGGCAATATTTTCAACCTGATCTGAATCATTGTCTTTCCACACTTTTGGAAATAAACTTTTTCTTTCATCGAGACAACTGTATATTTCATATCGTGGCTGCAAAATGCTAGTAACAGCTATTCTTGTAACTTCGTACCACACATTTGGGTAAATATTCATCAGAAAGTTTTCTTCAGCAGAACCATTCTTTCCCGCAACAGAACATGCTAATTTCTAACGCTATAGCCAATCAAAGTTGAACAAATGTTAGAAATATTAGACACAGCTTTTTTAAATTTATGCAAGTTGTTGTTTAGTATGATCAAAACTTTAGTTTTGGGGCTTCTCAGGACGTCACTTTGTCCCAAAATGTCTACTGTTCGGTGATCTTTGTGTTTTTGTTGATATTTAAAAAAAAAAACAACTCCAAGTCGATTTGTAAACAGAGATTTCCTGTTGAAATAATTAGACCAAATATTTGTGTTTTTAAATGTGTCATGCTTAATCCATGCAAACTTAAGGTTTCAACAAGACCATTTTTAGCTAGAATGTTACAAAATGGCATTATCTTTATTCGGATATTTAACACAAGATCCTTGATGGAAGCTGTTGAATTGTTATAAATGATAGTAGTTTTCTTCAGGGGAAACAAACCATTCTCTTTAGTTATTGATCCAGTAGTCATAAAAGTAATAACGTGATCGAAAATTTTACTGGCACTCCCGTATATTTCGATGGCATACAGCAGAACACATTCAAAAGCATATTTTACTTTTTCATTTTGACATAACTCGACAGATATAACGACAAGTATTTTATCAGGAAAGGGGTCTAATAATTCAAGGATGCAAGATATTGTCTTTCCTGGAAAATGATAAAATGAACAATATTCTAGCTTCTGGTTTTCGAAAACAGGAAAAAGAGTTTCTTGAGTAAACACATCTTTATCATCATATACAATAAACACATCATACATTTCTTCTTCTTGTGTATCGTTTGATGATCGCTGAAATTTACAATTATCAAAATATTTCCTTACGACATGAATTTTAAGTTACAGTTTTTGTCTGTCGATTCAGATGAAGCAAACACCTTATAATATGTTTGGGTTAAATGGAGTCTTGTTTCCGCAGATATCCGATATTCTCTGTGGCTGAAAAGAAAATGAATTTATTTTATTTAGTGACAAACAAGATTTCATGCACATGTAT
The DNA here is from genome assembly GCF_963676685.1 of Mytilus edulis. Lineage (NCBI taxonomy): Eukaryota > Metazoa > Mollusca > Bivalvia > Mytilida > Mytilidae > Mytilus > Mytilus edulis. The sequence goes on from NC_092345.1 coordinate 21,978,824, forward strand.
ATCTATATTTTGACGAATACTCAATTATATCATCACGAAATGCTCTTGCAACCTCTTTCTGTTTTTTTTTTTTAAAAACTATCAAAACTAGTTTTGAAAGTACTGGTGAGATACATACTCAACAGATGAGCGAACAGATAAAATTGTAAAGATCCACATGTGGAGCAGGAACTGTCTACCCTTCCGGAGAACTAAATCACCTCAGTTTTTGGTGGGGTTTGTGATGCTCAGTCTTTAGTTTTCTATGTTGTCTGTTTGTGTTTTCTTTTTAAGCCATGTCGTTGTTTATTTATTTTAGACATGAGTTTGAATTACCTCTGGTATCTTTCTCCTCTATGTCAAGTACATACATTTAAGTCTCATTTTTCGTGCAATTGAATAAAAGTATTCTTCTTCTCTACTCTTTAACATTAGTATTCCTTATTCTAAATTTAAAGAAAGATTTGGCGATTTATTCTTATTTGTTTCCTATAAACTAATTGCTAATGTAGATTCGTATATGTCTTGTTTAGGAACGGGAAAAGATAAGATATGATGAGATAATCCTTTCCAACTGATTTTTATGCCCCATTTATGGGCATTAAGTTTTCTGGTCTGTGCGTCCATCTGTTCGTTCGTTCGTCTGCCCGTCCGTCCGTCCGTCCGTCCGTCCCGTTTCAGGTTTAAGTTTTTGGTCGAGGTAGTTTTTGATGAAGTTGAAGTCCGATCAACTTGAAACTTAGTAAACATGTTCCCTATTATATGACCTTTCTAATTTTAATGCCAAATTAGATATTTTATCCCATGTTCACGGTCCACTGAACATAGAAAATGATAATGCGGATGGGGCATCCGTGTACTTGGGACACATTCTTGTTATAGTTTGTTCTTATGTTGTGCTGTAACACCACTGTCCCCAGTTAGGGGAGGGTTGGGCACCCGCTAATATGACTAACCCCAACCATATTCTGTATGTGCATGTCCCTAGTCAGGTGCCTGTAATTCATTGTGTTACATTTTTTTTTTTTTGTCCATTATTTTGTTCATAAATTATGTCGTCAGTTTTCTTGTTAGAATTGTTTACATTTGTCATTTCGAGGCCTTTTATAGCTGACTATTTTTGATGACTATGTTGAACGCATCTCTCCCACCAAACTTGAAAGAAGGATACCACAGATACACAGTTAAGTCCGCATCATATTTTGACTTTCATCTAGAAATTAACAATGAGTCGGTTGAAAACAACACTTCGAACAAAACTGATTTCAGCTTTCAAGAATGTGAACTTTGCATTTCTATGAAGCAACAATCCAGCAGCGTCTGCATATGGAGTTCTTATAAGAATCTCCACGACATGATATTCTAGATATAAAGTTTCCTAGCATGATGCAACGTATAGATTGTTGCTATTTACTAGGAAACTATTGAATCATTGGTTACTAATGGTTAAACTGAAATTATCTTTTTGAAAGATTAACGGACGCCATCATAAATTAATTGACCATCTTGAATTGGTTGACCATGGTGTAATATATGTGTCATAACTTTCGTAGCACCAATGCTGCACGTTATACCTTAATGGTGACATCACCGAGATATTATATGTCAGGAGTACAAATTCTGGTTACGTTACACATTAGATCATCTCCGGTTTCGGTGGAGTTCGTACTCGTAAACTCTTTATATGTGGTGTTTTGTACACCATTGTTTCCCTTCCTGTCATATCTCATTTCTTATCTCGCCAAACGTTTCTGAAAATTGTATTAAACTTTAATTGTATGTTCAACATTCTCACCAAAATGTTACAGAACAAAAGAAAGCTTACAAAAGACAGACAATCAAAGTAGGGTGATATGGTCCGACTCCAATTATTCCTGTAAGAACAGATGATATGGGATGTAAAGCAGTAGTATATCGCTGTTCAATAGTCATAAATCCACACCGCTTTTATAAATATTGAGAATAAAATTTCTTTCGACTAATACAGCTATGCCCTTTTAAAAGAGGTACAAACAAGCTAAATATAAAATATATACTATTGTAAATACCTTTAACACACACGGGGTCCGAAACATAAACAGCTTTTTAGCCAGTAACTACGTAAACAACAAATAAAATCATGTCAGCGCTTGACCTTTTTGGAAATTGATGTACCGGTGCTTCGTTCAATTGATTAAACAAATTATCTAATATCCCATCGTTTTACTACATCATGGAGTACTCACCTTATTCTCAAAGAATGCAGTAATTATATTCCAACAATGCTTTTCGGCCAACTCAGCATTATAATGATTCGTTATCGGTTCATTAACAAACTTGGTCATTAATATCGGGTAGTTTAAATTAAAAATCACTGACTGAATGAATAAAGAGATGTAAAGGGGAATTAGTTGGCAAATTTATGTTCATCGATTTGACTAAAATTCTCATATTTGATTAATACCATACTAAAACTTATATCCAATTTACCAAAAAGTCCAAAAGAAACAATTACATTTTTTTATATCTATGATATTGAAACAAACCCTATATTTATGTTGGGTCCCTCAAACTCTTAAGAGTCAGTTCTACCTGTCGTCTTTTTATTTAAGCTGTTAAAAAGCCATACCTTCAAATTCTGTAGCATTTTAAACATGACAAGAAAATTAAGTTGAAAGCTTATAGGAGTGATGCATTTCCGGACTGACTTTCACCAGAAAAGCTAGAAAAAAGAAGAAACTAGCTAAATGACCAAAAGGGACCTGAAAAAAAGGAGCAAAATTCATCTAATGGTAAACTTATTGTCTCATCATCATTTCTAAATTAACAACAGAGAATTCAAGAAGAGTATAGGATGAATCATGTTAAGAACTGAATCACTGACAACATAAATTAGAATTTTGACCCTTAAGCAAATGGACAGGAAAATGATCATGCAATTTAATTTATGGAAGAAAATTGTAAAGCAACATAAACCAGACTAGACCTGCTACAGAGAGTCTGAGTATCTCAGCAGAAACAAGTGGATAGAATTTTTAAATTATGACAGGTATTTGAAAATATTAAAAAATGGAAAACAACACGTTGAATAATTTATTGCGTCCGAAGCGCTTTTCTGGATTTACCTTCATCAGGAACGCTCAAAGCCAAACATTTGAAATCCGAAGATGTATAAGTATCGAAAATCCTTGAAGAGCTATATGTCAAAAATACCTTAAATAAATAGCCACATTCATCTAAAGTCAACTTTGCCTGAGGGAGTTGAAACCTAAGTTTCATTGTAATTTCAAAATTTATAAACGGACAATTTTAGTAAAGTTTGTTAAATAATGTCAGTACCGCAGCACTGACTACTGAACTGATGATACCCTCGGGGACTGATAGTCCAACAGCAGAGGTATCGACCCAGTGATGTAACAAATGGAAACCAACACGTTGAATAATTTATTGCGTCCGAAGCGCTTTTCTGGATTTAACTTCATCAGGAACGCTCAAAGCCAAACATTTGAAATCCGAAGATGTATAAGTACCGAAAATCGTTGAAGAGCTATATGTCAAAAATACCTAAAATAAATAGCCAATTTCATCTAAAGTCCACTTTTACCTGAGGGAGTTGAAACCTTAGTTTCATTGTAATTTCTAAATTTATAAACGGACAATTTTAATAAAGTTTGTTAAATCATGTCAGTACCGAAGCACTGACTACTGAGCTGATGATACCCTCTGGACTGATAGTCCAACAGCAGAGGTATCGACCCACTGATGTAAAAAATGGAAAACAACACGTTGAATAATTTATTGCATCCGAAGCTTTGCATTCAAGTCATCTCGTTTGGAAATTTCAAACCATCCGACTTTAATTAGTTATCAAAGGTACCAGGATTATAACTTAATACACCAGACGCGCGTTTCGTCTAAATAAGACTCATCAGTGTCGCTCAGACCAAAATAGTTATAAAACCAAAGAAGTACAAAGTTAAAGAGTATTAAGGACCAAAAATTCCAAAAGTTGTGCCAAATACGGATAAGGTAATCTATGCCTCGGATAAGAAAATTCTTAGTTTTTCGAAAAATTCACAGTTTTGTAAACAGGAAACATAAAAAAAATTACCTTAAAATTGATATTAAGGTCAACACCGAAGTGCTGACTACCGAGCTGGTGTTACCCTCGGGGACTAAATGTCCACCAGCAGTGTCATCGACCTCAATAGTCGATTTTTGCTTATACTTTGTTTCCACTAACCCATCAGTTAATTAGTACTAAACTCAGTTTTTGTTGGAAAATAAAGTTTATTTGAAGTTATAATACTCCATGTTTTTGAAAAATCTTGATATAAAAGTGTCCTATATCTCCTGTAAATATTTCATTTACCCTTGTCCGTCTGTACGTCTGTCAGTACGTCCCAAAGTTGGTTTCTGTTCTCTAACTTTAGTTTAACTCAACCAAATGTTATGAAACTTATACACAGTGCTTATATTCATATAATACAGAACAAGTTCGAAATTTGGGGTCGTCACTTATACCTTTCTTGAGCTATGCCCCTTTCTAAACATAAAAATTGGTGAATTTTTGGTTTCCGTTCTAGAACTTTAGTTTGCTTCAATTAAATTTTATGAAACTTATACACAATAATAATTAACACTTAATACAGATCAAGTTCAAAATTGGGTGGCATCACTTTTACTGTTCTTGAGTTATGCTTCTTTCTTAACATTTAAATTCCTGAGTTTTTGGTTTCTGTTGTCAACTTAAGTTTGCCTCAACAGATGTTATGAAACTTATACACAATGCTAATTACTACCTAATACAGATCAAGTTCGAAATTTAGTGGGTTCACTTCAAATTTTTAAAAGTTATAGACGAAATCTTCAATTGCACAGTATTGCGCAATAGATTTTCAAAATCTTTTACCACATTTATTTTAGTATGTCAAATTTTTTATCACAATCCAAATTTAAGCAGTATCAAGCTTGAATATTGTTTTCAAATTTGCCCCAACTGTTCAGGGTTCGACCTCTGCGGTCGTATCAGGCTGCGATCAGCGAATAATTTTATTGTGTTTTGGTCTATTTTCATTATACTGTATGCAAAAGTAAACTATATTTGGTGTATGGAATGATTGTAGATGTACATGTCCAACTGACAGATGTCATCTGACCTTGACCTCATTGTCATGGTTCAGTGGTCAAAATTAGGTTTTTCAGCTTTGGTCTTTTTCCCTGCCCCCGCCTTAGCGATTGTTATGAAACTTGTACATAATGCTTATTACTACAAAACACAGCTCAAGTTAGAATTTTGTTAGTGTCAATTATATTATTCTAGTGTTATGCCCCTAGGCATTTTGGTAAAAAATAGTAAGGAGATAAAGGGTATTACTATAGATGATACAGAATTTGTACTTTCTCAATATGCAGATAATACATCATTGATATTAGATGGCTCGCCAGAATCGCTAGATGAATCTCTTCGTGTTCTCCAATTGTATTTTGAAATCTCGGGATTTAAGATTAATATAGAAAAAAACAAGTGCTATTTGGATAGGTAGCAAAAACGTTAACATAGCCAGGATCAAATTTGTGTAAAGTGGGGATTGAAATGGGGCTCAAGTACATTTAAGCTCCTTGGAATTACGTTTTCAGTCGACCTAGATAGAATGATTATTCTAAATTACAGGTCAGTTTTAGATAATATAGACAACACTTTGAAAAAATGGTCAAAACAGTACCTCACCCACTTTGGAAAGATTACCATTTTGAAAACTTTGGTCATATCTAAATTAAATCATCTGTTTCTATCTATCCCGAGTCGAGATGAGAATATGTTACGTAATTTAAAAAATAAAATGTATGCTTTTATCTCGGATAATAAACCAGATAAGGTCAAGCGAGATCTTTTATGTCAAGATTATTATAAGGGTGGTTTACAAATGCTAAATTTAAAAGCAATCATACAGGGACAAAAACTTACATGGGTAAGACGGCTGTATAATTCGAATTCAAAGTTGGTAAGATTAGTCTCTATTGTGGAGCAAATAAATTTTATTGAACTAAGTTATATTGGGCCTATTAAAAGGGCATCTAATAAATTTTGGCAAGAGGATTTTGATGCCTGGAAAACCCTTAATCAAATAAGAAAACCATTCTCTAACTTAAGGTTGCCCCTTCTAAATGTTATGAAAGTTTAAAACAATGCTTATTACCACAAAACTCAAATCAAGTTAGAATTTGGGTTGAGCCACTTTTACAGTTCTTGAGTTATGTCCCTTTATAATGTTATATTCAAGTGGGGGCATCATATGTGTCCCATGGACACATTCCTCATCATTCGCATACTAATTGCAATAGCTCAACTATATTTGGTGCATGTTTTATTCGACCTTGACTTCATTTTCATGGTTTATTGCTCAGTGTTAAGATTTTGATTTTTGGTCTTTTTTCCTTTAACTATAAGCAATAGGTCAACTATATTTGTATATTTGGTTAAGTCTGTGCTAAACGAAACTATAAGCAACAAGTAAACTATATTTAGTAGGTATAGGAAGATGTGGTATGAGTGCCAATGAGATAACTCTCCATCCAAATAACAATGTATAAAAGTAAACAAGCATAGGTCAAGGTAGTGCATTGAATGATTGTACGATGTACATATATTTCTCGATTGATTTATCTGACCTCGAGTCCTTGACCTCATTTTCTTGGAATTTGATTGTAAGATGTACATGTCTGTCTGGCATTGTTCATCTGACCTTGACCTCATTTTCATGGTTCATTGGTCAATGTTTAGTTTTCTTTGTTAAGTCTGTGTTTTATGAAACTGTAAGCAACAGGTTACCTATAATTAAGTGCATTGAATGATTGTAAGATGTACATATGCTCATTCAACTGAAATGATTTTATTTACGCTTATTGTACAATCTTGACAAATATAATGCCTACCCATGTTAAAATTAGCATAGAGCATGACATAATGGAATTATTTTGATTCATAAAGGACAAAAACAGTATTTTTATAGGTTGAAAATACCTTACAAATGTTTGGCTGTTCTTTTTTCCACCTATGAGTTTTTACATGTTTAAAGACTAAAAGCAGGGCAAATATATGTTGTCTGATAAACAATAAAATTTTATGGAATCTGGAAAAATCTATATATTTTACTAGTATAACAATGAAAATAATATAAACAGAAAGTTTGTGCTAATTTGTTTACAAAGCGTAATAAGGACGTAATTCATATAAGAATTTAATTTCTTTAGGTTCAAAATCAAACTTATCTAGTATGTATATAGTTGTTTTCTTTTTACACATTGTAACTTGGATGAAGAGTTGTTTCATTGGCACTCATACCACATCTTCTTATTTCTTTATTATGAGAGCCGTGGTGTAGTGGTTAGTGCATCGGACTACTAAAACAAAGGTTCCTGGTTCGATTCCCGTTCCGGGATGAAAATTTCAAGGAACTGAATTTTCGGCATTCCCTTGACACCATATATATGCATTTGCGAGTATGGTCTTGAGGAAACGATGATAATCCGTCGGAAGGGGACGATAAATAGGTGGCCCGTGTTAAGAGAGAGCCATATATCTTGCACATTAAAGACACCCATGTAGATTTCGAAAAAGAGGATAATGTCGCTACAAGGCAGCACTCGCACCCGCAAAGTGAAAAGGGATTAATATAAGTTGCAAAACTTGTTTCCCAATCCACTATAAATATATATGTTTAAACTAATAATTCAAACATGATACATGTATACTCTGGTCATTTCCAAAATATTTAAAATTGTATGAAACCACTAAGCTGGTGTGATGCAAAGTTGTCATGGCAGGACCTTTAAAAGCTGGGAATATTTTTTGGGTTTGTCTCATTGTTGAAGACTTTATGGTTACCTATAGTTGTAAATAAAAGCAACAGTATTATACTGCTGTTCAACATCTGCATCCTCATTCTATATACATAATCTTTTCTCTTCTATTTTGAGGAACTTGCATCACTTTATCAAACTCGCATTACTCAACCAAAAAAAAAAAAAAAATACAAGATATTCGAAGAAATTTGTGTTTTATGATAAGATTGTTTTCTTCTCTTAGTAAATCGGAGCATCTGTGTCACACAGAGACAGAACTCTCATCACTCCAAAATACGACAAACTAGCACCGCTGAAGATATGTATTACATCATCAGAGAGCTCTGAGAAATGATGTTTTAATCATCAGTGTTCTATGTTGTCCTATTCTTCTCTGGTTTATTTCCTCCGTTCTAGGAACACCTGTGTAACAACAAGACAGAAGATACTAATTGAACATTCATACTCCTATGGAAGAAGAACTTACAAAGGCTAATCAAAACTATCAACATAATGCATCAGTGAATGGAAACAAGCTGTGTATCACCATAAATATTTCAAGTGGTCTGTAACCCTCGCTCCCCGAAAAATAAAAAAATAAAACTCGAAGAAATGTGCTTAATCATTAGATTGTTTTATTCTTCTCTAAGTAAATTCCTCATTTCTCAGACCACCCGTATCACACGTTGTCTTCTTCTTCTCTTCAGTTATTTCCGTCGTTCTAGGAGCACATAGGTAACACCAAGACAGAAACTACTAATTTGACATTCAAAATCCCATGGAATAAAAACTGACAAACTAATCAAAACTACCAACAAAATGCATCAGTGCATACAAACTGAGAAACACGAAACCAAGCTATGTATCACCTTAAACATTTCAAGTAGTCTTCAACCTGCGACTGCACATATTTTTCAAGCGTTATATAAGCATAAAGTGTTATACACAGCAAAACTATAAAATAACATGATTAAAAGAACAGGTTATTCAAACAAAAATGTTACATTTGCCATGGTATCCCAGCATATCTCTGTTATCTAATGACATGTGTTATGACTAGTATGGTCTGAAAAGATATTCCCCAGGCTTGGTTTTGGTATTGTCATATTCAGTGTCAGTTTGAGTACTGTCATACATTCCCTTAATTGTTATTATTGTTTGCTCTGGACAAATTGAATGTTCCTTAGAATGGTGCAAAACTGATATGAATTCATTTCCCTTCTTTTCATATATATACTGACATTTTGGAGATACATTTGCATGTATTGTCCAAATGTTTACATTTTTTTGAATGTGAAAGAGTCTAACACAACATTTGAAGCACTGAATAATATTCAACGCAACACAATAAAATCCAGCTTCTGCCCATTGTTTTACATCCAAAGCACTTATATTACGTGAATATGCTTTAAAGGTTTCCATTCTAGATTCTAAAGTGCAATACGTTTTTTCAAGTTGAGATGCAAAATTTGATTTTTTATTAGCATCGTTGAATTGTAAAATTGCATTCTGTATTTCTTCCTCTGATAAAGTTTCTTTGATGAATTTACAATCTGGGTATTGGGAAGCGTGTTTTGTAAGCGGATTGGTATGATATTTTACATTGGTGAGCCGACCACTACAGGAATAACACTGTCCATTTAATCCAACTCCTGGGTAGAAAAAACCAGCCTTTGCTAATTTTTTAACCTGATCTTGATCATTTTTAATCCAATCTGTAGGAAATGAATTCTTTCTTTCTCTAACACTACTGTATTTTTCAAAACGTGGCTGTGCAATATCAATAACTTTTTTTCGTGTACAGCCGTACCATGCATTTGGGTAAATGTCCCTAAGACAGTTTTCTTCAGCAGAACCATACTTTCCAGCAACAGAACACACTAAATACACAGGTTTACTGGTGAAACAAATTAAAGATGAACAAATATCAGATATATCTGACACGGCCTCCTTGAATCTGTTTGAGTTATTATCCATTATAATCAAAACTTTAGTATTAGAACTTCTCAAAACATGTTTTTGTCCCAAAACGTCTACGGTTTTGTGATCTTGATGTTTTTGTCGATATCTGAAATATTCATCCAAGTCGATTTGTAGACAGAGCTTTCCTGTTGAAATTATTAGGCCAAAGATTTGTGATTCTAAATGTTTGAAGCTTAATCCATGCAAACTTAAAGTTCCAGTGATTCCATTTTTAGCTAGAATGTTACAAAATGGCATTATCTTCAATCTGATTTTTGATACAAGATCATTGATGGAAGCTGCTGAATTGTTATAAATGATACTAGTTTTCAACAGTGGAAATAAATCATTCTCTTTACTTATTGATCCAGTAGTTATAAAAGTAATAACGTGATCAAAAACTTTACTGGCATTCCCGTATATATTGATGGCAAACAGCAGAACACATTCCATAGCATATTTTACAATTTCATTTTGACATAACTTCCGATATAACGACAAGTATTTTATCAGGAAAGGGATCTAATGTTTTAAGTATGCAAGGTTTTGTCTTTCCTGGAAAATTATAAAATGAACAACATTCCAGCTTCTGGTTTTCGAAAACAGGAAAAAGAGTTTCTTGAGTGAATACATCTGAATCATCATATAGAATAAACACTTCATACATTTTGATGTATTATTTGCAGATCACTGAAATTAAGAAAGGCATACTCTGGTATAAGTTTTTTTTTGCAAAATATTCCTTTTGATTTGAATTTAAGGTACAGTTCTTGGCTGACAATTCAGATGAAGCAAACACCTCGTTTGTTTGGGTTAAATGTAGTCTCCGCACATTTCAATCATTCTTTGTGGCTGAAAAGAAAATGAAACTGATTTGTTTAAGGACAAATAACGAACTTGTATATATCAATTTTACATAAATAGTCTTCCAAAAAAAAAACCACGTATAAAGGCAATATGTTTAACATATGCGGCAAACAAACCCCTCCTTTGTCCAAATTGTATTTTTACAAACACACATATATTATTTTTCTGCCAAATACTAACCACAAACTTTTTTTACAAATTATTAACATCTATCAAAACTTCAGAGTTGCTGAAAAAGTATCTACTAAAGGGCAGTCTGAAACAGATCATGAAATGTTTAAAGATCTGTCAACGGTACATACATTTAAGTCTTATTTTTCATGCAGTAATATAAAAAATACTTTAATTCTCTACTCTGAACACTGGTATTCATGATTCGAAATAAAGACAGATTTGAATAAGTAATCCAACTTTGTTTCATATAAAGAAAAATTCTTACGGCGCTTAAGGAAGCACACTTGTCATGTTTTGGAATTTTGGTCAGATTTTCGGAATCCTCTGGTTTTATTCATTTGAATGCCTTAACAAATTTTGCCCGGTGACCCCCATTTTTCTTTTTATAATTCTTTAACATGTATAATGATAAGCTGTCTGTTAAAGTCTTATAAGATTTTAAATATTTTTTAATAGTTTTTGAGGACTTAAACTTGTCCATGATAAAGCTATGAAAAGTCAAGAGAGAACAGTTTCCCGCCAGAATTTCGATGACTAATATCTCGAAAACAAACACGGTGACCTATATATATTTTTCGCTGTTTTGATTCCTTTATTAATCCCCTATCAATATATGCTTGTGTTTTGAAAAGTTGATTATTTTGAAACTGAGAAGCCAACTCCCTAAAAAGAAAAGTTAAGCATCAACTTAGGTTAAATAATTTTTAGCGTCAAATACATTGTTCAGGAAGGGGAACAATTATACTTTGTAAAAAAAAGCTGCTCACTTCGATTCAAATAACATGCTTAGAAATAAATAACTTATCATAGATACCGGGATTGACATTTTATATTTGCGCGAGACGCGTGTCTCGTCTACAAAAAACTCAGTGACGCTCGAATATTTAAAAAAAAAAAGGCCAAAAATATTACAAAGTTGAAGAGCACTGAGGACCAAAAATTCCTAAAAGCTTTGCCAAAAACAGCTCAGTTAATCTATTCTAAATGACAATGACACCCTAAAGATGTGTATTGTCTTTATTGACTTAATTACAATCGGCATCCATATGAGAACCAATTGTGCTGTCTGCTTGTTACTTAATTATTCATATGAGGCAGATTTTATACAGAAGCGTCAAAGGCAGAGTGAAAATAAGCTAGCATTATCCTTTAACTTCACGGTTCGCTATATAAATAATATCGTCTCTCACTAGATAATTTATGTTTCGGTGACGGTTGATCGCACATCTCCATCGAACAGGGAATAAAGCAGATCACAGATACACAGTAAAGTCGGTATCGTATCTTGATTAACATCTAGAAATGGACAATGAAGATTTGTTTAGAACTAAAATATTTCAGCTTTTCTTTTGTGAATTTTTCATTTCTTTAAAGCAACATTCTAGTAACGCATTTATATCGAGTTTTTATGAGTTCAGTTAACACGGCATTCCAGAGCTGGAGTGTGAGGCATGAATTGTTTGATAGATTGTTGCTGTTTACAAGGATTCTACTGATCCAATGGTTACTAGTGGTAAAATTGAAATCATCCCTATCGATATTTTTGCAGACGCCATCATAACTTAGTAAACCATCACGGAAAATTTTCGTCACAACTGTCGTATCCCCAATCCTTCCAATATTTCCCAATTGTGACACAACGAATTAAAGACCTTTCAGGTCGCAGTTTCAGGAGCAACACGACGGATATCACATGCAAATAGAATCTGCTTAAACTTACGATAAACCAAAAATTACCCCCAGAGTTTGGTGGGATGTGTTTCTAATTTTTAAAAGTAGTTTTCTATGTAGTATTTTGTAAACCGTTGTTTGTCTTTCTGTCGTTTATCGTTTTTTGTCTCGCCTACGGTGAAAATTGCAGGAAGTACAATCCGGCGCAGTATATATCAGAAGAAGAAGTCATGGAGGCTGCATACCTTTTTCTAAAAATGCCTTATGTCTGTCTGTCATATATCCGTTGTCCTTGACTTGACTTTATTTTTAAGTTTCAGCGACGTCTTGAAAGTTTATTTTTTGTTATGTGATTTTTGTTTAATTTCTTATGAATAATACGATATTTTTTTCAATCTATTTGGAGCAATAGTTCCTTGCAATGTTTTTCATGTCCCAGAGATAAATCCCGCCTGACCTGAACCTCATTTCATTGATCAGTGATCAAGTTTAAAATTTCGGTAGCTAGGTCAACTATATTATGTGTATGGAATGATTGTTAGGGTGAACATGTCAGTCTAGCAGGTTTCATCTGACCATCACTATTATACAATACAATTCAAAGTTTTTTATTGCCAATTATGACGCCCAATAATTTAAGCAGTACAATTAAGTTCAATTTCATACAAGTAATTACATATTGATTACATTGATTATTTGAAAGAAAAAAAAATAATATACATCATGTATAGTTTTACAATGTAGTATACATGGACAAACTACCGGTGATTAAACTGTATCTAGAATTAAATTCTCTCTTTGAATAAAGTACACACTAATAAACTTACCTTTTTAATAATTACATTATCCTCATATGACATTAACCATAGTAATTTTTCATTTATTTGGGAGGCTTTTAAAGTTGTTTTTTTTTTTACCTTATTAAAGTAATTTATATAGTCATATCTTTTATTTTCTAAAACAGGACACTGAAGAAGAAGATGAATTTCATCAACTTCGGTGTTGCATAATTTACATAATCTATCCTCCACTCGAAGCCCCACATATCTGCCTCTTAAATTTCTAATTTATGTGCACTGACTGTGAACTAAGTGAGCAGTCGCCTTTCATCCTCATTCAAAATTAATAAGTATTTTTCCATACAATTATTTTCTTTGAATAATCTATAAGTTCTTAGTTTATTTCCATGCTGTTTATTTTGTCTATCATTGTAAAGTTTAGATTTCCAAATACAAGAATATTTCTGTTTTAATTTCCGGTAAATTAGTGATTTTAAATCTATCTTTGAATTTTTAACAAGTTTAAGATCTATATCAAGATATTTCATATAAGAATAGCAATACAACTATACCAACTATTTTTGTTTAAACTAATTAGTGATTTAGAGACATTTAGAACGTCAGAGAGAAGGATATCATCCGACTTTAGAATTTGACATGAATACTTTCGTGTTTCATGTCCTGGCATAGTTTAAATAGATTATGTTCATTTTTATTTAGTTTATTTATTACTGAAGATCCCCATATTTCACTCCCATATAACAACACAGGTGTCACAGTATGATCAAATATATGTGAAAGTGTGTTAATTTTATGTTTATATAAGTTAAAACTGTTTGTATATTTTAATAAAGCTTTCAATCCCTTTTTAGATAAATCTTCTTTAGCCTCTGTAAAGCTTCCACTTGCACTTACATAAATTCCTAAATATTTATAACCCCTAGCCCTTTCGAAAGGGACATTGTTAACATTAAATATTTGATCATACAGTTTTCCTGTTTTATTATATGCTACTGATTTAGTTTTCTTTATATTTATTTGGAGCTCCCAGTTATCACAGTAATTATTATATAGTTTATCAATACACTTCTGTAAACCATCAGCTGTTTCTGACATCAATACTAAGTCATCTGCATACAACTAGCAATTAAGCTGTAAGGAATTTAAAATAGCAGGTTTACAGGTCTCATCATATGAGTCAAGAATATCATTTATAAAAAAATTAAAAAAGTGGGGCTTTAATTATCCCCTTGTTTGACTCCTATATATAAAAAGAAGATGTTAGATGTAAAGTTTTCAGTCATAGAATATTTGTCTACCTTTACACAAAGTTCAATATTATTAAACATATCTTTTAGAGTGTTATAGAATAAATCACTGACAATGTTTCTCAGTTTATAAAACAGTCCATCATGACTAACAGTGTCAGAGGCTCTTATCGCCTTGTTGAGTATACTTTTCTATAAGAGTTCTCAAAACTAAATGATCATCACTGGCGCGCTTGCCGTTACAGAAACCAATTTGTTCCGGTTTAATAATATTTCTACTTGCCAAAAACTTATGAAAAAAAAACATTTTTTTATTTTTTTAATATAAAATATTCAGTCGCATTCATAAATGTCAATAAATGATTTTTTTTTATACATAATGATATGCAGATTTTTTAATATTAAAAAAAATCATTTTTTAATATTAAAATATCAACATCAATGTTACATTAGCGTTTAATATAAGGCACTTTGACATTTTGTTTTCTTAACAACTATTTGATCGTTATTGATATGTAATTCAAGTTTAACTTATAAAGATGGTTTATATATTAGAATAACAGTTCAAGAAAAATACATTTAAAATAATTGATTTTTATTCAAAGAAAAAAAATCCCAAAACTAAATTGTAACTTTTTGTCCGTTGCTTGTTTTTCGTGACTTTTTGTCCGTGATTTTTTGTCCTTGACTTTTTGTCCGTGACTTTTTGTCCATGACTTCTGTCCTGTGGACTTCTAACCTACATTTGTGATTGCCGCTTGTGTGATTTATACTTAGAAAGCTTGTATATTTTGCATACGTTTGAAGTTTTCATTTATTAAATATATATCATTGTATTTGATAAAGTTTACTTGTTTTTAAAGACTGTCTTTTTTAAAACACTAAAATATTGAAAATGTCATGTTTAAAAAACAATCCAACAGACGGTTATTAATTGTCCTTTATTTACTATTTTCTTGCCAATTTCTTATACGATTTGTGAGTTAAGATTCATACAATTATTAAATGTGTGACTTTTTTCCTGTGATTTTTTATTACTAAAATAGTGACTTATTTCCTGTGAGTTTTTTTCCATTTTTTCTTTTACATGTCCAGCTTTTATTCATATATGTTCATGATTAGTATTATTTTAACAGTAATTTCATAAAATGTTATAGATTAGAATGTTTTGATTTCAGTATCAAAAAACCAAACAATTGTTTAAAAAAAAATAAGTCCTTTTTTTAAATCTAACCAAGTACTCAGTACTAGATTGTGATTTTATCACAGTAATAAAATATGTGAGTTTTCAGGTCAAACGTAATCATTAGAATAAAAGATAAGAGAAAAGACAAACAGCAACCATAAGAATATAAATTCATGCATTTCAAGGATTTTTTTTTATCTTGTTGTCGAACACCCAGGAATTTATTTATTGATTTGAACAGTCTTCAAAAATAAAATTTTAACTTGGGGAAGTTGTTATAGTAATTAAACTTCTGACACCTATGAGCAATATAACAGGTAAAGCTTTATACCGTTATCGTTGTTTTGAGGAATTTTCTTCCACCCACCCTCTTGAAGCGTTTTTCTTCTCATCTGGCACAAGTACATTATGGGGGTAAAGAAATCTACATAGTTTAAACATTGACCGTGATGTCAACCTTTAGTGGAAGTTTAACGGACAGAAAGTCACAGGACAAAAACTAATAGTCTGCCGTGTCCTGAATTTAGATAACGAAAACGAAAATAAGCTTTCACGAGTGAATTTAATAGTATTGCATGCAAATAGTCTTTTAGCGCACAAAATAGTAAATAGAAAGCATCTCACTGATACTAAGGAAAAGAATACGCATTTGCGTCATCACATATCTTAATCTAATAGTTGAATTCGAATGTCAAACGGCCTACATTAAATGTTTTGACTCCGGATTTATTAACATTTTATCTGGAATTTTTAGAACGCACTTTTGAAATGTGATTTAGAATGTGAATGAATCTAGACGTGAAGGATAGTTGGTCAACACAATGAATACAATTTTCAGAACCGTACCATAGTACAAATATGTAGATGCTATAAGGTTAAACTATTAAAACATACAAACAAAAATTGAATTAAATTTTATAATAAACTAACGTTCCTGTTAGTAATTTTTTTCAAATTCTTTTGAATATATATTAATATCAATGAACACGAACGTCAAGTATTTACGGATGGACATTTTATTTATCGAATGAATCAATTTTTAAATTCTAACATTCCACTATGTGAATATATATCTATACAAAATATAAGCAAAGACTTTTAAATCCATACTTAAACAGTATAAAATAATCAATATTATGGTTGTAATTAAATTTTGTTGAGATTATTGTAAACTATTTTTACGGTTGTTGTGAGCTGCAAGGATTTAAAATCATGCTTTATGAATTGAAAACACACAAGCATTTTATTAAGGACCGTTGAAAATTTTATGGATATATTACAATACAAAAAAACATAAATAATAAATACTCATAAAACCTAAATACTAAAATGGTATGAAATAATTAATGTAGAAATATAATGATTATTGTTTATAAACATTTTTTTTGTAGGATGTAAGAATTTATTTAGATTTAATTTTTATGTTTCCTTTACAAATAAATATTAAAAAATACCAAAGCAGAGTACCTCGTCATGTATAAAATACTTCATTTCGTAATTGCAACTGTGAAAATATTCTGATTTCAACCATTGTTAGTTTCTTTAGAAACATAAATACAGTATATAATTTGTATATTTATCTTTGATTCCGATTGAACTAAATACTTTTGATAAGCATATTATCTTTCTGTTTTCCGATCTAATATTAATATTTAAACCAGAATGCTCTCTGATGAAATACACAGTATCCCGTGGTTAAATCTTCAAACATAATTAGTTTACATGTTATCGAGACAACAGACAATACCACGTTAAAATTTACCCAGATACATACAGTGTACAGTGGTAGTTTTAAAACAAATATAATTGCGTCGTCACGGGCCATCAAAGGACCATATCAAAGACGTGGATAACAACCTGTATAAATTACCGAAAACTTTCGAGACGTTCCGAGAATTTTATTCTGACTTCCGGCAGAGAGATATCGGGTGGCCCATAGACACATCCAAAACTCGCCAATCATGCAAAAATTATTAAAATTTTATTCATGCAAATGATATATTTCTGGGCACTATGATAGACATAGGAAGATGTGGTGTGAGTGCCAATGAGACAACTCTCCATCCAAATAACAATTTAAAAAGTAAACCATTATAGGTTAAAGTACGGCCTTCAACACGGAGCCTTGGCTCACACCGAACAACAAGCTATAAAGGGCCCCAAAATTACACTAGTAAATATATACGTGTTTCTCGTTTCTCGTTTTGTTTATATTATATTATAAACAAAACGAGAAACACGTATATATTACATAAACAAACGACAACTACTGTACATCAGATTCCTGACTTAGGACAGGTGCAAACATTTGCAGCGGGATTAAACGTTTTAATGGATCCAAACCTTCCCCCTTTTTCTGAAACAATAGCATAACATCACAACATAGAAAAACATACGATAAACTATCAATTGGCAGACTTACAAGGGGTACAATCAAAATCACGTGATGGATATACACACACCGGAAGTTACAGTAGAACTCGCCGCTTGAAAGGTTAGTAGTTGCATTTTCTTGTTTATATCAATTAAATTTTGATTAATAAGTTGGCACACCGAATGTCGGATAGTATGTAGTTTTAAAATACACAATTGTTTTTGCTAGAAAGCGTGCAGTTATTGCAAACACTTCGACGGTGAAATTTTGGAACTGTGTCGAAGTGTTCGCATTAACTGCACGCTTTCCAGCAAGGATAATTGTGTATTTCAAAACTAGATAGTATCCTACATTCGGTGCACTACCTTATTTATTAAATTTTATTGATATAAACAAGTAAATACGACTACTTACCTTTCAAGCGGTCTGCTCGACTGTTACTTCCGGTGTGTGTATATCCATCACGTGATTTTGATTGTACCCCTTGACTTAACTCAATCAAAAAACGTATGACTATGAATCCATTTAAGTACCAAGCCATTTTGATATTTTGTTTTCTTAACAACAATTTAATCATTTTCGAAATGTATCAACTAAATTTAGAATACAAAATAGCTTTATTTGTAATTGTTTTAGAAAAATACAATTATTTTTTCTTATTCAGAGTATCTCAAAACAGAGTTGTGACTTTTTCTCCTGTGACATTGTGTCCGTGGCTTTTTGTCTGTGACTTGTTGTCCTGTGAATTTCTGTCAATTCAATATAACTGTCATGGCACAAAAGAGAAATATTATCATTACCGTTTGCTCAATATATAGATGGAGTAACAAGTGGCAGTAAAAATAAACAAAGCTTTGTTTGTGCACCTATCATTTATACAATTATCGGCTGCTTACATGATAAGAGCATGAGTTTCCGAGTTATTTTTTTATTATTATTTTTCACTAATCTAATTCAGATATAAGCTTGCAGTAACGTATGTTCATTGTATATAAAAACGCCGAAACAACTCTTATAATTGGCATATTAATTAATATATATCGTATAAACATCACTTTGAGGGAAATGGATGTTATTGAGTCAGAATTTTGACAAACAAGTAGCAAGTATGTGAACACACATAAATCATCATTTAAACAATTATCAAACATTATTTAAATTATTCAAAATATTAAAAATGGAAGAGACTAAACATTTTCATCACAGTTTCCCTATTTTGTCCCTCTCTTTTCCCTATTCTCGATCACTATTTAAATACGTAAATAATCAATTAACCATAGATACGTCTAGACCAGTCAACGTATTAGATATGGAAACAATACGTCTTTAAATGTCTCACATCTCTGAATACAGACAAACATATATTTTGTAGTGTAAACACAGTTATATTTTATAATTTTTTTTGATGAATCTTAACTTGCAAACCAATAATAGGTCATTGTGTTGTTGCCTTTTTTTTCTGACGACATTGAACCAACCTGGTTGCTTATAGCTAACTTTCTTTTTCTGTTGTAATAAATGTTTGTTATAATGATGATCCTGAATTCAACATATCAATGAAAAGGGGATATGGTGGAGTAGCCATAATCTGGAAAAAAGAAATTAATGAAAATATAAAGGAACTGATAGACGGTGGAAATAGAATACAAGCCATACATATTCAACAAGGAGACAAACCAATATGTCTTATAAATGTATATATGCCATCAGATAGCAAAAATGCAGACATCGAAAACAAAGACACATTGGCTCAAATTGATGAAATGATAGGGAAATATAAAGACACACACGAAATTATAGTATGTGGAGACATGAACGGGTACCTTGATAGAAGCTCGACACCTCATGATAAAATCCTAAAGACTTTCTGCAAGGAAAAATGTATAGGAAATACTGAGAAATGCCCAGTAAAAGAGACATTTTATCACCAGAATGGTATGTCGAAAGGACAAATTGATTACTTCCTCTTCAAAAGTAACTCAGAAATTATTAACAAAATCAGACAAATTGATGTCCTTGATACTGACCCAGAGAATACCTCGGACCATGTACCTGTTATCTTGACACTGAACAGCCAACTGAAAAAAGTCAGGGAAAAAGCAACAACTATCATAGCAAAACCTAAATGGACTGACTGCGACCATCAAATTTATAAGGAAGTCATCAATAAAGAACTACCAAAACTCATGCAAAAATCAAAAGGAATTATTGAGAAAGATATAAAAAATCTAGAAAAACTGCTACATAAAGCCGGAGAAGCAGCAATCCCAAAGTATAGAAGAAAAATCAAAATCAAATCAAAGGGAAAGGCGATATGGAATGAACAAATAGATAAGGCATCAAAGCAATCAAAAAATGCATTTAAAGTTTGGAGGCAACATGGAGCACCTCAAGAAAGAAGTAATGAGCTCAAAATCAAAATGACAGCTGCAAAGAGAATACTTCGAAAAGCACAAAGACAAGCTTATGCCTCGCAGAGAGAATCAACAGCGGGAAAAATTATGAAAGCTTCAAACTCAGATACAAAACTTTTTTACAAGCTTATCAACATGCAAAGAAAAACACCACTTATTAATACCAAGATACTGAAACTAAACGAAAAGACTGCAGAAGATGGACCAAGCATAATGAAAATCTGGCAAGAACATTTCCAACAACTAGCTACTCCAACAATAGAGGAAAATTTTGACACTGAAAAACTAGAGCTAGTAGAGATACAAAACAATATAATAGAATCCATAGAAAGGGAAAAAGGTCAAGGCATAGATCTTGTTAATGTAAAGGAAGTAAATAAAGCTATAGAAAAACTTAAAGCAGGAAAAGCACCCGATGAAGATGGAATTTCGGCAGAACACTACAAACATGGGATGGAAGAGTTAACTCCCTTTATAGTACATTTGCTAAATTTAATCTTAACCTATTTGGATGTACCAATCTTCCTAAAGACAGGGATTCTAACACCAATCTTAAAGAAAGAAAAAGACAAAACATTACCATCTAGCTATAGAGGAATAACTGTAACTAAAACCTTTGCAAAAATATTACAAAGTATATTGAAGGATAGAGTTGACTCTGTATTTAACAACATACAAAACTCCCTGCAAAGAGGCTTTACAGAAGGAGTATCATCACTATGTGCAGCATTCCTCACATCAGAAGCAATCGAAGAAAGTAAGAAATTAAAGATACTGCTGATCTTAGTAACTCTTGACGCAGAAAAGGCATTTGACAAGCTAAACCATGAAATACTATTCAACAAACTGTACCATTATGGAATAAAAGGAAAACTTTGGATATTACTGAGAAACTTGTATAAAGGAATGAGCATCAAGGTTAAATGGGAAGGGCAATGTACAGAAGATGTCATGGTTCTACAAGGAATTCAACAAGGTGCAAAACTATCTACAACGCTATATAAATGCTACAACAACATCATACTTGATAGCATATTAAAAAGTGGACTTGGAGCATGTATTGGTGATATACAAGTCCCTGCACCAACATGTGCCGATGACATTGCTGTCCTGGCAAATAGTACTGCAGATGCACAAGGAATATTAGACATCGTACAACACCATACGAGCAGAGATCTAGTCAAAATCAATCCAACTAAATCTGAAGCGGTTCTATACAATGCAAAAGGCTCAAACATATCAACGTTGAAATTTGAAGACAATGACATCAATATAACCAATGAAACCAAACATCTAGGTATCAAAAGAAACGAGCAAAACCGTGCAAATATCTCAGAAAGAATAAGAACTGGAAGGGCAACAATATACAGCCTTCTTGGAGCTGGGTTACATGTCAGAAGGGGATTCTCACCCATGGTTGCATACAAGCTATGGAGAACATATGCAGTACCAAGAAGCATATACGGACTTGAGGTGATGAACTTACTTGCAAAAGAAAAGGATATGCTAGAACTGGCAGAGAGAAAAATCCTCCGACAAATTCAAGGACTTCCAAATAATACAGCAAATATGGCTGTATATACCCTGGTAGGAGCAGAACCTATTGCCATCACATTAGACAAAAATGTACTTACCTTCTTCATGAATATTGTTCGAAATCCAGGAACCATAGAATGTGAAATTCTGCGCCGACAAATAGTATTCTCAGACCAAAGAGGAAAAGACTTTATCAACAGAGTAGAAAAAAATCCAGTAGCTACTACATAGAAAATCCACTGAATAAAATGGAATGGAAAAGACTAGTAGGAATAAAGATCAAGGAATACTGGAAAAATGAATGTCATAATGAAAAAATGGAAAAAACATCACTTAAATACATAGAGATACAGAACAATCCATTAAATGAAGCTCACAATATATGGAAAAGTGTAAAAAACAATAGTAAAGATGTAAAGGCAGGAGAAATAAAAGCAAGAATAAGTACTCAAACGTACATATTCCAAGCCAAAAGAGCTAAGTTCGATCCAAAAGTTAACCCTTTGTGTACAATTTGCGAACAGGAAAATGAAGATCTAGAACATTTTATTCTACACTGCAAAGAACTAGAGCAAATAAGATCTAAATACTGCTCAAAAATCGAACAGACAATGGATGAAATTGATACGTCAACATACAAGAAGATCAAACAACAAGGGAAATTACTGCAGCTCATAATAGACTGTACTAGCAAGGACATAAACTGTTACCCAACTGTGTATGAAAACATTGAAACTCTGGCTAGAAATATGTGTTATGAGATGCACTTGCTGCGCACAAAAAGGATAAAAAACCTGATCACAAGTACAGTATAAGTAAACTTCTTAAAATTGTTACTTACAAATAGTATACCATCCAACTATTTTACGGCTTATAAGTTTTTAAAAATAAATCTTCCCTTTAAAATTGTAAGATATCAGTTATAATTTAAAGAGTAATGACAAGATCTCCATATAGAAATGAAACAGTAAAGAAAATTTTTGTATATATTATACCTTAAATTTATGTCCAAACCCCAACAACTTTACATAAGTCTTACAGGAAATTTTCATTATTATTCCTGATATATGTATAGCACCCTCAGCTATGATTATAAGTAATTTTAAACTTTTGACCATTTTAATTCTTGTAAATACATGTATATGCAGTTGTATTTTAACATTATCCTACACCCTAGCACATATAAATCATTATATATTTTTTTTAAACTTTATGATGACAATCCTATGAATTAATTATGATATCTATTATTTAGTGATCATTATAACCAAATTCAGTCATCTGTATATAATATAATAAATTGTTTCCCTATGTTTTAAGGTGTAAATAGTTGCTCAAACTATACCCTTTGGGTAGTGCTCCACATTTAATGGAGGAATATACAAGAAACTGAACTGAACTGTTACAGAAATAAACAAATTAAATCTTATTTAGTCTATTTTGTATCTAATTCCCCTTCAGAACGGAAATAAAACACGCTGAATAAAAACAATCTATTTCATTGTAAATAAATGTAACACAATCGAGGTCCGATGCATGAATAACTTTTAAGAAATATAACTTCGTTAAGGTTCATCATAAGGAATTGAAAAATATGGCCGTGTTTACACCTCCAAAATTACTATGAGTACAGACAAACTGGTACATCCAGGAAAGTTTTAAGGCATGGCAGGAACTAGATATATAAAAGTTATATGAAGTCTACGTTTCAGAAAATTAAAAACTTACCTGGATTTTGATGTTCATTTTTTTCCAGTCTGCAGAAGATAGCAAAATAAACAAACACCCGAGTTTCATTTGATACGGTCCACTCAGTTACACAGTTTAAACCTGTTAAATCACCTATTGTTTACAGGTGTCTATTGTCCATCTATTGTCCATTTAAATCAATACTACTCACAACATTGATTATATGAGGGGAGCTTCTCAATCGTTTTCACTACTTAGTTAATTTTTGCACCTTCTGCAGGAACGAAAAAAAATGGATAGCAAAATCTAGAAAAGTTTATAATTTTCTGAAACATAAAATGCATTTAAAATTTATATATCTAGTTCCTGCCATCCCTTAAAACTGTTGCAGGTGTATAGGTTAGTCTGTACTCAGAGTAAAATTTGGGGTGTAAATACGGCCATTTTAGCCAAAAGGTTATGATGAACCTTAACAACATTACAAATAAAATCCTGTCAGCGCATGCCCCCTTTTTTGAAATGGATGTACCGGCGATTCATCTAATTGAATATTATTTCCTGTTTCTTCGACCTAAAGTACTCACTTTCTCCTCTTAGAATGTAGTTGTTTAATTCCAACAAAACTTGTCGGCCAACACAGTGCGTAGAATTATTATGTTGATTCGTATTCGGTTGAGTAACAAATTAGGTCAAAATCGGTAGTTTAAATTGAAAACCACGGACTGAATGAATGGAGATATACACGGGTGTCATTCGGTTTATCGAGAGAAATGATCGTGAAAGAATATCTAACGGCGGTCAAGTATTGAGAGACGATCATGAAAGTTCTGGTAACGGATCGTGAAAGACATTTAATCGAGAGGACATATGAAAGATCAGTAAATATTCTAATTTTATTAATTACACAGACAAATTTACGACAAAATAAAACTGTCTGTCAAAATGGTTTAACATTATGATCAGTATGTGAGAATATCCAATTTCAAAAGTACATAGTTTTTACAAAACAACAAAAGGCAGATTGCTTCTCGACATTTCAATGACATAAAAAATGTAAACAAACACGATTTTTTCACAAATTCGACTAGATAAACTACTTTTATCCGAGTAAGGGCATTCTATTTGAATTAATCAAATGGTTCTCACAGTTATTTTGTATAAATATAATCTGAAAATTGGTAAATAAAGAACTATTTACACAAAATTGATTTTTCGGATCGTGAAAGATGACGTACCGCATTTTTGAAGATCGTGAAAAGGATCGTGAAAGATCTGATGCTACGAAGACGTTCAAATTATTCTTCAATTATATGATAATTAATATTTGTTATTGGTATTGAGAAAAGCTAGATAGGTCAACATCCTCAATAGGTTTAAGCATTTCAAAGAATTAATATTTTCAGAAAATGAAAAGAAAAAGAAATAACAATACGGCAATAATAAAAGACAATGGGTGACAAAACGCCGAAAAAACAATCCAGTGTTGTTGTTATGATTGTAAGGTGTACATTTTCGACTTCTGCAAGGTTTCAACTAACATCGAACTCATTATCATGCAACATTCGGCAATGTTTGTTTTATGTTGTTTGTCCTTTTGGATATATACCTGAATGCTATAGCGCCAAGGTATTTCGTGTATGGTATACATGTCTATCTGCATGTTTCATATATGACAATGGTGATGTCAATTATATTTGATATATTGAATGATAGTAAGATGTCTATGTCTGGCTGTCGGTCAGGGTTCATATACTTTTGACCTTATGTTCCGAATTAATTGGCCAAGCATAACTTTTACATTTGTCAGTTTCTAAGGCACTGTAAGGATCGGAACACATTTATTTGGTGTACGGGATATTTGAAGAGATCTGTATGGCATGGTTCATCTGACCTTGACCTCTTTTTATGAACCAATG
The DNA here is from genome assembly GCF_963676685.1 of Mytilus edulis. Taxonomy (NCBI): domain Eukaryota; kingdom Metazoa; phylum Mollusca; class Bivalvia; order Mytilida; family Mytilidae; genus Mytilus; species Mytilus edulis. The sequence goes on from NC_092345.1 coordinate 22,004,463, forward strand.
ACAATTTTAAGCGCATTTGACACTTCTAGTAAAACCCTTGATATTATAGACGTTAAACAAATATACTATCATAAGTAAAGCAGACATTACAGCATTTGCGATCTGGTATTCTACAGTCTGTAGTATATAGTTAAAGCAATCCACATCTGCGTTGTATATAAAGAACTTAAGAAAGTACTGTAACTGTTGCACATGAAAGATGCCGTTTTTGCTGTAATTTTTTGTTTGATGGATAACATTTTGGTTTAAACGTTGCATATCCTTATTATTGGCTAAATAGTGTCGGTCTGCCTGAATTGCACTAGATCGATTCACATAGCTGAATCTTTCACACTTATTTAGACACGTTTTTAGTTGTTGTTTATTTTTAACTTTCGAGGTAAAGTGTTGAATAGAAAAAAAAATAATAGCTTTAATGTTCATCCTTATCAACATAGTTACAGGCTTCAAACAGATACAGGTTTATCAAATGGTAAAAGAAATACTGATTTCTGATTACTAGCATTAAGTCTGGTCACGCATTTTCTTTCACGATCAAAATAATACGTTGCCTGATCTTTCACGATCAAGTTTGATGGAAATTCAACAAATTCAAGGTTTTCATAAACAAATTAACGCTTTTAAGGGAAGAACATACTTTAATTTTACTGTACTATCAGATACACCAAAGAACAAATTTCAAATATATCATGATATTCTGAAATATGACCATTATAGGTACAAAAAGTGTGTTATTTGTAATTAATTTCATAGACACGCATTGCGCCTTTTGTGTTTTTTTCAAAAAGTACTTCATATCTTCTTTATCTTCTTTCACAGCCATGTTGAGGAAGTTAAACCATTTTGACAGACATATTTTTTTGTTCGGATTTTTTCCGCGTTTTGAAAATGAAGCGATTTTTTCAAAGATTCTGAACTAGAATGTACATTAAATGTCTTTCACGATCCGTTACCAGAACTTTCACCATCGTCTCTCAATACTTGACCGCCGTAAGATGTTCTTTCACGATCATTTCTCTCGATAAACCGAATGACACCCGTGATATAGAGGATGCATTATAGCTGTCCTGTTCACTGATTTTGCAGTAATAATTATTCCATGAGGACGCGGTGTGTCAGTGTCAGATCACCCCGATGGCCAGATATTGGTATTCGATAATCGGTTCTACTAAGCGATACTCGAGTACTCGAGTACTCGTTGACATCCCTATTAACTACTTGCATTTTGTTTACCATTTATGTTATTTAGATAGTAGTGTCATGAACACATGGTGTCCACTACTAACTTATTACTAAAAGTTTGAAAACGTATTTTATTCGTGCTTCACTGATGAGTCTTTTGCAGAAAAAAACACGAGTCTGCGGTATACAGTTACAACCTTGATATATTTGGCGAAACGCGCTTCTGGCCTATAAAGATATATTCCTGATATCTTGGATGAGGTTGTATATATTCATCTCATCTCATCTGAAAATATCTAAAACTACACAATTGTTAAATTCGACTCTATAGGGATGAGTGTGGACAAGTTGTATTGCTACAGACAATGAGAAATGAACATGACCAGGGGCCTAGCTAGAAAGAAACGATGTGGAAGCAACTACTGCCGAGCGGTGCGAGGCTAAAAAAATTTGGGACCCTATTATGCAGATTTTTTAAAAAAAAATTTCGGTTTTCGGTCATAGGACGGTTAAAAGAGGAGCTATATGTAGATAAAAATTTATGAATGTAAAACTATTAACAAATCTTCTGAATATAGTAATACATAAACAACACATATTTGTGATACAGAATTTACTCAAAATTGTCCAAAATCTGCTCTTCGGGTCTGGGCAGAAATTAACTTCTCTATTACTTTGTCAACATTCACACTGAAATCCCGATGAATATGCAGTAATGCTATGTATCTTTCGTTGTTCATTGTTGATCGTACATTTGTTTTCAATTACATACGTAGTACCGTGACTGATAGATCTCAGGGCCATCATGGCATGGTAGCACTCGCGAGATGTTATAAACCAGCGTTCGTGTTCGGCATCGAGCGACCTCCCAATTGAATTCGTCAAAATTACATGCTAGGTCAGTTTCGTATGTTTCAGACAATATTGAGATTTGTTCGTTTGTGATATTTCCTACAACACGATGAAGCAGATAGAGCACAAAGAAGCGATTTTCTGATAACTTGACGCGACTCCACTCTCCAGTTGCCTTATCATATGGTCTATGAACGCAAAAAATAATGAGACTTTCCAATACTGTTTTGGCGTGGTTGCAGGGTGATTGGCTCCGGTAGTCTGTCAACCACATCGCCTCGGCATATTTTCAACGATATCGAAGGGATCTGACAATTCTAATGTCGATTGGTACATCTCATTCCAAACTGATATGAACTGTTCACTGTAAAATGTGCTCCAAAACTACATATCTTAGACTGAGTATTACAAATTCAAAAGTAAAAATCTTGTAAAAAATACAAGTAACCTTCCGATTTTGTCATAATCTCCAAATTTTTTTTTATTTTGAAACCAAATGTCGTTATTTAATGATATGTCATCAATTAAAAAAAGTGACAACATAGGTGTTTCCTTTAACATTCAATTTATAAATTTTTATTTTGCGATTTCTTTTTTTGCATGCCGAATCAATGTGCACGCAACTTCGGAGCTACGATCTTCAAGTTTTCTGAATAAACAGCTACGTCAACACTTGTAACTAGGTTGTCAAACTAATATCCGGGATAGACGGAAAGACACCAACAGTCTCCGATTCCGATTGACCAACTCATCTCTCTCTTCTGCTTTTTTTTATTTTTTTATTTTTTTTATTTGTGAAAACGACGTGGATGCACGTGCTGTCGTGACTCCGGGTAGCTACGCCCCTGATGCCGGTAGTTCATTTGGCATAATCAGTACAATGTCTCTCAATAACCCCTTCGCATGATTGTGGCCTCTGTTGATAATTGTCGCAGTGGTTTCAGCAAACAAAATGTCTTTCTTGACGGGGTGATGCGGTATGTAGTGTCTGCGCTGTGGCTCGTCCTCATTCTCCCTTACCTTTTCGATGAAACCACGTTTTTCCTGCTCTTTAATTATGTCGCCATATATTTTGAATAAGTTTGGTTCCTGGTTTAAGCGGTTAACGACTCTATGGGTCCTTGCTCTTGCAATCATCTTGTTTGTCGGTAATTCATGACATTCTTCAATCCATGGAAAATTTGCAACGTACTTTCCATCCTCATATGTTATCGATGTTGATGAAAATTCTTTGATGTTCTGTTTCTCCGTGTTAAGTTTGTCGTTTCCTTGTATACCAAGGGACTCCAATTTCCAAAATCTCTCAATGTCATAGTCCTCTTTTGTGTGACTAGATAATATGTGCATCATTTGTGAATTGCGTTGTCCTCTTGTACATGTAAATGTTCCAGATAACAAATATCCTATTTTTGAGCTCATCGCTGTCAGTCCGTCGCCTCGAACGATATCATCCTTGATTACATCCCAGTAGTGGTCTGCTCCGATGAGTAATGAAATTTCAATGCTATTATCCTCTGATAAAGGGTGGGCTAGTTTAAGTCCCTTCAAATAATAAATGTACCTGCGATTATTCTGAATCGGCGCTGCTGTGGTAGATACAATCAATACCAGTAAAGGTATTTTCTCTCCTGAGTCTGCTTCTAAATACACTGTGGCTTTATTCATGTGACGAACATTCTTGTCAGAATTTCCGAAGGCGGATATGTTGAGGGTTTCCTTTCCGTCTGGCTTGACGTTCAACTTGTCGGCTATTTCCTGCGTCATAAATGATCGTTGCGCTCCTTCGTCGAAAAGGATGTGAGCGTCGGCGCACTGATTATAGGACCATATTGGAGCGATTGCCGTTTTCAAAAAGACGGTAGAATTTTCTTGTTAAGCAGATGTATGCATGATTGGCGTGCCATTTTCTGTGTTACTTGTAATATTCTGACTCTGTGATTTTTGAATTGAAGATTCATTGCATAAACTTGTGTGGTGCTTACGTTTACATGTACGGCATGTGTTTTTCGACCTACATTCTGATACTTTATGGTTACCAAAACAATTGAAACATAGGTTTCTCTTCTTAACAATCTCCATCTTTTATTTGCTGTCGGTGAACTTTTTACATTCTGCAGGGAAATGTTGATCATTGCAATAAATGCACATTTTACTTGGAGAATAGTTTTTAGATTTTGATTTATTTACGTAATTCCCATTTTTCTTACCAATTACGGCATGGAAATTTGCGGTAGGTATATCATAAGCCTCACTCCCATTAGTGCTGGCTTCTTGAAGAGATATTTCCCGTTGTATTGCCTTTCTTAGATTTCCAAGGGTCCAGTCGTCGTTTCCGTTTTCTCTTGTTATATTGCTTTTTACGGACATAGGGAGCTTACCAAGCATAACTGGGATTAACAGGGAACCATACGTATCTTGGCACTGTCCTAAAGATTCTAATCCACGAATATAAACCTCTGACTTATCCGAAAAAATACGGATACTATCTAATGTGTATGAGGGTGCTGGCAAATCTAAAAGAGCTTTCATATAAGCGTTCACAATTTTGTGTGTTTTCCCAAAGCGATTTACTAATAACTCCACAGCTTTGTGATAATTTGCGCTGGACAAGTTTAAACCATTTATGACATTCATAGCGTCTGCAGTAAGAAATGACTGTAGGTACGTGAATTTCTGGACATCAGTAAGTGTATGATTGCTGTGAATGGTGTTTTCAAACGACTCCCAAAAGTATTGCCACTCAAGAATATCCCCAGAAAAAGTAGGTAGGGTTAGCTTCGGCAAGCGGTGATTTTGACTAGACAGGGAACTAGTTTGTGACGGGTTTCGGACCTGACTTCATGCATGTTCATGACGGGGCGTATGTCTGGTATACTTTCGTGAGATAATTCTGTACATGTACGTGTAACTGTTTGTGCTAATTTCTTATAACGGCGTAAATGTGTTTCAAGATCTAAATTATACTCATCTGCATCTGTGATTTCAACTTCTATATCTTCATCCGATGTATTTTCCAAAATCTGTTCATCCAGTTTAAGAATTACACTTTGTTTTTTCACTAAAGCGTCAAAAATTGGACCTGCAATATCAATATCCATCTCCGAATCAGTGTTCAGCTCATCTAGTTTCTTGAAGAATTTCGTGACAGCGGCTCAATTTCTAGCTCGAATAGACTTGATTCTCGTCGAATCCATCTTTTATCCTGGTCTCGGTACCAATCTCGTGATCGTATAATTGTAGTTTGCGTTGTGTTATGAATAGAGAAAAAGACGTCTATACAAAATGAATGATTTAATGCTGGAATACAATGATGTTAACACATATCAACCATGACGTTACATACAGAGAGCGGTAACGCGTATAAGTACATGTATGATTCCCGCGTACTGTGATAGTCTCTATTTATCCTCGACAGGTTTCAGCAAACAAAATGTTTGTTAAGAAAAGTTAACGACAAAGACAGACGTTCAGTTATGACAATAGTTCATATGGGCCGAGTGAGTTGATAACCTAAACGGCACCAGGTGCGTATTTCGACATCTAATGTCTCATCAGTGATGCTCGAGGCCAAAATAATTGAATATCTAAAATCTTAAACAAATATCGAAGAGAAGATAAAATTGAGAAGGATCTTCAGTATAGCCAAATGCGGACAAAAAATAAGAACTTCGCATGAAGGTGTAATTCTAAATTTTACAAAATTAGAGTTTTCAGCAAATTTTAATCAAACAATATCCGTATTCTTATACCAGTATCGACGAACTGGCCATTAGGCTGGTGATACTCTCGGGGTCAAACATTCTACCAGACCCAGAGGTAGTAATATAGGGTTATTGCATGAATATTGGGGAATATTGTCCCAAGTAGAATTTTATATTGCACGAGCTTGCGAGTTCAATATATGTTCTACGAGGGACAATATTCCCCAATATTCATGCAATAACCCTTTTATTGTATAGCAATATAATATTTGAAAGTAAAAATTGGTTTAAACTATAAGATTTTGTCGTTGATGACGTCATGAATTTGAAGATTTATTGCACTAGTGCGATATTGGAATTTATTGCACGCTAACTTTTGGTTTCTTTCTATGGGAAATATATTGCTATACAATAATACCATAAACAGTACCTATCTTATTGCACTAGATGCGCATTACGACAATACATTCCTATTCACTGACGTTCGAGTCAATTTATTTGAGTTTATCTCATACAAATGTCGTGGAGCGGATCAAACCAAAAAGAACATTATTTAATTAAGTATAGCCAAATCCAGAAAAGAAATCAAAACTTTGCATGAAGAAAACATATCCTTTAATTACAAACATTTTATGAGAATGATTCTATTTTCAGTATTTGTTAATAGAAATTTAAGTTGGTAATCAGATATTATATAAATTAATATTTTTAGACGGAGTTCGAAGCATTGCCTGACAAAATTGCTTTGATTTTCCTACGATTCGGCATTTTGTCAGATAATTTTGTCATCTGACATCAATTGTTTAACTGCAATCATATTATAGCGTGTCGCACCTCGGATAAATTATGACGTTAGGGTGAGGCCAAAGGTCGAATCTCCTATAGATTTTATGCTGTTAAAACAGTGAGAGTTCTTTTTTTTAGGCGGAAATCTGCTGTCCCTTCTTTTCATATACATACACATAATTTGGAATTGCATGTATTGCACAAGTTTTTTTCATTTTGCGGAAAGTCAAATATTATCACACCGCATCTCAATCACTGAATAATATCCAATAAAACACAATAAAATCATGGCCAAACTCTGCCCATCGATTTACACCCAATAAACTTAAATCTATTAAATACTTCCTGTTTAGATTCTAAATTACAATACATTTGTTCAAGTTCCTATTCAAAACTCAGTTTGTTTTACAGGCATTTGATCTTCTGATAATGTTTCTTTGACGAAATTCCCTTTTGAATACTTGGAGGGTGATTTTTTTCCGGACACTTATATTCACGGTGGGTATGGTTGTCCTGCGAGAGAACGTTCTGTGCTGGTGATTCGGTCCTGACGGGTGCTGGTGATCAATGAAAAAATGTAAACAAAGACGAAAATGATGATTTTTGACGTTTTCACTCATAAAAAATGGAAGAAAACAGTTGAGATTTTTCAATTTTGTTTCTTATGGGTTCCTATATAAACCATTAAAAAGTTGACCCTCTAAACTGTTTCAGTAAGCGTAACACAAAAATGCTCATTTACAGAAAATCTCGAACTGAAAAAAATAAACAAAAATGCTCATAGAGTCCGCTTTCTATACCGCAATCCACACGACAAAACTATTTTGTGAAAAAACATTGCAATTTATTAAAATTTAGCATTTTCTCAATTTATTCATGTCCTGATACTGTGCTGGTGGGTCCTGTCATTGTGCTGGTGGGTCCTGATACGATCTGATACGGTGCTGTTGATTTTGGATAAGAAGTTGGTCATATTTGAAACAAATGTTACAAAATCAATAAAATTGGGCAGATAATTATTGTCAATAGGATCTATGACTCCTATTTTAGCTCTTGTGCATCCATTTGGCTGTTTAATATGTGTTTTCAAATGATCGTAACTTGTATTACATAATTACATAAAAGGGCAACATCTTTCGTCCAATATCAGATAACAATATATATAGTATCTAAAATAAGAACAGTTTTATTAAGATATTAAATGCCCCTTACATTGATGCTTCAACAATGATCAAAGCCCATGCCGCATAGACATGTTTGTTAGCGCTCCGCATACCCCTCCCCACTTCTACCCAACCAACCCTTCTCATTTCCTCCTTCATTGTTACAGTGGTGTACTAACACAACAATTTATCACATAAAATAATAACACAAAGACACACATTATTGAACAACGAATGCTCGCAGGTACTGAAAGCTAGTTCAAAGCCGCATTTTCAACACAATGAATTGAACACAAGTTAAAAATTCCACAATACTATATAATTCATTTGATGTGTCAATTTGTTTGAAAAAAGTCGAAAAGAAGAGAGTTTTTTTAATGTCATGATTATCTGTCGCTTTCTAGATCTATGCTTAGCATTTATTTCAGATGACATGGACTCCTCACCCTGGTGACCCTGCTGCCTTTCATAACTTTATCCGTATACATATATTAATAGATAAACAAAAGGCTGCAACTGGTATTTTTGTATTTTAAAAAAATGATTCGTTGTAACGAGAATATTTGTGGTGAATGGAAACTGTGAGGGTCAAAATCTTAAATTGCTTATAAATGTTGCTGGACCCAGTTTCGTTATCTGATCTGAATTTTCTGAAATGTGCAAGGTGATTTTTTTTACTCGGTAAGTTTTGCCCTAATTGCTTGAAATTTTGCAATATTAAAGCCAATTTCAATGAGTGTGAAGACAAAGGGAATATCTTTGGTTATCTTGCTTGCTGAACAGAAAAGTCATTGTTAGGTTATGTAAACTACCCTACTTTAAGAGTAGACTAGTCCGACAAATGACACATCTTTCTGTCTGTAGGACCAGGCTACTTCGAAAGGAGGGTAGTATACCTCACCTAACAATGACTTCACGGTTTAGCTAACAAGCAAGCTAACCAAAGATATTACCTTTGCCTACATACTCAATGGAATCGGCTGTAACTAAAAACTCGAATACATTTTAACAGACAGTGGTCATGTTTGTTGATGAATATTGTATTTCCTAGATTCACTCTTGATAAATCATTTGGTAACATTTGGTCAAGTAATTTCAGAAAAGATCTTTTTGTAATTGCGGACGCCGAGACAATAAATGAACCTCACACGACCCCTCGACACAGGTGAGCTTATAAATGATCTTATAGCGATTCGGGTTGATAACCAGTTGAAATTAAGCCAGTTTTGTGTGTGTGTAGATTTGTATTGTTTTAAACTGTTCAGACCACAGAAGGGGTCATAAACCATACACGAAAAGATAACATATTAGTTTAAACATATTTATTTATAGTGGATTGGGAAACAAGTTTTGCAACTTATATTAATCCCTTTCTACTTGGCGGGTGCGAGTGCTGCATTGTAGCGGCATTAGCCTACTCTTTTTCGAAATCTACAAGGGTGTCTTGAACGTGCAAGAGATGTGGCTCTCTCTTAACACGGGTCAGCCATTTATCGTCCCCTTCCGACGGACTATCATCGTTTCCTCAAGACCATACTCGTCAATGGTGTCAAGGGATAAAATATTGATCTAAGTACTTAATTTACATCTCTGAACCCCCACCCCCGGCTTGTTTTTTTAGGAGGGTGTCTAAAAATGGTCGGTTACAGACAGCCGAGTACGCATTTTACTTTCCAGGCGTGTTTACGTTGATTGTTAAAGTTCTGAAAACGGATAGATGGAAACAAAAATGTTTGATATATCTGGCTTTAGATTCAGTTTTTTTAAATATAAATTAAGGCTACATTTTAATATAATAATGCTTAGAATTCACAATAAAAAAAAATGCAGAAAAAAATGGATGAAGTGAAATATCTTAGTAAGGAGTCATTACTACAGAGATGGTGTGTTTGACACACAAAACTTAAAAGCTTAGTGATATTATCAATATTAAAATAAAAGTGTATTTTAGTTGGGTATTTTTTCCATTTACTCATTTTCAATTATATTTAAGGCACATTTGATTTTTATTCATAAAAATATTTAAATATAGAAAAGTAGAACACATTGTTCACTTCCTCCCCCGTAATTCTTTATCAAAAATATTTATTTATTTTGGAATTTTGAAATGAAAAAGCGAAGAATCTTAGTTTTGTTAGTGTTCTCTAGGTTATCTCGTCTTCATTCTCTAACATATTCTAGTCTGCCCTTTCATAAAATAGGGAATTTTTTTTAGTGTTCTATCGAACTTTCGAAAAAAAAATACCTGATAACCGTTCAGACAAAAAAGTTGTGTTGAAAAAATCTTACAGATACAGCAAGTGATTCTCAATAGCTATAAGATACATTTTTCTTTTAAAATACAACTTTTAAATCTTACGGGAAACTATTCCAAGCTTAAAACTTTCACTGTAACCTGGCTCTAACTTACCCCCCCCCCCCCCCACCCCCACCCCACCCCAAAAAAAAACCCAAACAAACAAACCCGCAATACTATTGTCATTCTTATAGTCAACACTCAGATTCACAAACAAATGTGTTGTAAGCTGCTAAAGACACATGATTCAAACGCTCAGAAAGTCTTTTGTTCTATATTTTTGCTCTGCATTTTTATGCAAAACCTTTTACATTTTTATTTTATGGGTTATTGTTGAAGGTCGTACAATGACGTATGGTTGTTAACACATACTTCCTTTGGTTTCTTATTGAAATTTGTCCATTGACAACAAACATACCACATAATCTACTTTATATAAGTATTGTATAAATTACAACGTATTTTGGTGATCTTGCAAAATGATCGTAATCCCGAAAATCGTAAATATATTTTCTTATCTTAAAAGGGGGCAAGAAGGGTTCCATTAACAGGCCAATAAATAAGATTACACATAATGTTAAAAAAAATAAAAAAAATATGGGTATTTTTTCTCTCATAATAACAGTAAACAGATTCACAACAATGTTAATTTCAAGAAAGCAGACAACAGTTAACTAGTCAATAACAGTACAGCATCAATGATCTTGAATATATGCCACTTTTAACTAAAATATAAAGGCACAGAACCAGGACATAGGAGCACAGAACCAGGACCGTTTTTCTTATCACCAGCACAACGTCAGGACAATTCCGTTTAACGAACTTGCACGACTTTTGCAATATAATATTGTTGTAATATACTTTGCATGGTACTTATGACGCATCAGAGAAAAATTAAGCAACAAAACAGTCGTTTTATTGCCGTTCTGATACAATGTAAACAAACCCACCAGCACAGAATCAGGACCCACCAGCACCTGACAGGACCAAATCACCAGCACAGAACGTTCTCTCGCAGGACAACCATACCCACCGTGATATTGGTGAAAAACAGCCACAATGATAACACGGTCTATTGGATGGACTCATTAGTACAAGAAAACAGAATGTACAAAGCAATTTAAGCGGATCTTAATAATTCTTATAAAATTGAGAAAGGAAATGGGGAATGTGTCAAAGCGAAAACAACCCGACCATAGGGCAGACATTAGCCAAAGGCCACCAATGTGTCTTCAATGTAGCGAGAAATACCCGCATCCGGAGGCGTCCTTCAGCTTGTCCCTTTAAGATATGTATACTATTTTGTAGGAAATGAAATGCTTCATCTCTTCTTTATCTTTCTAAGAATGCCTGTGTAATACAATTAATCTCGTTTTGTAAAATTTTATACCACCCATTTAGTTTAATATTCATCAGAAATTATAATTAAAACAATCATACCTTTGTTAATCCGTTGTTTAATTTCACTCTTGAACATATATTAAAATTAAAAATGTCGAACACAGATTCCTTAAATTTGTTAACAATATTGTCTGATACAAGTAAAACTTAATGTTGTGGCATTTCAGAATGTCACTTTCCCAAAATGTTTACTTTTCGGTGATTTTGATGTTTTTGTTGATCTTTAAAAAACCCGTCCAAGTCATATTTATACAGGGAAAAGTATAAATATACCGAACTCCGAGGAATATTCAAAACGGAAAGTCCTTAAGCAAATGGCAAAATCAAATGCCCAACCAAACCAAACGCATGTAAAACAACTGTCATATTCCTGACTTCTTTTTGGGTTGATAACAAAAGACAAAAACTTTATGATTCTAAATTTTCTAATAATCAGAACTATCCACATAATGCATTGGTGCATAAAAAAAGAGCTTCAAAACAAACTCGAAGAAATGTGTTGAATAATTAGATTTTCTCTTAGTAATTTCCTCATTTCTCGGACTACTCGGAGACAGAATGCACTACTCGAAAACAAAAATACAACAAAATTGCACCACTGAAGAAATGATTAATCATCAGTGTTCTAGGATGTCTTCTTCTTCTCTTGAGTTATTTCGTCCGTTCTAGGAGCACCACTATAACACTGAGACAGAAACTTAAAATAGGACATTTAAACTCCCATGGAAGAGGAACTGACAAACTAATCAAAACTATAAACACTGTTTGAGAAACACCAAACCAAGCTGTGTATCACCATACACATTTCAAGTAGTCTTCAACCTGAGCTCGTGCATGTTTTTTTCTAGTGTTATATTAGCATAAAATGTTATAAACAGTACAAATATAAAACAACATAATTAAAAGACCAGGTTATTCAAACAAAATTTTTACATTTGCCTCGGTAGCTCAACATATCTCTGTAATGTAATGACCTGTTTTTTTATTACCATGGTCTGAAAAGATATTCTTTAGTGTCAGTTTGGGTATTGTCTTCTCCAGTGTCAGTTTGAGTACTGTAATCCATTCCTTTAATTGTTATTATTGTTAGATTTGGACAAATTGAATGGTCCTTAGAACGGTGCAAATGTGATATGAATTCTTTTCCCTTCTTTTCATATATGTACGGACATTTTGGAGATATATTTGCATGTATTGTCCAAATGTTTACATTTTGTGGAATGTGAAAGAGTCTAACGCAACATTTGAAGCACTGAATAGTATTCAACGCAACACAATAAAATCCAGCTTCTGCCCATGGTTTTACATCCCATTCATTTATATTACATGTACATGCTTCAAAGGTTTTCATTCTAGATTCTAAAGTGCAATACGTTTTTTCAAGTTGAGATGCAAAATTTGATTTTTTATTAGCATCGTTGAATTGTAAAATTGCATTCTGTATTTCTTCCTCTGATAAAGTTTCTTTGATGAATTTACATTCTGGGTATTGGGAAGCGTGTTTTGTAAGCGGATTTGTATGATATTTTACATTGGTGAGCCAACCACTACAGGAATAACACTGTCCATTTAATCCAACTCCTGGGTAGAAAAAACCAGCCTTTGCTATTTTGTGAACCTGATCTTGATCACTTTTAATCCACGCTATAGGAAATGAATTATTTCTTTCTTCAACACTACTATATCTTTCAAAACGCGGTTGTGCAATATCAGTAACAGCTTTTCGTGTAAAACCATACCACGCATTTGGGTAAATGTCCACGAGAAAGTTTTCTTCAGCAGACTCATACTTTCCAGCAACAGAACACACTAAATCTACAGGTTCAAAGTCTCGAGTGTAACAAATTAAAGATGAACAAATATCAGAAATATCTGACACGGCTTCTTTGAATCTGTTTGAGTTATTATCCATTATAATCAAAACTTTAGTATTAGGACTTCGCAAAACGTGTCTTTGTCCCAAAACGTCTACGGTTTTGTGATCCTGATGTTTTTGTCGATATCTGAAATATTCATCCAAGTCGATTTGTAAACATAGATTTTCTGTTGAAATCATAAGGCCAAATATTTGTGAATGTAAATGTTTCATGCTTAATCCATGCAAACCTAAAGTTTCAACCAGACCATTTTTGGCCAGAATTGTACAAAATGGCATTATCTGTAATCTGATTTTTGATCCGTGATGGAAGCTGCTGTGTTGTTATAAATGATAGTTGTTTCCAACAGTTGTAATAAACCATTCTTTATAGTTATTGATCCAGTAGTTATAAAAGTAATAACGCGATCAAAAAATTTACTGGCATTCCCGTATATTTCGATGGCATACAACAGCACACTTTCAATAGCATATTTTTCCATTTCATTTTGACATAACTCCTCAGATAATATGATCAGTATTTTATGAGGAAAGGAATCTAATGTCTTAAGGGTGCCAAATCTTGTCTTTTCTGGAAAGTGATTAAATGAACAATATTCTAACTTTTGATTTTCGAAAGCAGGAAATAGAGTTTTTTGAGTAAAACCATCTGTATCATCATATAGAACAAACACTTCATACATTTTGAAGAATCATTTGATGATCACTGGAACCAAGAAGGTATATATTGATACTAGTCCTTTTTTGCAAAATTTTCCTTTTGATATGAATTTAAGGTACATTTCTTGGATGGCGATTCAGATGAAGCAAACACCTCATGTTTTTGGGTTAAATGGAGCCAATACACATTTCCATCTATTTTTGTGGCTGAAAAATACCGAAATTGTTTTGTTTGAAGACAGTTTACATTTCACGCACTAATATATATATATCAATTTTACACAAATTAAGTTAAATACTGTAAGCAGTTGGTCAATTATATCTATTTTATGGAATGATTATGAGATCTCAACCCTCCCCCTATACCTCTAGCTAATGTCGAAAAATAAAGGCCTAACAATACGCACATTAGAATTCAGTTGAAGAGAAGTCCAAGTCTGATGTCAGAAGATGTAACCAAAGAAAATAAACAAAATGACAATAATACATCAATAACAACAGACTACTAGCAGTTAACTGACATGCCAGCTCCAGAATGAATCTCATAGTGAACACACACGAAGCCAATCTTCATTATGCGAAGAATTAAGGGTTGATTTACTAAGAAATCAAATGAGGTTAAATTATTGACGCATAAGCAAATAATACATAACAATGTTTTCTAGCTTATTTTGACAAATTGAACCAAACTGGTTATTAATAGTTATAAATATATTTTGAATAATCTGCTTTTATAAATATTTGAAACAAAAACATCGTGGTTTAAATTGTTGTCTGTATGGTAACTAATGTCCATAACGGTATACATAATATACATAAATGTTATTGTAAATACATTTAAAACACACAAGGGAATTACTACACAATTAAAGTTTATGAACTGTAAAAACAAATTAAAGCCTGTCGACACATGCTCTTTTGTGGAAATTGATGTACCGGCAATTCATTCATTTGATAACACAAATTATCATATATCTTTTCGATTTTCTATATTTCTTACACTACACGAAATCCCGGATTTATAGAGGTATGCAAATGTTATGTAAATGTATTCAGAGACCGACATTTACATATATTTACAAACCACTGCATTTAGTTTATCTTGTCTTTACATGTTGTAAATATTAATATTTCTTGTGCTATACCCTCCTATGGGCGGTTATGAGAGACCGCGGTTTATAAAATATCTTAACACCTAATCAAACCATTTTGCAGTTAAGAATTTATATATATTTATGACCGTCGCAAAACATTTGCAAACTTATGTATTTGTATACCTCTGCAAATGGAAATCTTTGTCATGTATTTTTCTATGATGTAAATTTATCCGCAAATGTGTTTCTTTGTCTAGGTAGCAAAGCATCATCATTCAAATGATTTTATATGGGTTATAAAGTGTAAGGTGCATCTACATTTTCCTGGTATGTAAACCAATTCAAAACGAGAACTTTATAGAGGGGTGTAAAGCATCATTTCCTTTTATCTACAGAGACCTGTCAAATGTATTGTAAAGGAATAATTTTGTTACTCTTTATTGTCGGCTGAAATGTATGTCAAATCAGAACATATCAAAAGCCTTTGAACATATTCTGAAATGTATGGTAAATACATAGATTTGCAGACAATTTGTTTAACTGAGAAATGTGGTCAAATGATAATATCAATGGCATGTGTAAATATATTGGGCATATGTAACTTTAAATACATATGGAAAGAAATGATAAAGAAAGATATTTCAGACAGCTAGAAATGTATGTGTAAATATATTGGGCATATGTAACTTTGAATACATATGCAAAGAAATGGTAAAGAAAGATATTTCAGACAGCTAGAAATGTATGTGTAAATATATTGGGCATATGTATCTTTGAACACATATGCAAAGAAATGATAAAGAAAGATATTTCAGACAGCTAGAAATGTATGGTAAATAGATATATTTGCTTTTAATTTGCTACTATATTTGAAAGGTGCAGATTATATTTACAAATATTTCCATAGCATTAGTGGTCAAGCTATGATATGACAAATATAGCTGCTTTGGGATTGGTTTTGGCATATTGGTAATATCATTTATTATACATGTATTTTAATAATTTCTCGAGCTCTGTTTGGTGTACTGCGTAAATTACTTTATCCATCAAAATCTTGTTTCTCGGTAAGTTATGATGGTTCATTCGCATAAAACAATCGTTTCCTTCGAGTATCGCTTTGAAACTTCTAGCATTGCACGAGTCATAATTCACTCTGTTTATAAAACATATAATTTTTTTTAAAGAGACAAATACTACAATATGTATTATATATGTTACTGCAGAGACATATATACTATATATATATAAGTACGTCTGAAATTGCGAAAGCAAATTTACAGATCTAACATTGTTGGGTTGATGTTTAAGACGAGTTGTACTAATATATATTATATATATATTATGTCTCTGGTTACTGATAGTTCTAATACATATATACAAATTAAGCCTGAACAATATTAGATATGCGTTTTCATTTTAAACTTAAATCGGTACCATTCGGAAGGTTATCGATCGATTTATCAAGTTTTTATAAAAAAAAGTCCAAGTTTCTGAAATAGAAATATTCCTTCATCGGTAGAATAGTTGTCACATAATATTTGACACAAAACACATCTTGAGAGAATGTTTTTTTAAGAATCGGCTAGTTTGCACACATACTTAAACGTTAAATCTATTGACGAATATTTCAGTTTTGTAATATTTGTTTTCCTTATCCGTTAAGTCCAGTCACGAGATGTTGAACTCCGTGTGCTTTATGAAGATCTCTCTGCAAAAACTTTCTTGTTTGTGAGAATGAAAGTTAAACACTACAAACAAAGAACCAGTGAGTCACGTGTCATAATTGACACACAATTTACCAATGAAATCAAACAAAATTGATAGATAATATCATTCCATTGACGAGATGTCGCCCTTCCTCCGATCAACGGGGTTTATCAGCAGTTAAATGTGACAATTATCACCTTTCACAGAAAGATCTGGTCCGAAAAGATCAATAGAAGACCACCGCTAGTATCAATATCCATCAATATAAGGCACAAACAATTATCATTTCTTTATGATTAATAACATCATACATTGTCTTAAAACAATGCTCCCGTTGTCATTTGATTGTGTTGTTTTTAAATACGCAAAACTAAAATAAGTTATCGAACTATCAGTCATTCGATATCTCATTTATCGCCTATTTCATCCTAAAATTTTACAGCTTCCATATGTACTTTGACAGAAACCGTATTTTTTCTGTCATGATCAAATAAGTTTTAATTTTTTAATTTTTTCTGCAATAATTACATTTAACATACTTTGCACACTTTTTAATTGAAATAACATTGAAACAAGAATCGATGTCACAAAGTCATTTTGTTTTAACATAATTCAAGAAGATTTGTAAACGACAAATACATATTACAATTACTCTTCAATCTTTTGAATCTCTCTTTGGCAAATTTCAAACAAAAGAAAAGTATATAAAACATCTTTTAGGCTTGGATCAGCATCTCAAAAACCTACAGGTTTACACAACATAAACTATACATACATGTACAACACAAAAAAACAAATGACAGTCACAATACAAGTACATGTAACTTACTCAAACAGAAGGTACAAAAACCTATCTTACAAAAAAACCATGGAAAACATATCTTTAAAAGATATAAGGCAATTGTACCCTGTACAACAAGACGAAGTCTAGACTTATAGTTTTAGCGGAAATGTATATGATTCGTGTTTGAACAAAGCAATATCTTGCACTTCTTTCTTGGACATCTTTTACGCAAAGTCTTAACATAACTACATGTATCATTTGTCCTTTAACAGTGGAGTCGGAAACATATATCATTGTACTTGCTTTCCATACAGGCGGGAAAAAAGGAAAGAGGGGTAAAATACATAAACTATCGTTATAGTTAAATCGCATTGATAAATGTTTAAAACTCTAAATAAGTTGATATATTAAAGAATATTTTTCAATAAAAAGATAAAACAAAAAAAGTGACAAGCCTCTGTGTCTATGAATATATCAAAGCACATTTCTGATTTTACAATCTTTAACTTGTATCATGCATGCTTTGGTACCTGGCGGATAAAAGTATTCGTCCCATTGGCTATCATACAACATCTTTTTTTACATACAAATCCTCCGTTCACGATGTTGTAATACCTATGCAGGTTGAACTTCAATTTAGAGGTTTATCTATTGAAGTTTTAGTTCTTTGGGTACCAAACGTGACCTTTAGAATTTAATTACTATAATTTTTAATTAGTTAATTATGCAAGTTGCAAATCTGGCAGAATCTATCATAAATTAAAAGTCATTGTAAGGAATGCTACCAAAATATAGTGTGTTCAAATGTAAAAAGAAATGTTAAACTGAACTGCTTTTACGGAAGCGTATTAGCGCCACACATTTTTTTTAAATTTTTCTTCCTATGTTTGCGTTATAACGCAAACCTTTGCGTTATAATGCAAACCTTTTCGATTTAACGCAAACCTGCTTTATAACGCAAATGTTTACGGTTTAACGCAAACCTTTTGCGTTATAACGCAAACCTTATAACGCAAGCCTTTGCGATATAACGCAAACCTTTGCGTTAAAACGCGAACCTTTTGCGTTTAACGCAAACCTTTGCGTTATAACGCAAGCCTTTGCGATATAACGCAAACCCTTGCGTTAAAACGCGAACCTTTTGCGTTACAACGCAAACCTTTGCGTTATAACGCAAGCCTTTGTGATATAACGCAAACCTTTGCGTTAAAACGCGAACCTTTTGCGTTAAACGCAAACCTTTGCGTTAAAACGTAAACCTTTGCGTTACAACGCAAAAATTTGTTTTATCTTATTTCTTATTTAAGATTCAAAGGAAACAGTAGTTATTAATGGAGGAGGCTGTATATAATAAAATTGATCACCTTTGTAGTAATTGCAAAGTAAACTGCTGGAATAATTAGTTCATATCAATGACTAATAATGAGCAGAATAATATAAGAAGATGTGGTATGAGTGCCAATGAGAAAACTCTCCATCTAAGTCACTATTCGTAAAAGTAAACCATCATAGGCCGAATTACGGTCTTCAACACGGAGCATTGGATCGCACTAAACAACAAACTATAAAGGTCCCCAAAAACGATATCCAAGTTACTACTAGTATATATATTACAAAGAAAATTGAGTAAATCGAGGTTATACCTAAGAAAAAAATCAACCC